>NC_138772.1:493415350-493840350 GCF_965119305.1 Pelophylax lessonae | reverse complement strand
ATACTGAAACTTGGCAAATGCATAATTGCACTCTGCACATATGCATGTTTGTTTCTTGAATATACATGGCCATTGACATGCAATTTTAGGTGATGTAGCCAATGTATTACTATGTGGCCAAAAAAAATTATGGCACACAGGGTGTTATCATGGTCTGGCCTTGAACTCATGACCTAGCAATCTTTAGCTGTGAGCTTAGCCCACTACACCAAAGTGCTGAATACAATCAGATATGCCTGAAAGTTTCAGATGAATAAAGAATGAAGACTGCTAATTAGACAGCTGTGTAGTCTGCTATTAGAAAATCTAAAGGTTAAAACACATTAGATACATAACTATACCTTAAAATTAAAATAAACCATAATAGATGACATTGCTGTGTAATAGTGATTCAGAATAGACAAATTTCCTTTTATGAAAAACACAAAGGGAATTTGGTTAACTCCAAACTCAAATTCAGCCTAAGTTAACTCCAAACCCGAATTCAGTCTAAGTTAACTCCAACTCCGAATTCATTAAAGCATCTAGTTGATGGTTTAACTCCAGCCACTTACCTAATTAGGATGCAATGAGTTTAGGCTGGAGTTATTTCTGGAGAAGTGAGCAGCTCTACTCCAAACTTATACTGAATTAGGCCCATTGTCTTGTTGGAAGACAAATCTCCGTCCCAGTCTCAGGTCTTTTGCAGACTCCATCAGGTTTTCTTCCAGAATGGTCCTGTATTTGGCTCCATCCATCTTCCCATCAATTTTAACCATCTTCCCTGTCCTTGCTGAAGAAAATCAGGCCCAAACCATGATGCTGTCACCACCATGTTTGACAGTGGGGATGGTGTGTTCAGGGTGATGACGTTTTGCATTGTTGACAAAAAGTTCGATTTTGGTTTCATCTGACCAGAGCACCTTCTTCCTCATGTTTGGTGTGTCTCCCAGGTGGCTTGTGGCAAACTTTAAATTACACTTTTTATGGATATCTTTAAGAAATGGCTTTCTTCTTGCCACTCTTCCATAAAGGCAAGATTTGTGCAGTATACGACTGATTGTTGTCCTATGGACAGAGTCTCCCACCTCAGCTGTAGATCTCTGCAGTTCATCCAGAGTGATCATGGGCCTCTTGGCTGCATCTCTGACCAGTCTTCTCATTGTATGAGCTGAAAGTTTAGAGGGACGGCCAGGTCTTCGTAGATTTGCAGTGGTCTGATACTCCTTCCATTTCAATATTATCGCTTGCACAGTGCTCCTTGGGATGTTTAAAGCTTGGGAAATCTTTTTGTATCCAAATTCGGCTTTAAACTTCTCCACAACAGTATCCCGGACCTGCCTGGTGTGTTCCTTGTTCTTCATGATGCTCTCTGCGCTTTAAACAGACCTCTGAGACTATCACAGGGCAGGTGCATTTATACGAAGACTTGATTACACACAGGTGGATTCTATTTATCATCATTAGTCATTTAGGTCAACATTGGATCATTCAGAGATACTCACTGAACTTCTGGAGAGAGTTTGCTGCACTGAAAGTAAAGGGGCTGAATAATTTTGCACGCCCAATTTTTCAGTTTTTTATTTGTTAACAAAGTTTGAAATATCCAATAAATTTCGTTCCACTTCATGATTGTGTCAAACTTGTTGTTGATTATTCACAAAAAATTAGTTTTATATCTTTATGTTTGAAGCCTGAAATGTGGCAAAAGGTCGAAAAGTTCAAGTGGGCCGAATACTTTCGCAGTGCACTGTATATATATATATATCTTTATATAAAAGTGTAACACAACTCTTATCACCACTACATTAAAAAAAAAAAGTGTGTGTGTTACCCAATGTGCTGATCCTGTTGTGAATTGTAACAAGTATTAATATTATTAAATTGGCATTTTAGGTGTTGGTAGCGCGGAGACTAATTTGCATTTACGGTGGATTTCCAGGAAAATATTTTTAAAAATATTTTAAAAATCCCCAGTCAATTTATAGTCCTTTTTGTCCTTTTTATTGTTACATACTGTATAAACAACGATTACACCCCCCCCCCCCCCCAACATACGGGTAACAAATACTTCATTTACATATCCAAGTTTAAAGTCCTCAGCTGGAGCCAATAAATATTGTGAGGGATTAGCTCGGTGATAGGCGTGGATGACCCCTTTGGTAGTGCGTTTTCACAGAGAGATAGCCGAGAAGTGGTTGCAAACAACACTTTGATTTATTCATGCAATTTACTTCACACAATTGCAAGCCTCAAAACAGCCAAAATAAAATAAAACAAAATAAATCCTTGCCACTGTGGGCGGCTACCTTCTCACACACTGGAACCTATCTAATGAAGTCTGTCCCCAACCTACTGTTGGGCAGACTTTGCTGATCCTACAGCAGACTCTCAATAGTCCATGTTTTATCTCTTCACACGGCAAACAGTTCATTTAACATGTCCCTTTTCCTCTTCATATGGAACATGTCCCTTTGTTTCTTCACACTCTTCTCATTGAACACAGTTCATTTGCTTGTCTCTCCACATAGCAAGCAGTGCATTTATTTATTTCCACATAGAAATAGTTTCTCTTCTCACCTTGAGACGATCCAAGACCTCACTTCGAGTAGTCTTCACACTTGTTTACCCTCCTTAGCGCACATCACTTCAGGGGGTCTTCTCCCATGCTCACCAGCTTGTCGGGAGGCACTCATCTGTCTGTCCTCCTCTCCCAGCCCACACGGCGACAGGAGACAGCAGTCCTTCTCCCAGGCTTCCTCAGCGTCGGGAGGCACACATCCTTCTGTCCTCCTCTCCCAGCCCACACGGCGACAGGAGGCAGCAATCCATAGACTTCCTTTGGACAAATTATAGAGGCCTTAACTTCCTCATTCCGAACAGCTGAAGGCCTTTCAACTTCCTTAGACAGTTCTGGCTACCTCTGCAGCCGACACCCTATAGTAATTGGTGATTTGTCTAACCCAGGTGGAAGTGTAGCTCCTGTCTGTGACTACATTCACAGATTTACCTGACTTCCCGTCACAATATATACAAGCAATCTGCAATGGGATAGATATTTTTTGATGTGCAGCTCATTTTTGTTTGTCTCTCTGATTTGTGAAATTAAACTGACTTTAGGGTCTCCGCTGCAGCATCTATTTCCCGCATTCGGTGTCACAGGTCAGGCTAGGAGTCCACCTGGCCTGGATGGAGCTAGGCTGAGGTTGCTATCACTTTTTTTTTGTTTCTTATGAAGATATTTACATTGGAAATAGACACTCATTGGCCACTTTATTAGGTACACCTTGCTAGTACCGGGTTGGACCATTTTTGCCTTCAGAACAGCCTTTATCCTTCATGGCATAGATTCAACAAGGAAACATTTCTCAGAGATTTTGGTCCATATTGACATGATAGCATCATGCAGTTGCTTTGTCGGCTGCACATCCATGATCCGAATCTCTCGTTCCACCACATCCCAAAGGTGCCCAATTCGATTGAGATCTTGTGACCGTGAATGGAGTTGACCAGAGCTTCAAAGGTTGCCACTGGAGTCCTCTTCCACTCTTCCATGATGACATCATGGAGCTGGTGGATGTTACAGACCTTGCGCTCCTCCACCTTCCATTTGAGGATGCCCCACAGATGCTTAATAGGGTTTAAGCCTGGAGACATGCTTGGTCAGTCCATTACCTTTACCCTCAGTTTCTTTAGCAAGGCAGTGGTCGTCTTGGAGGTGTGTTTGGGGTCGTTATGATGTTGGAATACTGCCCTGTGGCTCAGTCTCCAAATTGAGAGGATCTTGCTCTGCTTCAGTATGTCACAGTACATGTTGGCATTCATGGTTCCCTGAATGAACTGTAGCTCCCCAGTGCCGGAAGTCCTCATGCAGCTCCAGACCCTGACACTCCCACCACCATGCTTGACTGTAGGCAAGGCACATTTTTCTTTGTACCCCTCACCTGGTTGCTGCCACAAACGCTTGACACGGTCTGAACCAAATACATTTATCTTGGTCTCATCAGACCACAGGACATGTTTCCAGTAATCCATGTCCTTAGTCTACTTGTCTTTAGCAAACTGTTTGGGGGCGACTTTCTTGTGCATCATCTTTAGAAGAGGCTTCCTTCTGGGATGACAGCCATGCAGACCATTTTGATGCAGTGTGCGGCGTATGGTCTGAGCACTGACAGGCTGACCCCCCCACCCCTTCAACCTCTGCAGCAATGCTGGCAGCACTCATAAATCCATTTCCCAAAGACAATCTCTGGATATGATGCTGAGCACGTGCACTCAGCTTCTTTGGTCGACTATGGCGAGGCCTGTTCTGAGTGGAACCTGTCCTGTTAAACCGCTTTATGGTCTTGACCACCATGCTGCAGCTCAGTTTCAGGGTCTTGGCAATCTTCTTATAACCTAGATTATCTTTATGTAGAGCAACAATTCTTTTTTTCAGATTCTCAGAGAGTTCTTTGCCATGAGGTGCCATGTTGAATTTCCAGTGACCAGTGTGAGAGAGTGAGAGCAATAACACAAATTTAACACACCTGCTCCCCATTCACACCTGAGACCTTGTAACACTAATGAGTCACATGAAACCGGGGAGGGAAAATGGTTAATTGGGCCCAATTTGGACATTTGACTTAGGGGTGTGCTCAATTTTGTTGCCAGCAGTTTAGACATTAATGGCTATGTGTTAAGTTATTTTGAGGGGAGAGAAAATGTACACTGTTATACAAGCTGTACATTCACTACTTTACATTGTAGCAAAGTGTCATTTCTTCAGTGTTGTCACATGAAAAGATATAATAAAATATTTACAAAAATGTGAGGGGTGTACTCACTTTTGTGAGATACTTTATAAATTACTAATAATTAATAATAATGAATTAATAATAATTTACTGCGTAAATTGATGGCGCTACTCAAGTACCTGTAATAAATAAATAGAAAGGATGCCTTCCCTGCCAGCATTCTGCTCCTAGACCTATAGTCTGTTTGCTTTTCATAAATCCATCACTGGGTGTGTATTCTAGGAAACATTACTACTGTATACGTGTTTAAATACTTCTTATGATAAATATATAATGTTATAAAGTGGGGTGGCGGTGGGGCAGAAATGACAAAAATCATCAGCTTTCTAGGCAGTAGTAGCCACTACAGCTATTTTTATCCTTCTCGTTAAGAATAAAAGCCAAGATCCTGAGGGTGTAAGTACATAGATCAATGAAATTATGTAGCCCCAAACAAAAGCATTGCCGTCATAACTTTCCTATGATGTTCTTCCATAGCAAAGTAAGATACATTCCTCCCGAGCAACAAGTATTTGTTCTGTACGCCAAACGTGTGAATAGCACAACAATTGCAGCCCAGAACAGGGAATTAGGGAATAAAATACATAAAATTGGTTGTTAAGCTTGAAGTCTATAGTATTTTATGATACACTTGGGAAGTATTAGATGCTTAGGAGTTCTGGCAGTAAGTCACATCTTTCTTTACATTCTATGTGGCTGTATGTCACCCCTGATACATTTTATGGGCTGCAAAAACACATTGGATGTGTAAGCCGCTGAGAGGCACTCCGGGAATGACAAGGTATTTCAGCAGATGGCCATGTTTGGAGGAGGTGACCATGAACTGAGTGCTGAGGTCAAAGATGGTTTGGAACGTAGCCTGTACACTCAGAATGTTTCCTTACAATACAGGCAGTCTGATTTCTACACAATCATTTCTTTAAAAGCTTAATAAAAATCAGCAGTTTGTTTACATCTGATTATTTTAGACACATCTGAGATTAGTAGTCCCCAAACTGTGTCCCACAGGATGAATTTGGCCCTTTGCTTGCCTTTAACTGACCTGTAGATGGGGCCAAAAAAATTACACATTTGTTGCATCCTTGAGTACCGCCAACAGGCTTCTGGCCTCAATTCTTACTGGCTTGAGCCCCACTTCTTGAGGGAGCTATAAAGAAATCAGATTCACTGTAGCAAGACATATCATGCTGAGCCAGGAACCAGTTTTAGAATCAGTAACTAGTAGAAATAAGGGATGATTCCAACTTCCTTTTATAGGCTTAACTTCTTGAAAAGGTAGTGCATTCACATTTTTGTCAACTCTGAAGGTGACTTTCCCTTAACAGGCAGACTTTGGACTGTTCCTATTCCTAATCCCAACTGAGAGAACCAGGAACCCAAGGCATTACCCAGCCAGGGAACACCATATACTCGGTAGACTACATGGCTTAAAAAAAGGCTCTACCACATGCCATGGAAGCCAGACCTGAATTCTGCTTCTTTACAAATCAACTGCCCATTCTAAAGCAACCCAATTAAATATATTAGGGAAGGGCACATACACAGGAGCGCTTCCTAACACCTCCTTATAGGTGTATGGCAGTGAAACCTCGCGCTTATGGTGTGAATAAATAAATAAATGGAAAGTGTCTGTGCAATTAGTAGCTGCTTGCTGCAAGTTAAAGTGCTGGTGCCTTTAAATTAATGTGAAACCGATGTTGCAGCGCTGCTCATTATTACAAAAAATAAATAAATATTTAAATATGTGCAAAATTGAATGTATGAATCAGTGCAAATGTGCAAACATGTGCAAAGTATAAAGTGCAAATCTCGCCAGATCACTCAATAAATACTCCAATTCATGAATGCATAAATATTAAAAAATGCATAAATGCATAAATTTTAAAAATCATAAAGTCCAGATATAATGTCCATCAGGTGCAGATAAAATAAAATATTTCTGTGCTCCACTGTGTGCATCAAACGGGGTGATACCCTTGTGGTTATCTACTTACCACAAAGCGCTCGATCAAAAGCAATTCAGTAGTGTAGTCACAGCCTCCCCTGCCAGCCTGGAATTAGTGATCATGTGGAAATAGATCCTTTTTATGGTCCTTTAAATATGTCCCGAGTTCCCTCCTTATAGGGCCTTGGTGCACAATTTCCCCCACTGACCTCAAAGATGGGTCACATTTCTGCCCCACATATGCCATTTGATTTGGCACTTTTCCTGCTACTGACAGAAACAATGAGGCACAATTCCTCCCACTTACACAATGATGGGCACAATGCCTCCCACTGGCACCAACACTGGACTAAACTCCTTCCACTAGCACCAATGATCGGGTTCTATTCCTTCCAACGACACCAAGGATAAGCACAAATTCTCTCACTAACACAAAGGATGGGGCATCATTCCCCCTTCTACTGACCACAGGTTCCAGTTTATTTTTTACTCCCACTGACTACTAGTCTTAGGGCATTTTTTACTCCCTCTCACCACTGATGATGTCAACAGCCTGGCATCCCTAAAGTCTGAAGGACAGGGTACTGACATTTGTTTTGTTTAAGATACTTAAAGTGTGTGCTTTGCCAAGATGTGTATTTTAGTTTTGGATAGAGTAAGGAAACTTTAAAAACCCTGTTTTTGTTGCTCTCTTTTCCCCCATTAGGTAGATTCCCCTCTCATTTGTATTGGTGATTAGTTTTGGATGAACGTTTGGGCCCAAGCATGAGAACAAACGGTCAAAGCCCTGACAATTCGGATGTTTGCCGAACGGTCGATCAGTCAATGTTTGGCCTGTCGAAACATCCCACAATATACTGCGTTGCCGCACAGTGCATTGGAAGCCCTGATTGGCTGAAGCAATGAAAGCTTTGTCTAATCAGGTCACATATCACTGTCAGAGCCATGACTGACACTCTGGATCACTCTCCCCATTCATAGCTCATTGCTCTTAGTCCCACCCCACATAAAAATATCCTTCCCAAAGCAGCCATTTGCAGTGTGAAATTGGCATGGAGAGAGACAGAACAGGACTCTGTTCATTGCTACTAGTGAGTTAGTGTGCTATAGTATGCTAGTGTGTCAGTTTAGTGTGAATATAATGATAGTACAGCGTGAATGTAGTGCGAGCATTCATTTTACTTTAGTGCCAGTTTAGTGTGAATATAGTGATAGTGCAGCATGAGTGTAGTGCAAACATTCTTCTTCTTTTTTTTTTTTTTTCAAAAACTTTTTTTTTTATTTTCATAGAAAAAGGAACATATAAACAAAAAACCATGTACATTAGCACGTTCAACAAAAGCATTACACAGCACCAGGAAATGGACCTTCGCAGGGGATCTGGTAGGTCAGTACAGATAGAAAGGTAACAGAGAGTACCCAGGTGTTGCGCCAAGGCAAGGGAAAAAAATAGACAACAAGTGCGGCTCATGCTCTAAAAGAAAAAAGAAAACATGTATATATTCCCACATTTGGAATGCATCTTAACATGAGTCAGCCGGAAATCACCCTAAAAGAGGGTAATCAAGTGTCAAATAGATGATCTAGTTAGCTGTAGCAGTTGGAGATTCAGCCAGTCATTTAGCCCAAACTCTGTCATATTTTTTTGGACAACCTCTATGCCTATACATGTCTTTATAGAGAGGAAGATCATTATTGACAAGGTTTTTCCAGAGGGAGAGGGAGGGTGCGGCCTGTTTCTTCCAGCATAGGGTGATGGACTTCCTAGCATAAAATAAAAGTAGGCTAATTAAAGGCCTCTCGGCCACTCTGGGTACCAACTCCTTCACCAAGCCCAGCAGGCAGATGCCTGGAGAAGAAGCTGTTGAGATCCCTAGTAGGTAATTCACTACAGAGATCAACTCCAACCAGTAGGAACTAATAACTGGAAAGGACCAGAATATGTGTATGAAGTCTTCTGTGGCATGGTCACAGTGCCAGCAGTCCGAGGAGAGAGAGGGCCTCATTTTATGCAACCGATAGGGGGTATGGTATGCTCTGTGAACTATCTTATACTGTATGAGGCAGTCTCTTAGGGAAATAAAAAATTTAAATGGAAAATCCTATATATCTTCCGAGGCATCAGAGTCTAGCTCTGGAACATCTTGGGACCAATGCTGGCGGAGTATACTCAGTTCAGGAGAGGAGACTTGAAGGACATATGCATAAAAGACGGAAGTTGCCTTCTCCGAGCATTCGTACCGCAGAACTCTCTCTAGGTCTGGCTGTACCAGTTGCATCTCAGTAGGAGGGAACTGACTTCTGAAGGCATGGGGCAACTGTAAATATCGAAAGAGGTGTGAGGATGGAACATTATAATGAGACATCAGATGGTAAAATTAGTAAATTGACAGATTGGAGGTGATATCAGAGATCAGTTTAATTTTTTAGCCCACACTACTGGATATGGGAGTTTATAGAAGTGTGGTAGCGTAGGGTTGTTCCAAAAGGGGGTATTTGGAGAAACTGCGGCCTGTGAAAATGTTTCCTTTGCTAGCCCTGCTTTCCAGGCCCGCAAGGTTGTAAGCATGTAAGGGGTAAGATCATAGGGGGCTTTGAGACCTCGGAAAGGCAGGTTAGCTAATGCTTCCACTGACCAAAAAAATGCAGCTTCCACAACTATGGCAGGGTTGGATCTATCAGGGATGAGCGACCAAAATGCAGTGACCAATTGGGCTGCAATAAAATATTTGTGGCAATCCGTAAATATCAAGCCTTCCTGCGATGTGGAACACATAAGGGTAGATAACTTATATCAGGGAGATGTGAACCCCAAAGGAAGAAAGAAAAAATCCTATTTAATTGGGAGAAGGATTTTCGGGAACCACTGTGGGGAGTTACGGAAAAAAAATAATTACATTTAGGAAGAATTTTAATTTTGATGAGGATTATACGGCCTAAAAGGGACAAAGGGAGGTTCCCCCATGCCTTCAGGCTAGCCTTTACTGCTTTCACAAGCAGGGAAAGGTTTAATGGAATAAAGATCTCTGCGTCCCCCGAGACATGTACCCCTAGATAAGTAAATTCGTCCACCCATTGCAGTTGGAGGGTTGATGTGGGGCCTTACATTTAGCCTCTGGGTCTAAACAAGCAATTGTGACTTGGACCAATTGAATTTAGCCCTGTCACTGTCGAGAAGTCAGTGAGGACCATCAATGCTCCCTGCAGAGAGGAGTCGGCATCATTCAAAAAGAGCAAGAGATCCTCCGCGTACATAGCTACCCTCTTCTGCAGTCAAGCCGCGACCGTTCATTTTTTACTTTAGTGTCAGTTTATTGTGTCACAGCTGGTTTACTGCAGTAAATTGAAGCGCAGTAGTGCATGTTTACTGCGGTATATTGCAGTGCATTAGTGCACGTTTCCTGCATTATAGTTGAGTGAGTTAGTGCACGTTTACTGCAGTATAGTTACGTGCGTTAGTGCATGTTTTCTGCAGTAAATTGCAGTGCGTTAGTGCACATTTCCTGTGGTATATTGCAGTGCGTTAGTGCACGTTTACTGCAGCATAGTGCAATGTGCTAGTGCACATTTACCGCAGTATATTAAAGTGTGTCAGGGCACATTTACTGCAGTATATTGAAGTGCGTCAGTGCAGTTTTACTGTAGGATATTGTAGTGTGTCAGTGGAGTGTGTCTGTGTAGTGAGTACTGAAGTTAAAATGCCGCTATAGGCTGGAAGACACTAGAGCCAGGGAAGAAAAACAAACAAACACACACAACTGCTGCCTGTAACGCTCATGCGTTTTTTTGTTAGTGAATGGATTTGCAGCTGCAGAATTGTTACACTCAGTAGTCGTGTAGAGATTCTGTTGAACAACATATCCAACTCTCAGGACTTCATCACCGTGCACAGCCTGGTTATGCAATATACATACACTCTATATGATGTTCCTGGAGTGATAGAATATATGATAGTATAGAGGTGAGAGACAGGCGATAGTATGGTGAGCACTCAGTAATAGTATTCAAGAGAGTGGTTGGTGATGGCAGTATGCAGATAGGTTCTAACAATCATGTATAGAAGATAGAGTAACCCAGTGCAAAGATAGTTGATGGTAGTCCCAAGAGCTCACAATCTATGCAGATGATAGGAATAGCTTAGATAGAGATAGTCTTGATATATGCAGTAGATGATAGTGAAGTAAAGTTAGTAAGGGATCCCCTGTGGGGTACTTATCACTAGATAGTTAGCAGTAGCAAAGTCCAGTAGTAAGGAGTGATCCGGTAGCGAGATACGGGATCCGTAGCGAGGTTCCAGTTCAGTTCAGGTAAAGGGTATAGCTGGAAGCTCCGGCAGCACAAGACAAGGTAAGGTGAACATGCGGTTTCCCAAGGCAGGTAAGCATCAAGGCACATTGAACGAACACATGTGAGTGAAAGCTGGTGGTTTAAATAGCTGTTCAGTCCGGCGCCTCATGATGATGTCAGCACTCTTAAAGGGAAACACACCTATATGTGCTTCATCTACCTAGGTAGATGGAACGCACCCGGGAATGATGTGATAGGAAGGCAATGAGAGTGCCAGGATCTTACAGTACCCCCCCCCCGTAAGGCCGGCTCCGGAAGGCCTCTAAGGCTGGTTGCCGATGTGGGAATCGGATAAGCTGGTTGCCGATATGAGAATCGGATAAGACTGGTTGCCGATATGAGAATCGGATAAGACTGGTTGCCGATGCGAGAATCGGATAAGACTGGTTGCCGATATGAGAATCGGAAAAAAACTGGTTGCCGATGTGAGAATCGGATAAAACTGGTTGCCGATGTGAAAATCGGAAAAAAAAATGGTTGCCGATGTGAGAATCGGATAAGACTGGTTGCCGATGCGAGAATCGGATAAAGCTGGTTGCCGATATGAGAATCGGAAAAAAACTGGTTGCCGATGTGAGAATCGGAAGGAAAAAAAAAACTGGTTGCCGATACGAGAATCGGATAAGACTGGTTGCCAATATGAGAATCGGGGAAGAAAAAACTGGTTGCCGATATGAAAATCGGATAAGACTGGTTGCCGATGTGAGAATCGGAAAAAACTGGTTGCCGATGTGAGAATCGGAAGGAAAAAAAAAACTGGTTGCCGATACGAGAATCGGATAAGACTGGTTGCCGATATGAGAATCGGGGAAGAAAAAAATGGTCGCCGATATGAGAATCGGATAAGACTGGTTGCCGATGCGAGAATCGGATAAAGCTGGTTGCCGATATGAGAATCGGAAAAAAACTGGTTGCCGATGTGAGAATCGGAAGGAAAAAAAAAAACTGGTTGCCGATACGAGAATCGGATAAGACTGGTTGCCGATATGAGAATCGGGGAAGAAAAAACTGGTTGCCGATATGAGAATCGGATCAGGTTGGTAACCGATGGGGGAATCGGATAGGACTTGTTGCCGATACGAGAATCGGATCAGGTTGGTAACCGATGTGAAAATCGGATCAGGTTGTCTGCTATATGAACCCCTCACTAAAATCGGACGCATAAACATCCGAAGTAGACATAGCAACCAATGCTTCTTCAAATAACCTCAGATCCTTCCTACGTACCACTGTGCCATTAGAAGCACGTACGCAGTCAGGTGCAAGAATCTCAATGTTTTCATTGGGAGCTATAAGTGTGCTTGCCAAAATAGGAGTATCTATACCGACATCTGCCAATTTCTGGGTGTCCTTCTCTGATATAGAACGGGGACAGGGCTGGCAACAGCCTTGGCAATTTCCAGGCTGTTTTTCAGGGAAGACAGTTCGGATTCGCCTGGCCTCCATTGGGAGAGCCTTAGGCCTAGGTGGTCGGGTTGGGCAGGATGTAATGAAATGTCCCCCTTCTCCAGAATAAAAACAAAGGCCACAGATTCTCCTGTGATCTTTTTTTTGTAAGGACAACTTAGTATGTACGGCACCAATCTCCATAGGCTCCTCATCAATTTCTGTAGGATCAGGGTTCAAATGAGATGTGTCAGAGTGACAAGGCTGACTGTTTAAGGCAGGCTTGTACCATGACCAGGCAGGATCACCATATTCATTTGGTTTCCTTTTTTCCCTAGGTAGCCGGGGTCTGCGGTTACCTGGAGCAGGTTTAGGAGTAGATTTTTGGGAGGGGAGACACTGGGAGTGCATCGCAATTGCAAATGACTCCCAATTGTCTAGGATCGGACTTTTTTCTTGCAGTTTCTGGTATGCCCATGTTTTCATTTTGCCAGAAAGCAAATTAATGGCAGCATGAACTTTAATAAAGTCATTATGATAGGTCCTGGGCTTAAGGATAAATAGGAGCTCACAATCCATCCGAAAAAAAAGAAAAGAGGAACGGGAACCATCAAACCTGTCTGGTAGGAAGACAAGAGGTTCTGGGGGTTGAGCGGCAGTAGGCTGTGAAATACGGGCTATCTGCTGTCTCAATGTCTGATTTTCCTCTTTTACCTCAGTAAGAGCAAGTATTAATTCATTTACTTGTTGTGTTAACTGTGTCACTTGAGTGGACAATTCTGCTGAATCCATATTTTTTTTTTAAAAGGTTCTTTCAATCTGTAACGCTCATGCGTTTTTTTGTTAGTGAATGGATTTGCAGCTGCAGAATTGTTACACTCAGTAGTCGTGTAGAGATTCTGTTGAACAACATATCCAACTCTCAGGACTTCATCACCGTGCACAGCCTGGTTATGCAATATACATACACTCTATATGATGTTCCTGGAGTGATAGAATATATGATAGTATAGAGGTGAGAGACAGGCGATAGTATGGTGAGCACTCAGTAATAGTATTCAAGAGAGTGGTTGGTGATGGCAGTATGCAGATAGGTTCTAACAATCATGTATAGAAGATAGAGTAACCCAGTGCAAAGATAGTTGATGGTAGTCCCAAGAGCTCACAATCTATGCAGATGATAGGAATAGCTTAGATAGAGATAGTCTTGATATATGCAGTAGATGATAGTGAAGTAAAGTTAGAAAGGGATCCCCTGTGGGGTACTTATCACTAGATAGTTAGCAGTAACAAAGTCCAGTAGTAAGGAGTGATCCGGTAGCGAGATACGGGATCCGTAGCGAGGTTCCAGTTCAGTTCAGGTAAAGGGTATAGCTGGAAGCTCCGGCAGCACAAGACAAGGTAAGGTGAACATGCGGTTTCACAAGGCAGGTAAGCATCAAGGCACATTGAACGAACACATGTGAGTGAAAGCTGGTGGTTTAAATAGCTGTTCAGTCCGGCGCCTCATGATGATGTCAGCACTCTTAAAGGGAAACACACCTATATGTGCTTCATCTACCTAGGTAGATGGAACGCACCCGGAAATGATGTGATAGGAAGGCACTGAGAGTGCCAGGATCTTACACTGCCATGGAATATGCA
Organism: Pelophylax lessonae; assembly: GCF_965119305.1. NCBI lineage: Eukaryota > Metazoa > Chordata > Amphibia > Anura > Ranidae > Pelophylax > Pelophylax lessonae. The sequence continues at coordinate 493,826,253 of NC_138772.1, read as the reverse complement.
AAAATAAAAGTATACATCACACGGCATCCCCCATGACCATGCCTGGATCCAGAAGACGCTGCTGCACGGGCCCAGGGCGTTTATGGCCACCTGCTAATAGGGATGATCGAACTTTTGGAAAGTTCAGTTTGACCAGAACACCCGAATTTCCCAAAAGTTCGGTTCGGATTCCAGAACCCCATTGAAATCAATGGGACCCGAACTTCTGTAATAAAAAAAAAAACATTTTGAAGCCCTAAAACCCAATAAATGCCCCTAAAAAGTGCCTAGGGTTCTGGGTAATGCCCCAGGGACTATTAATCACACAAAAAAAAGTTCTTAAAAATTGTCGTTTTTTGATAGAGAGCCAATCATTGAAAAAATTATTGAAAAAAAAAAAAAAATGAGATTTCTTTGGATTTAGTGTCTGGGGAGTCTAAAAGTGTACCTGTGAAGTTTCAGCTCTGTAGCATGTCCAGAACCAGAAAAAAAAAAAGATACTTTTTCTTAGAATTTCAGTAGCTCAGGGATGTTGTTACCCTCCTTTCACACCTGGGCGTTTTTGTTTCAGGCGTTTATTGGGCGTTTTTTGGGCGTCTTTTGAGGCAAGCATGACATCTGAACTTCTGTATAGGGGTATATATATATATATATATATATATATATATATATGTGTGTATGTGTATATATATATATATATATATATACATATATTTATATATTTATATACATATATGTGTATATAAATATATGTGTGTATGTGTGAAAAATTATCTTTTTCTTTCTGGTTCTGGACATGCTATGGAGCTGAAACTTCACAGGTACACTTTTTAGACCCCCCAGACACTAAATCCAAAGAAATCTCTTTTTTTTGTGTGATTAATAGTCCCTGGGGCATGACCCAGAACCCTAGGCACTTTTTAGGGGTATTTATTGGGTTTTAGGGCTTCAAAATGGTGTTTTTTGATTCCATATATATATATATACACACACAGTATATATATATATATATATACACACACACACACACATATATATATATATATATATATATATATATATATATATATATATATATATATTAAAAACGACAATTTTTAAGAACTTTTTTGTGTGATTAATAGTCCCTGGGGCATGATCCAGAACCCTAGGCACTGTTTAGGGGCATTTATTGGGTTTTAGGGCTTTAAAATGGTGTTTTTTGATTCCATAGTGGGGTCACCCTGGCATAGCAGAGTCAGTTCACCCTAAACTACATTATGGTCACCCTGACATGGAAGAGTTCGGTCACCCTGGCATAGCAGAGTGAGTTCACCCTAAACTAAACTACGGTCACCCTGACACTTAATACTTTCCCTACAAAAATAGATTATTGAATCTAACTATAGTGGTATATAGTACCCTTACTACACTGCATATCCCTTTCCTCGCACTAATAATTGCAAAATGACACTGGAGCAACACAAATGCTTCCACTCTCTTCCACAGCCCCTGTATTACAGTGCTAGAGTTTTGGCGGGGCTATGTTATATACTGGGGGGCGTATGGGGGGCGTATTCATCCTCATTGGGCTCTGGACTCCGTAGTCACTCCAATCACATTTTACTGATGTTTCTGGGCCAATCATGGGCTTTTAAAGCCCAGTTCCTGTCCCATTGCATTTTGGGCGGTTCTGGTGGCCGAATTCCGAACTTTTACCGCAAAAAGTTTTGAATTCAGCCGAATTTCGAACAGCCAATGTTCGGGTCGAACCGATGGTCAACACGAACCGTTCGATCATCCCTACCTGCTAATAGCAAGGCTGTTTGGCCGTACTGCCTCTTTGCCTGCCAATGGCCAAGCTTAAGTTCTTCATAGCACCGTATCCATCGCCCTTCTCCACCCCGCTAATAGATGGGGATTGCTGGAGACCCCACATGGCACCAAATCCATTGCCCTTCTCCACCCTGCTAATAGCTGGGGACTGCTGGAGACTTCACAGGTCTTCTGGGGCACAGCTTACCGAACAGCCAGGCCTCGATCGTGGACACTTCATCCAAGGTAAGACTTCAACCATTCTGGTCCTTAGGAGGAGGACAAAAAAGGAACACGGCCTCTGGCTCAGAGCAAAGATTTATGGGAGTGGGGTCCTATAGGGGAGGAGTGGAGGTGGGGTTTACCCATACATATGCTGCCATGTAGACTGTCAGGAAATAGCGTTTCATTGTTTATATCAGTGGAAGGAATAGTGTTCAAACACTAGGTGTGAGTGGGTGGACTAATGTCTCACTGTTGGTGTCAGTGGGAGGAATGATGCCTCATTGCTGGTGTCAGTGGGAGGAATAGTGCCCCAAGGGCTGGATAAATGCAAACAAAGGGCCAGCCAATGGGCCACAGTTTGGAGATAACTGCTCTTGTGTATTCTCCACTTGAGTATCCAATGTTCCTGAGGTTGAAAGCTCATTTCCAAGCCATGTTATAGTAAGGAGATAGCAAAAAAAAAAAGACTGAGAGAGATCAAACTCTACTCTGTTCAAAACAGAGCGAGAGATGTTAGCTAGTCTTTTTAAGTGTCACTCAGATAAAGAAGCGATGTTGCATTTAATTTTATATACTGTGTGAGTCATTCTGTGTCCCCTCAGCCTATTAAACTTTGGTATAAAATTTGCCCTATTAATATTTGACTTTGCAATTTGCAGTAGAATTCCTTAACATTTGCCACGTAACCTTTCTAAATGATAACACCTGTTGATTAAGTGCTTTGCCATATGCTTTGAGCAAAGAATTGAAGCGCTGACATCTAAAATAAATTCACACTTTCTGATTAGTCTGTTCAACAACCAGAAGCTTATTCCCTTCACAGTACGTGTGCTCCGGCATTCTTCATACACCGCCAAGCTCCCTGAACACCCACTTAATGGGCCAAGTCATTAAAGAGCCACACAGGCTGTCCATAAAGTATATTTATTGAACTACCATAGCATACTTCACTTTTTCTTCTTCAAGGAGTATTTTCTAGTTGAAAAATATATTAATATAAAGCATATCTATACCTATAAACAAAAATGTAATATACTGCAACTTAATAGTTTTTGGATTAGGTGGCTCCATAGGTTTTATTTTTTCAGGCTTTGTCATTATTTTTTCCTGGTAATTTTGCAAATTATACATTCCTTGTCCCGGTGTCTGGGGGAGGCTAGACCTATTCCTTCATTGTATCTATGGAGGGAACCATGCCTCTTACTCAACCTGGACTTCCAATATGTCTTCCTTTGTTCAGTGCATTGTGTTTTTTAGATCTTTTGATCTTGGGTTTATGGCAAGAGCAACTGGTATTTTCTGTACTGTACTGAAAATGTTCTTAGCCTGAAAAAAGAAAACAAACACATCCACCACATCTATGGACTGGTAAGCTGCGGTATATGGTTTTTTGTTCTTAGGTCTAGATAGCCTTCAAAATGCAGGAAAAAGATCATTGCATGTTATAACAAATGTTAGCCTTCTACCTAGAGCACACGTGTCAATCGCAGGCTGAATCTGACCTGCCAGGACATTTCATGTGGTTCTCGCACCTCTCCTGAAGCTGCAGCAACCCCTCTTGTCTCTGACCCCACCTTGCCTCTGCAGTTGGTAGCAGAGACGAGAACAGGACTCATCCTACAGATCTTGTGCCTCTCTGTCACCACCCCCTCATCACCGCCTCCCCTGGTTTCAGCATTCAGCAGACTCCGGCAGCTGACTCCAGCCCTCCTCTGGTCCTCCTCCAGACCCTGCACGTTCTGCTTCCCAGCTCCGCTCCTAGCTTCTTTCCTGCAGCAGTACAAGGAAGGTGTGTGTGTGTGTGTGGGGGGGGCACTGTAATGTAAGGAAGGGTGGGGGACTCTTGATTTTTAATGGTGAGGGGGCTCTTAACATTTGATGTAAGGGAGCTGCTCTGGACTTCTAATCTTACAGATACAACCGGCCCTTTGAGGGCAACCATAAAGCTGATGTGGCCTGTGATAAAATTGAGTTTGACGCCCCTGACCTAGAGTGACAACTTGTTGGCCACAGGTAGGGCCATTGTCTATGATTTTGTCTCTCAAGCCAATCAAAAGAAACACATAATTGGCATTATCACTATGCTAAATAAATCTGTAAACTTCTGAATGACATTTGAACATGTTACTGCTATGAGAGCTAATCACAGTGGTCACACCGGAAGCTGTGCCATCTCCTGGTAGCCCTATAAGTGGGCTTTAATGCCCTTGAGATGGTGTGAAAGAATTAAAAAAGGGGCCATTTCAAATCCATGTTGCATGTGTTTAATAAGATTTATTGGGGGAGATGAAATTAAAAATTCCAGCAGTCATGACAAAAGTCCACTGTCCTGGCTGTGGAGAAGGACATCAGGGGCCATAGAAGGTGTTCAAAGCAACAAGGGGGATCCTGCCAAAAGTCACCAGGCAGGGCAGTTGGTTCAACTCTTGTACAGTCAACAACTAAAGGTGGATATTACTTATCTGCATAGGGAATATTACTTCACATATTACTTCAATTCTGTCTAAAAGAAAAGATTACTAGAGCACAGAAGATATAATCTATATTTTCTGGTTATTTTGTATACAATATGGAGTTCTCCTTTACTTGGATTAATTAAAAGTATATCTAAATATAAAAAAATAAAAACATAAAAATTATATATATATATATATAGTGGCAGGTCGTGCCTATGCCACTGCTTAAAATTATGGTCTAGGCCAGATTTTGCAGGAAACAGGCACACTAATGATGCAGGTGTGTGCTGGGTTTATGTTAGCGACAGCCCCGGTCCATAAGACATGGATGAGGGAGTTTGGGGTGGAGGGACTTGACTGGCCTGCACAGAGACAAAGTAGTGACCGCACTCCCGTATAGTTGAAATCAAAAATGGAGTATTTTATTCTTCATCACAGGCATCAATACATGACTGGTAAGACATGGGACAGGTAATTGGTTGACGCGTTTCACAACAATTCCAGTCACTTACTCATAACCATGGTTATAAGTAAGCGACTGGATTTGTCGTGAAATGCGTCAACCAATTACCTGTCCCATGTCTTACCAGTCATTTATTGATAAAAAGCAAATGACTCTTGCGCTTGGTCTAGTTGAAGTTGTCCCGGCTGTGCTGCCACTCTCAACAGGTCGTGGTAACCCAAACAGATTCTAGAAAAGGAATGGACAGAGGGCGCACCAGCCTAGCGCATTATCTTTAAAACAATTTATTGTAAAAAAACATACACATTATACTCACAAAACAAATGTGAAACACGGGCAAACATAAGCAATGCAGGACCACCAAGGGTCTCCACTAGGCATCCTCTGCTGCCGCAGGCCGTGGAAGGATGTGGACCTCCAAAAAAACGCTTACGCGTTTCGGGGTGTTCGGATGAAGGGGGAACACCCCGAAAGCGGTCCACTTGTATTGTATTCCTGGCCTGCACAGAGTCCTGACCTCAACCTGATAGAACATTTTTGAGGTTAAATTAAAGCGGGGACTGCAAGCCAGGCCTTCTCGTCCAACATCAATGCCTGACCTCACAAATGTGCTTCTGGAAGAATGTTCAAACATTTCCATAGACACACTCTTAAACCTTGTTGACAGCCTTCCCAGAAGAGTTGAAGCTGTTATAGCTGCAAAGGGTGGACCAACTCATTATTGAACCCTATGGACTAAGACTGGGATGTCATTAAAGTTCATGTGCATGTAAAGGCAGGCGTCCCAATACCTTTGACAATATTGTGTATACTGTATGTATGTATATATATATATATTATTCCAGTATCAACACAATTCAGCAGTACACAATTCATCTACAAAGGCACAATTTTAAAATCTATACAAAACAGACTATCCCAGATGCCCAACTATAAATATAAAGGTAAGCAAAAAAATGGAAAGTACTATTGGAACACAAACTAGTAAATAGAGAGATAATGAGAGAACTATTTCAACACAAAGCATAGTGAATCCTAGAAATCATGTTGTAGATGGTTTAGATCAGGTGTATCAGAGGTAGCCCCAATGACTAGACCGCAATCAGCTGAACCTAAAGCCTCCTACACACCATCAGATTATCGGGCAACTTTTCTTTAGTTTCTCGTTGCATGCCAGTTTCATATGGAAAGTGAAGAGGTTACTTTCATACGAAAATTCTTCGGACAAAATTTTACTTCCGATTTTCTTATCGTGTGTACGGGCCTTAAGGCCCCTTTCACATGGGCTTTTCGATCCGGTCCACCTGTCAGTTTTTTCAGACGGATCTAATCGGATGCTCCATGCACCTCTTTGGGGCAGCGGATGTCAGCGCTGACACCCGCTGCTATCCGATCCTGTCCATGAAGTTCCATCCGTCTGGAGGATCGGATCAGATAGCAGCAGATGAAAGTGGACAGGCGGTCCGTTTTCCTTCGATCTCCTATAGAGGAGAGCGGTGATCTGACAGGTCTGTCTCTCCAATGTAAGCGGAGATGGACCTGTTATCTGCCTGCTCAGCGGGGATCAGCGAATCAATCCCCACTGAGCAAAATTGAGTCCACCAGGCGGAAAACCCACATGAAAGGATCCTAATGAAACCTTCAAGCCTCATTTACACTTGCAGTTGGAATGCGGTAAAATGTGCAAATGAATTGTGTTTTTACTGCCCTCCAACTGATCGCCCTTATGCTGCAAAGGCCGCAGGAGGGTGTACATAAACCTTGCAGTGTGGCAACAATTATCTCTGCTCTTGTGTTCAAAATGCAGTACCACTCCCACCAAACGTGACCCCTTCAATTGTGTGCTGGTGCAGGATTAAAGGGGTTAACACAGGCATTGAGGAGGCAATATTACACCTCCTCACTGCTTGTCTAGTACCCTCTGAAGAGTAATACAGTACATACTACCCTTCGGAAGGCACTACAAGTATTAACAAGGTTTTGGGCAGCCAGCTTGTTGGAAGATGAGAGGGGGCTCCCAAAATGGCATGTAAAAGACATGGATTATAGAGCAGCATTTTTTTAAATTCATTTTTAATAATACTAAATAATAATAAATGTTTCAAATTTGCTACATTATCAGCCTTGTTGATCTGCCCTCTGTTTCTGAGTATTTTAAGATGTTCATATCATATCTGCCTGTATCTATTATCTAACTGCAACAAAGCAAAATCGCACTATAGATCACCATACCTCCTCAGGTTTACCACGCGTAAACGCCAAGCGGACCTCAACAAGGCAATTCTTTTTTTATAAGGAACCATACATGCAAGAAACATCTCTACACAAGAAGATATTGCTGGTTTATGATTTTGTTGTCTTTGTATTTCGATACTTTATCCAATGGCTTAATCACGTCACCAGCAGAGGTCACTGTTTAGGCAAAGTCAGAAACGTTCAATTTGTTTACTGGAGAACGACACCAAAAGCTTGGAAACCAGGAATTTCCATTTACAGTCAAGTATTAAAGACCTGGAACAGTGCCTCACTTATCCAAAAATGAGGTCGACATTCCAAATTAATTCACCGCTTTAAATATGTGTAAGGAACTCACCGATCGTGTAGCCCCTTTTCAGCTCTCCCCTCCTAGGGTGGCGTTTCTGAGTGTTCGCAGTGTTCTGCTCTTCTTCACTGAAGGTTCTGGCAGAAGATAGCGATTTACTTGCTTGCGATGGCAGTGTATCCGTCAAAGGGTTATAGGAGGGTGAACTAATGTCCACAGATTGTGACTTCTTCTTCAGCCTAAAGAACAAAAACAGGAAAAGTGTCCTTGTTTAATCAAGTTACCTAGAAAGTAAAGACACACAGCAATTTTACATTATCTGCAGGTATTCCTCTACAGATGGATGATTTTGCGCTCATTTAGTACACATATTTATATAGCAAAGACAATTTACCCAGCACTTTACATACAGTATATTAGGGATCGACTGATATCGTTTTTCCATTGCCGATACCGATATTTTGGTCATCACATATCAGTATCGGCCGATATGGGCCAATATTTTCGTACATTTAAATATTTTTTTTTGGTTTATTTGACAGTTAGTCTTGTGGAGGGATCTGGGGGTCCGAAAGACCCCAAACCACTTCTCTGCACTTAACCACTTCCCGATCACCCACTGCCTTTTTACTGCAGCAGGGTGGCTCTCCTGCGCAAACCGACGTAGGTCTACATCGGTTGCACGCAGGAAGCTAGGGGGCGAGTGTGTACCGATGGCGGCGCGCTCCCGCCCCCACTCGGCAGCGGGGAAGCCTTGCACGGGTCAAGGGGTTTAGGAATTCCGCGCTATGCAGCCTACCTCAAAATACGATCCAATGGATTGTATTCAGTAGTGCTTAAAGGGGTTGGTGAGGTAAATGGCGCTGCCTTTCAACAGGTATTAGGGGGCACTATATGTAAATGTTAAAGGTGGGATATTTCAACACAGATTGTTCCAAAGTACATATAAACGTATCAACTTTTTCTAAATCACAATGATTGCACACAATACATATGAATATTGGCACTTTTTATTTATTCATATGTATTGTGTGCAATCATTGTGATTTAGAAAAAGTTTATACGTTTATATGTACTTTGGAACTCTCTTTGTTGAAATATCTTACCTTTAGTGCCGGTTCACACTGTTCCGACTTGTCAGGTGACTTGGTCGCCTGACAAGTAGCAGACCGTGCTGTGCAATTGGAACCGTTCTAATAGGAGCGACTCAAGTTGCTCTGACTTAGAAAAAGGTTCCTGCACCTTTTTTTTGCAAAGTCGGAGTGACTTGCATTGACTTCCATTATGTGAAGTCGTTGCAAGCCGCGCCGAAGTCGTGGTGCACGGGCGACGGCATTAGTCGCCCAAAGTCGTGTCGCCCCAGTGTGAACCGACACTTAACATTTACATATAGTGCCCCCTAATACCTGTTGAAAGGCAGTGCCATTTACCTCACCAACCCCTTGATGCACGGGTCAGGTGGCTCCTATTGCCGATTGACACCAACGATCGTTCCCCGCTAAGAGAGAAGGACGGTCGGCTGTTGTAAACACAGGGGACCGTCCTTCTCCCTGAAATGATCACAGAGCTCGTGTGATCCTTCTATATAGGATCACATGTCTCTATGGTAATATCAGAAGACACACCCCCCCACAGTTAGAATCACTCCCCTAAGGCCACATTTAACCCCCTGATCACCTATACTGTTAACCCCTTCCCTGCCAGTGTCATTATTACAGTAACAGTGCATATTTTTAGCACTGATTACTGTAGTAATGTCATTGGTCCCCCCCCCCCAAAAGTCTCAAAAAAGGCCAGTCAGGGGTCTGCTTTTTGCCGCAATGTCACAGTCCCGCAAAAAATCGCAGATCGCTGCCATTACTAGTAAAAAAAAAAAACAATAAAAATGACATAAATCTTTCCAGTTGTTAGTAGACGCAATAATTTTTGCGCAAACCAATCAAAATACGCCTATTGCAATTTTTTTTATACCAAAAATATGTAGCAGAAAACAAATTGATCTAAAATGTTAAAAAATTTAGATTTTTAATTTAATTTTTTTTGAGAATGTTATATAGCAGAATGTGAAAAATATAGTTTTTTTTTTTTATTTCAAAATTGTCGCTCTTTTTTTGTTTATAGAGCACAAAATAAAAATCAAATATCACCAAAAGAAAGCTCTATTTGTGGGAAAAAAAGGACGTCAATTTTATTTGGGTACAGCGTCACACGACCGCACAATTGTCCATTAAAGTAACACAGTGCTGAATCACAAAATAGGGCCTGGTCAATAAGGGGGCAAATCCTTCCGGTCCAGAAGTGGCTAAAGTGACACTGAACTCTGATTGAAAAAATAAATTACTGTATATTCAAGTAAGTATTCTTAATTCAAGAAAGTCCTTTCTATTGCTCTTAGCCTCCTCCAAATCCCCAAATTCTTTATTTATTTCCAAATTCTCCTTTATTTTCAAATTATTTCTATAAAAATTTCACAGCTATATGTCCTCTAAAACGGTTTGTACAATCAAATGTTACTAAGCTATTTTTCTCTCCAGGTCAGATGTTCTTCATTCATAAAATTAGCGTGATTTAGGAAACTACCATAATATGGCCACTAGATGGAGCTGATGATCATGGGAAATAAATAATTATTTACTAGGACTGCTATCTCCATCTAGTGGCCATACCTCTCCACTGAAAAAAATAACAGTATCCATATTCCTCGCCTCTTCTAAATGTCAGTCACCTTGCTAAATGGCACAAGCACTGTTACAATTGAAATGTAAACACTCTAGTATGACTGTGGGGACTCCATGAGACCTCACATTTCTATATTTCTATTATATTCCCCTTGTGCATCCTTAAGAGATCCTTCATCGCAATCTCCTAGTTAATTCTGTTTTCAAGTGTACATACAAAAAGAGGTGGGAGATGTGCAGCCTCCTGTTTCCAAGCAGCTGAGAGGCAGCATCTGGCTCCTGACAAAATGTACAATATTAATTTGGCTGGATGTCTCTGGAAATTTGATTAATTTGATTACATTCTGTCAATATGGCATGATAATTGAGGATGACTGAACTGTGCAGAATGGACCGGTGTAGCAGGGGAAACTGTTATTGAGATACTTAAGATAAACACTTAGCTTTAGGATAGGCTGGAGGCTTCCAGTTATTCCAGATTGCACGTGTTTAGAAATGCAGATTGCTTTTATATGCGGTGTTCCCCAAGGAAACATACGGAAAAGTTAACTTTAAGATTGGAAATTGATTTTCCGGTAGACCTTATCTAAGTTTATATGCTTGTATTGAATGTACAGAATACAACATTCTATTCAAAGTAAATGTATATAGGCGAATATAGTAGGAACCAAAGGGTACTTGATCCTACCTCCACCTTGTTCCTCTGCCACCAGGATCTGTCGCTGGAGCTTCTGATATTCCTATGCAAGTGTTGAGCCACTCAGAAAGTCAACACAAGGCTGAACAAGCTCTTTCATTCAAGTGTCAGTGCTTGGGTTTAGTTTTGGCCAACCAGGTGCCAAGCTTTCCACTATATACTAGGCACCATAGGGTACTTGATCCTACCTCTACCTTATCCCTCTGCTACAAGGAGCCTGTCATTAGATCTTCTAAAACTCTAAAACTCCTATGTAGATGTTGACTCACTCGAAATTCAGCACTTCCACAAGGTCGAACAAGCTCCTTCATTCAAATGTCAGTGCTTGATCTTGATCTTACCTCTACATTATCCCATGCTACAAGGATCTGTTGTTGGAGCTTCTGATACTCCTATAGAAGTATTTTCTTACTCACAGTCAACACTAAAACAGAGCTGAAGAAGCTCCTTCTTTCAAGTGTCAGTGTTTGGGTCTAGTGTTGGTCAGGCACCTAGCTTTCCACTATACTGTATAGTGGGCACCATAAGGTGCTTGATATTACCTCTACCTTATCCCCCTGCTACAAGGATTTGTCATCGAAGCTTAGAAAACTCCTACGGAGGTGTTGACCAAGGGCCCGTACACACATACCGATTGTCGGCCGTAAATATTCGGCCAACGTCCGATCGGCCGATTGTCGGCTTGTTAGTATGATGCTTCCGACAACCGACTGCGACTTTTCAGCCGAACAAAATCTGGTGTGCATGCTATAACATTTTTGTAGGCCAACAAAGAACGGCCGATTGTTCGTCAGTCAGTACAGATTTCGGCCGACAAAAAGCAGATGAGCAAGACTGGGCATGCTCAGAGAAGAAAAAACACACGGAAAGTTAACCATCACATGACATCACTTCTGCAGTCGGTTGTTGTTGGCTGACAAAATTCGTGTGCAGTCTTTAGCACTTTTCAACCAACAAAACAGCACCGGACAAAAGACGACCGATCGTTTGGCCGACAATCGGTACGTGCAGGGCCGGTACAAGGGGGGGGCGGGAGGGGCGGGTGCCCTGGGCGGAGTATGGGAGGGGCGCTGGGTTGCCAGTAAGAAGACTCACACAATGGCTTTCACTCCTCTGAATGCTGCAACTGCCAGTCCAAAAACGGGGCTAAAGATGCGCCCTCACCCAGTGGCTGCCTCCTCTGTACAGGGGGGACTCACATGCCTTTACAGAAGGGAGCTTTCTCCCGGGCTTTAGTTCCTCAGTGTGGCCAGATCGGGGCTGTAACAGGCAGAGCTTCTCTGCAGGGGGGCGGAGCAAGAAGAGGACACTACACTGCAGCCCCGATCATTACTCCCGCCCACTCGCCCAGCACTGAAGACATCAGAGCTCAGCATAATGGCAGAATGAAGATGTGACAGCCAGGATGGATGGATGGATGTCTTCTGCACCTGTGAGTCCAGATCTATTCTGCCTTCCAAACTGTACCTGGCTGTGCTGTAAACTTGCCCTGTACTTTGCCAAATGTGAAAGTGAAAGTAAAATGGATTCATATAGTGGGAATATACTGGGATGTTTCAGTATTCCACAAAGTGTAAAATAACTCCATTCCATTCTGTGACTGACACTTGTAGCTGCAGGCAGCAAAGATGAATATAGTGGTGATGGAGCACAGTGAGAATTGGTGGCCATTGTAAGTTTCTTTTCTCTGTGCTCTTCATGCACATGGCAGTGACAGCTCTCCTGATCTCCCTCCTGTGTGTCCTGCTTCATTTATCCCCTGATGTCCCTCCTGTGTGTGTCCTGTTTAATTTATCCCCTGCCTCTACATTACAGCTCAGTGCAGGCACAGGAAATGTGCAGAATGGCTCTGATAGCCTCAGGATCTCAGCAGAGATAGAGGAGTTGTCCTGAAGCACAGAGCTCTTCATGTACAGACTGGGGCAGTGCTGGGGAGAAATCTTGGGAGTTTCTAGCTGTAGAAAAACATTTCAGCAAGCTGCAAATGCCATAGAGTCCTTGTTGGGAATCAGAGCTCCCTGTGTGACCTCCTCATTCTCTTTCCCAGATTCACTTCAAACAGGTGAGCAGAAAGCACAGGTGTGCTGAAGTGCGGAGTGGTGGCTCCAGTTTTCCATAGGCTAGTGATGTATGTTGTGAATTGGTCTAGAAACTAGAAGGAATGTAGTAACAGATCAAACTGTCAGGATTACTAAACTCCTAGCAAACCAAATTCAAAGTATATTTTGTCTCAATTGTGATCCTGGTATCGGTGTCAACTAGCCAGCAACAGGAGAGGACAGGAAAACTACTGACCCGATCCTACAGCATCGATCCCTCATCAGCCAGACTGACAAAGGACATTCCACAGTTTGTCAGCATGGTGGCAATGTCAGGTGATGATGTTCTCTGCTCTCACTAGCAAACCTGTCACCAGCAACAGGGTCACCAGTGTAAAGAAGACATTAAAGTGGCATTAAACCCACAAGTAAACATTATATTGCAGGTTACCAATTCTTAGTTGTGAAGGCTGAATTTGTTTTCCTTTTTTAGGCTTTCTTTCTTCCGTTTGTTTTTATCTGGTGATCCAGACAGCAAGTCTGTTTTTCAAAAGAACAAGCTCACTTGCAGTTACAGAGATGTGACAAACCATTTACCACTGGCAGGGGTGCTTACAAAGGTCAGCATATATTTAAGTAAAACCTTTATACTAAAAGAAAAACAAATGTTACAGTAAATGATTATAAAGTGGGAGCTGGAGTTTGGCTTCAATTTGTTAGTGTATCTAAATCTGCGAGTTCATCTAACACTCCCCTCCCCCCAGACTGACAGCACTGCTGTCTGCTGTGCTGCCTGTGCTTCTTCATCCAGAGTGGGAGCGCTCTAATAAAGCAGGTGTGCTACTGGCCAGAGCACCAGACGAAAAACAGTGGAAAAAAAGCCTAAGAAAAGAAAACGAATGCAGCCACCACATTTAATGATTGGTAAGCTGCAATATATTACATTTTTGGTTTTCAGGTAATTATTTCTTTAAGTGAACCACTCCCCAGTTCATGCACCCTAAAGTATTGTAGATATTCGGAACAAACAGTAAAAAAACTTTAAAGTGGACCCTCCTCACCCTAAAAACCTTTGGACCTTCTGAATGCCCCCCTTCCACAATCATAAAAGTCTGAACTCTGCGTCATTTGCTACTGAGCCCTTGCACTGTTCCTGCCCTTACATCTCTTGCCACACCCAATAGTCAGCACAGTGAAAGCCGCATCCAATTTTTGCCACACACTGCACTTTCCTCTAGAAGCAGGTCCCAATTTATTATTTTAAAACTAACCCCGTTCCTGACTCCTGCACTCACACTTTTTTTTTTGCTTCCAACCCTTGAACTTTGTAATTTATCCAATCCTGAATTCTGCACTATATGTGTGGCCAACAGGTATAGGTAAGATGATGATTAGTCATGCGTGGCCGGGGGGGGGGGGCGCAATTTGAAATGTTCGCCCTGGGCGCTGGATGACCTTGTACCGGCACTGGGTACGTGTGTACGGGGCTTTACTCAGAAAGTCAGCACTTCCTCAAGGTCGAACAAGCTCCTTCATTCAAGTGTCAGTGCTTCGGTCTATTTTTGGCAAACCAGGTGCCTAGTTTTCCTCTATATAGTAAACACTGTAGGATACTTGATCCTACCTCTACCTTATCCTCTTGCTACCAGGATCTTTCATGTTGTTGGAGCTTCTGAAACTCCTATGTAAGTATTGGAAGGAACAATTAAGCTGGATACACACTATCCAACTTTTGTGGTTAGATTTCCTTCAGATTTACCTTTTCTATGTAGTGCAAGGGCCTGCCAGATTGCATACAAATTGAAAGTCTTTAGGTTTGACCTCATATTATATGGTTTTGGTAAGTCTAAAGGAAAAAGTCTTCAGAAAATCTTATAGTGTGTATGGCCCATAAGGGTAAGGGTAATTTTCCCTACAGATTTAATTTAAAGCGAACACGTGATTTGTCCAACAGGCTCACAAATTATCCTGTTGGATTGCGTAAAATCCAAACAAATCAACTTGACTTGTTTCATAATCTAAGCTCTTAATTTCCCTTCAGTGTTACCCACAGGTAGAGATGTGAGGAACGAAGGCAAGGTGAGTATATAAAAGGGAGGGGACACAAAATTTAAGGAACCTGTTCCATTGCTTAACATTATTAAAACACGGGTCCACCTTATAGAGAATTTAGATTAGTTAAAGCACAACTCCTGCTTAAGCATATTAATAGTATAAATTTGACTGCCAAGGCCATTTTAAAGTATGGTGTAAGAAAAAAGTCTTTGCTGCAACACTTACCTCCTCTCTGCACTGTCCCCTGCAGACTCTGCTAGCCAGTGGTCTTCCAGTTGGAATAATTCCCAGCAGAAAGTCATAGACTGGTCCCCTAAAGTGACACTTATTCAGCAGGAACCGGCCGAGATTCGACCTGTGTATGGCCTGCTTAACATTGCACTGTTCACTCACAGTACAATATTGCAGGGAATGTCTCTAACTTCGGATCAATGGCCCACTTAGGATTATAAAGTAGAGTATAACATGACTGTCCCGAAGACAACTCAAAAAAGGTACATTTAAACAAAATATTAAAAATATAGACAACTGAATTCGGGAGCTTCAGGAAGGGAATGAATAGGATTGGGGGACAGAAGGTGAAGGGTGTAATCTGAAAGTCAAAGTAAATTAGTTATCTTCCAAAAACGAATTGTTCACATCAATGTGGCCGAGCAGACAGCAGTGCTGTAGGAGGGACCAAGCAGGCTCCACCCACTACAGTCTGCCTGCACAAAACTACAGGAGGGGGTGGAGACTAGATCAGTCACACTTCACAAGGAGAGAGAGCAACAGTGACCGGTCTTTATTACAGGAAGCTCCTGAACAAAGGCAACATTTCACATTGGGTTACTGCACAGATGTGGAAGAAATACACAAAGTTCACCAAGTAAATATACACATGCCTCTTGTATTTGTAAAATATTTTCTTATCCCAGAGTTCAGCTTTACGTTTCTCAAATGTTGTATCTGCTTATATATTTCAGGTATTTTTTTAGCACCGACAATCTATGCAGCGCTTTACAATCACATCAGTCCCTGCCCCTAAGGAGCTTACAATCTAAGGACCCTATAAAACCTACACACATGTACTAAGGCCAGATTAGACAAAAACCAGTTCATCTACCAGCATTCTTTGGAGTGTTGTGGAGAAATCCTGCAGGAAACCCACGCAAGTACCATGCAAACTTCATGCAGATAGCGTTCTGGCCGGCATATGAACCAGGGAGCCCAGTGCTGCAAAGCAGAAGTTCTACCCACCAAGCCACTGTGCTATCATCATATATTTAATATTTCAACTTTTTCTGAATGATAGACAATACCTACATTAAAGCAAAGTTTAGATCTGCAGCTAGACCACTGTGCCTCTGAAATGTAATCCGTGGCAATATCGTCTCCTTACCTTCTGATTTAACCCTGTAAATGCTGCACCACTGTGTTGCAATTGTGAGCAATGGCAGTGCAGCCCCATTTGCTACTGGCCGCTGAATGCAACAAGAGAGAATATTTTTGCTGCAAAGCATCACAGCCTTGGCATGTGAAACACTCGTAGCTTAAATGGATTACAAAGTCTCGTTTTTAAAAAAAAGTTGATTTTGCACAGAGCAGCCCGGATCATCCTCTTCTTGGGTCCCTCTTCGGTGCTCCTGGCCCCTCCCTCCTGTTGAGTGCCCCCACAGCAAGCAGCTTGCTATGGGGGCACCCGAGCAGAGTCACAGCTCCCTGTGTCCATTCAGACATGGAGTCCCAACCCTGCCCTGTCCCCCCTCTTTCCTGATTGGCTGACTGATGTTGATTGACAGCAGCGGAAGCCAATAACCCTGTCTCAGCTAATGAGGCAGGGAGTCCTGGGCAGCTGAGAAACTCCTGAAAAATCGCTGGATAGAGATGGGGCTCAGGTAAATATTAGGGGGGCTGCTGCACACAGAAGGTTTTTTTTATCTTATTCCATAGAATGCATTGAGATAAAAAAAACCATCGGCCTTTACAATCCCTTTAAGTAAGGAGGGGGGGGTGGAAACAAAGCTCAACCAAATGTTTTTACCAGCCCCCCTAACTTCAAGTCTAAATAAGCTTTAATAGTTGAGCGAAAACCATAGCTCATTCTTCAATAAAGAAAAGAAAATGAACATCTAAAGAATCAGGGAAACATTGCTTTTCTGTATTCTCCTTGTTAAGCCTTATTCTTTCCTGAGAAATACTCTCCAGATTTATCATCGGTTTCCCTGCAGAAACATCACTTACAGTTCCTTTTTTTCTACATGCTCTGAAGCATCTCTCGCCAGACTTTATACGTGACTGGTAATACCTACCAGAGCATTTGCTGGGCTGTGGAATAATAAGACAACATTATTCAAAATGGCAGCAGTCAGAGAAGATTTATGCGGGTCCTAAAAGCGTGAGATTTATGCGGTGTGAGACTTTTATGGGAATAAATGTGATTAGTGGACGGTTTGACTGTGATAAAGGAATGGGGGAGGCTGGATCTTGTTCACCTTTCATTTTTCAAGTAAAAAAAATACTCATTGATGTCTATGTGAAAGGAGTATTGCCATCAGATTTATGTCCCTCGTAAATCAAAGGTTTGTTTTAAACAAGAATAGA
This sequence comes from Pelophylax lessonae, assembly GCF_965119305.1. Taxonomy (NCBI): domain Eukaryota; kingdom Metazoa; phylum Chordata; class Amphibia; order Anura; family Ranidae; genus Pelophylax; species Pelophylax lessonae. Next base: position 493,808,742 of record NC_138772.1, on the reverse strand, counting down.
ACATGTAAAGCAACCAAAATGATTGTAAATATGTACTTTTACATGAGGTATTTATGGAAAAAGTTGAAGTTGACCTATCAGATATTTTTTTTCCATTGGAATCGCCCCCCCTCCCGCCGCCTTCCGTGGATCCCCCGGGTCTCCCCCATCCCACTGGGAGACCCGGGCAACCAGCCTGCACGGCTGCCGAAGACCCAATCAAAGCCGCATTCCGCTCTGATCTGGTCTCCATGCAAAAACCTGGAAGTGATGTCATGACATCACTTCGGGGTACTCGGCGCCAGATTAAAAAAAAAGACAACATTCAAAACAGCCAAACTTTGGTTTTTGAATGCTTTTAAGTGCAGAGGAAGGATTTGGGGTCTTTTAGACCCCCAGATCCCTCCACAAGAGCACCTGTCAAGAAAAAAATAAATAAATAAAATTTAAATGTACAAAAATATCAGCGCATATCAGCCGATACCGATATGCATTGGCCAAAATATCAGTATCGGTAGTGGCAACGAAAAACCGATATCGGTCGATCACTACTTTTAACACCAAGACAAAAAATCATGGAAAGTCCAAAAAGGGATGTGGGTAAACCTCCCAATAGGGATGCCTGTTCTAGTGACAACTGTCTGAGGGATTTCCTCTGACATCTCGTTGTATGTCCAGGACAGGAAGTGAAAAAAAAATCTCTCCAACGGAACAGCAAAAAAATAAACTTACAGGGTTTGTAACCCTTCACCAGTCTCCCACAACACCTCTTGTCACCCACACAATGCATATGTGCGGTGGCAAAGAGGGTGGGCTTCAATGCTTCAATGCTTCAATCGTTTCCATGGGCGACCATTGCTGCTGTGCTGAGAGCATGCTCATGGCATGCTCCCAGCACAGTGACCAAAAGACACCTCCTGGCTTCTAGTAAGGATCAGGGGCTGGCGGGACTTGATCCCAGTCATGTGACCACTGTGATAGCCAATTCCTACTTGGGCATAAAGACCCTGTTAAAGGGATGTTGGGGCTGAGCTAGGGGTTAATCAGTACAGTAATGCTTGCGAAAAGTTCCAATTGTGTTTCAACATGGAAGCAGAGGAAACAAAATATACCATGTCTACTTAACCACTTAAGCCCCGGAAGATTTTACCCCCTTCCTGACCAGGGGGTATTTTGCGATTCGGCACTGCGTGACTTTAACGGACAATTGCGCGGTCGTGCGACGCTGTACCTAAACGAATTTGACGTCCTTTTTTTCCCACAAACAGAGCTTTCTTTTGGTGGTATTTGATCACCTGTGCGATTTTTTGATCACGCGCTATAAACAAAAAAAGAGCGTCAATTTTGCAAAAATAACAATATTTTTGACATTTTTTTATATGAAATTCCCCCCCAAAAAAAAGTAAAAATCAAAATTTTTTAAAATTTTCGGCCAATTTGTTTTATGCTACATATGTTTGGTAAAAAAAATCGCAAAAAGCGTATTTTGATTGGTTTGCGCAAAAGTTATCGCGTTTACTAACAAAGGGAAAGATTTTTGTCATTTTTGTTAATTTTTTTTTTAACGCGTAATGGCGGCGATCTGCGATTTTTTTTGCGGTACTGCGACATTGGGGCGGACAGATCGGACCCTTGACTGACATTTGTGACACTTTTGGGGTTACCAGTGACATTTCTACAGTAATCAGTGCTATACATATGCACTGTTACTGTAAAAATACACTGGTTGTGAAGGGGTTAACTTTATTTGGGAGGGAGGGGCTGTGTGTATCCCTAGGGGCGTGCTTTCTACTGTGATTGGCTGTGGCTTGAGCTGTAAGGACACTGATCAACGGATCTACATACTAGATCCGTGTGATCAGTGTCTTTACAGCGAGGAGAATGACAGGTGGCTTGTTTACACAAGCTGCCTGACATTCTCCCTCTCCCCCGCCGATCGCCGAGTGACCGGCGGACATCGGGTCCTCTGGTCACACGCGCGGGGGGGCCGTGACCACGCGGGAGCGGGAGCGCGCCTCCGGGGGCGCGCGCTCGCTCCCTAGACCCTCACAAGCTAGTGACGTAGCCCTACGTCACTTTGCCTGTGAGGGGCTGACTGCCGACGTAGATCAGCGTTAGGCAGTCGGCAAGTGGTTAAAAGAGAAGTGTTGGATATAAAAAAAAAAACAAGCATACATACTAGTCACCTATGTGGTTGCAGTATCAGACCCAGGCTGCCGCCGTTACCCGCTGGCTCTAAGACTTGACCACTGATCATTCAGTTCCCAGTCTGCTTGGAACATAAGCGGTGACTGTCAGTTAAAGGCTTTCTGCTCTGCCCCTCCAGCGCTCACTGATATATCGGGCAGTGGAGGGGGCGGGTGCGGCTGGCTCAGGTTTTTTGTGGCACGCTGAGAGGCTAAGTCAGCTGCCAATCAGGCATCTGGGTGGATCCCGACAATATGGTCGCTGATGGGTGAATCTGGGTCACAGGAGAGCAAAAATAAGAGGTCATACTTCTCTTTTAAGAATTCTATAGACAGAGGCTCCTAATGAAGAAAATGCCTCCAACCAGATTTATTTTCCCACCTTCCTGAGGTTAGACTGTTATTTAATTTTGTCTGGAATCTATGACTAAGACTGTTTACTTGCGCAATGTATTTTTCTGTCAGACTGATACTTAATGATTTGCAAAGTTTAAACTCGTCTAGACAGAAAATGTGTGGGATGTTTACTGTGTTGGTTCAATGAAGATTTATTATTACAAATATAATTTTCCATTCAGTTTAGAGTTATAGTATTACAAGAAGAAATTAACCCGGAGACCTGCGTTCTCAAATTTGGCACAAAGCTTTTCCTAAAGTAAATCTGCTAGAAAAAAATGTTAAAACAATGAAAGTGAAACACACAATGTTTACTTTACACTGTCCCTTTTCTTTCTGTATATGGATGATGGCATTGTAATTATTTCATTAAAAAATAAATCTAAGTACCTTTTTTCCTAATTAATATACAGCTGTCACATGACCCAGCTCATTCCCAGCCTGTCTGCAGGGAAACAGTGGCAGGAGGAGCTTCTAGTCCTCTGCTGGGCTGCTAGGTGACAAATGAGGTTTAATGTTGATAAATTATTATTTATTATTATACAGGATTTATATAGCGCCAACAGTTTGCGCAGCGCTTAACAAAATGAAGGCAAACATTACAGTTACAATACAATTTGGAACAAAAGGAATCAGAGGACCCTGCTCGTTAGAGCTTACAATCTAAAAGATAAATGTAAAGTTATGCAATTGGGGGCTAAGAATATGCATATATCATACATTCTAGGGGGGTGACAATTGGGGGAATCAATGGTGGAGAAGGATCTGGGTGTTTTGATAGATCATAAGCTTAATAATAGCATGTAATGCCAAGCGGCAGTTTCTAAAGCATGCAAAATCCTTTCTTGTTTTAACAGAGGCATAGATTCCAGTGAGAGAGACATTTTGCCCCTGTACAAATCATTAGTAAGACCTCATCTGGAATATGCAGTTCAGTTTTGGGCACCAGTTCTCAAAAAGGAAAAAATGGAAAAAGTGCAAGAAGGGCAACCAAACCGATAGGGGGCATGGAGGAGCTCAGCCATGAGGAAAAATTAGAAGAGTTTATTCTCTCTTGAGAAGTGAAGATTAAGGGGGATATGATCAACATGTATAAATACATAAGGGGTCCATATCGTGAACATGGTGTTGAGTTATTCAATTTAAGGTCATCAAAAAGGACAATGGGGCACTCTTTACTTCCAGAGGAAAAGAGATTTCATCTCCAAATACGGAAAGGTTTCTTCACAGTAAGAGCTGTAAAAATGTGGAATGACTCTCTCCAGAGGTGGTTCTGGCCAGCTCAGTAGAATACTTCTAGAAGGTCTGGATTCTTTCCTAGGTGTACAAAATATAACTGGAATACTAACATTTATAGGTAAAATTGATCCAGGGAATATCCAATTGCCTCTCAGGGGGATCAGGAAGGATTTTTTTCCCCTGCTTAGCAAATTAGATCATGCTTTGCTGGGGTTTTTCACCTTCCTCTGGATCAACTGCGGGTATAGGATTATGTTCATGGGAATGTATGATTTTTTTTTCTCTCTCTTTTATTGCTTGAACTAGATGGACTTGTGTCTTTTTTCAACCTGATTAACTATGTAACTACTTAAAGTAAAATATTAGAAGATAAATATGGAAGCAGCCATTGCTGACCTGCCCATAAGAGTGCTCGGTTCTTTGCTTTCTCTAGAATCAATTACCCCTAAAAAGGAATGCAACTAGTGAAGTAAAGCAAGAACTGCGTCATGGGTCAACATATCTGTGGAGTTCTGACCGCACACAAACTGGCTAGCTGGTAAGTGTGCTGGGAAAACTTTTGTTTTGTGCAGTGTAGAGCCCTTCCATGTTCATCTTAGTTTCAAAGCTAGTTATAAATTGGGGTGGTTGCCATTTTTATTTCTTTTCAACAGAAAGTTAGATACAATTGATAGCATATGGTGGTACAGAACAATAAATAGGTAAAATATAAGGTGTTAGTAAATGCAATTTGTTGTCTCCAGCTAAAGCCCCCCCCCCCCAATCCCAAAAAGCAGACACCAACTTTGTCAGGAGATGCATGCTTCCACATGGAAATTGGTCCCCTTATTCGCTGACTAAGCAGGGTAGGATCAACAATCTGCGAAAGAGTGTGTACCCTAGCTGAAGTGAACTAGTAAGGATCCTGAAGGGATTACTTGTCAGATGGATGTGGGATTCATGAAGAACTTCCATGCCCTTCTCTAGTCAGAAGGTATAAAAGACTTCAATATGTATATACAGTATATATTGCGGCTTTGAAATGGTTTACTGGGGTTATGGCTAAAGCTATCAGCCATAACCCCGGTGTTTTTTTTTCATCCGGCTATTCTCTTTCTCATAAATGCAATCTGAGCGACTAATTAGTTGCTTTTAGAAGCAGCGGGAGAGGTCAGCCACTCCTTCTGCCACTCACCGGTGTTTTTCTGGCTTTCCGTTTTTACCGGCAAGCTTGGGAAATGATCTGACAGATCGCGTGGCTAGTCACAGAGGTAAGATGAGACCAGATCATCTCTCCCCCACCTGTATCTTCTAGGAGGACTGGAGCGACGTCATGACCTCCCTTCTGGTCTTACTTAGGCAGAAGTAAACAATTTTTCTTTTTAAAGCATAAGATCAATGTCTTTTTTTTTTATCTTTTGCTTTCAAAGGTAGAGGAGAGATTTAGGGTCTTATAGACCCAAGATTTCTCCATAAAGGGGACTTGTCATCCCTTATTTTTTCTACAAGGGATGTTTAGAATCCTTCTAATAGGCATAAAAGTGATAGAAAAAATGGGACAGTGTAAAAAAAAAAAAAAAAATAAATAAAATAAAAAAATTATAAGAAAATAACATTTAAAGCACCCCCATTCCTCCGTGCTTGCACACAGAAGCGAATGCAAACATAAGTTGCACACACATATGTAAACGGTGCTTGCGAGGTAACGCTACAAACGTTATAGCGAGAGTAATAATTCTAGCACTAGGCATCCTCTGTAACTGTAAACAGGTAACCTGTAAAAATGTTGAAATCATCACCGTTGTAGCTTTTTAAGTATCCTAGTTTGTGGCCATTCTACAAGCATGTGTAATTTTAAAGCATGGCATGTTAGGTATTTATTTACTGGGTGTAACAACATCTTTTAAATATTACAAAAAATGTGGGATATTTATTGTGGCTTTTTTTGCATTAATATTCATTAAAAAAAAAAAAAAAAAAAATCAATAACAATTGCATTTGAAAAACTACTGTGCAAATACTGTGTAACATAAAAAATTGCGACAATTGTCATTTTATTCTCTAGTGTCTCTGCTAAAAAAAATATATATAAAGTTTGGGGGTTGTAAGTAATTTTTATTTGTAAACAAAAAGTGCCAGAAAAGACTTGGTCCTTCAGTGGTTATTTTGACAACAGATTTCTGAGACACAAGCCACATAGCTTGGACACCAAGACTTTCCTTTGACTTATTAGCCCATAAATTGCCCCTTGATACTTAACAGTAGTCTAGTCTTGTTCCCTATTTAAATTCAGAGACCTGTTAGGTGTAGGTGTATTTCTGCTTAAACTAATCACGGACAACATCCGTTCTGCACTGTCCCTTCCTGTTACATTACAGTGCATCTACTGTAGAACTCATAGGCTGGTATTACCAAGCTTAGGTGAAATGCCAAACTCAGCCGGCCATGTCCATCCAGGAGGTTCCCAAGCAAGAAAAAAACCCTGCTCATGCTACTTAAAATAAAAAATGTTTTGGATGGGGTGTTTTTTTTTTTTCAAGGCTACTGAATAGTACTTTAACAGATTGATTATTACTCTTTATAGATAACAAAAATATGTTTCCCTCTGTTCTATGAGCAGAGGTGCCATTTGAATGCACATTTTTTATCTTCTAAAATGCCAGATGATTCAGATAACACAGTTAATGTGTTCTAATCTGGAATACCTTTCTGGTGTGACCTTTTACGTTGTGCTGCAATGAAATGTCAGTTTGCTATATTCCTCGCAACATAGCACTTATCCTTACAGTGTTCACCTACTTCCAATGTACCCAAAGTCACAGAGATGTAGAATATAAATCATTCACAATGATATAGCTATCTATAGACCCTGTTTTGTAACCATCAGCTGAAGGCCGCCTCGGAAGTATATTTATTATATGCATTCGTCAAAGAATGATAAATTCCTCAATGCTCACAGCCTACCAAACAAATACCCTGTTACATTATTCAATTCTACAGACCTAAAAGTCATATTGTAAACAGCAAACATGTCTCTGTAATGTACATTTATTGTCTGTATCTATATCGTCACAAGGGTTCTCTGTTCCATGGTTGATTTATCTTCCTTCTAGCAATTATGTCTCTGGAAGAGGTTCAGACCATTTTTGGTCAAATTAGACCAGGAAAGACAGAATGGCGCAACCTGAGTACTGTGAAAATGTAACCAAACAAAAGCAACCAAGAAGCAGAACCAAAAATATTGGAAAATATGTGAAAGTTGATGGGGGTGTGCAACTGAAATGTTTAACATCTTGAGGACAGAGGGAAATCTGGGACCTCTAATGCAACCATGACAACTCAATTTAGCACAAACCTAATCAATCATACAGGTCAGGATTTCGGGAACCATAAGGTTCCTCCAAAAATTCCTAGGGGTTCCTGTAAGGAGCATTCCTTCCACTGACCGTCACACTAATGTATCATGAGTTGTAGATATAGTAGTTTTAAGCAGGGGTTCCCTGAGCCTGGAAAGTTATTTCAAGGGTTCCTCTGTTTTGAAAAAGTTGAGATAGCCTGATATAGGCTTTCCCCTAATGTGTCCCCCCCACTATACACTTTTAGGCCTTCTTGGTTTAGAAAGATATTTCATTAATCCAAGAAGTGAAGTTTAACCACTTCCCGCCCAGCTTGTTGTCAAATGACGGCTGGGCAGGACATTAGTCATTCCAGTTGGAAGTCATATGTCCTTCCTCCCAGAATGCACCATGCTGCGGCGTGATCTGTCAACCATGATGACTAATCAGTTTACCAGCACGCTTCCAGTACCATGTGTTCGCTGTGACCAATCACAGCAGATCCCATGACAAATGTACATGCCATTCATTGTGTAAAATTGTGTTGCTAGCTATGATTGGTCACCATGATCACATGGTACAGACAAGACCAATCACAGCCCGTCTGTTTAATGTGATAGCTGTGGCCAATCACAGTTATTCACAGCTATACACACTGAATGACTTTGCTTAATTCAGTAAAAATGGTTGCCTATACCAGTGAAATTCACTTGTATCAGCAATCATAATGTGTAAAAATTTTTTTTTAAAAATGGACACAGTGTTTTAACCACTTCAGCCCCGGAAGGTTTTTACCCCCCTTCCTGACCAGGACATTTGCGTGGTCATGCAAATAAAATTTATGTCCTTTTTTCTCACAAATAGAGCTTTCTTTTGATGGTATTTGATCACCTCTGAAATTTTTATTTTTTGTGTTATAAACAAAAAATGACAGCACATTTTGAAAAAAAATATATATATATTTTTTACTTTCTGCTATAAAACATTTCCAATAAAATTTCGTAATAATTGTAGGCCAATTTGTATTCTGCTACATAATTTTGGTAAAGAAAAAATCCCAAAAGGCGTATATTGATTTGGTTTGGCCAAAAGGTATAGCGTCTATAAAATAATAGATAGATTTATGGACTTTTATTTTTTTTTATTGTTTTTATTAGAAATGGCAGCGATCAGCGGTTTTTATCGGGACTGCGACATTGCAGCGGACAAATCTGACACTACGTGACACTTTTTGGGGACCAGTAACACTAATACAGTGATCAGTGCTAAATAAATGTACTGTCACTGTATAAATGACATTGACAGGGAATGGGTTAACATCAGAGTGATCAAAGGGTTAAGTGTGCTCTTAGGGAGTGCTTTCTAACAGTGTGGGGGATGGACTGACTGCAGGATGAGAGAGATCTGTGTTCCTGGTTATTAGGAACACAAGATCTCTCTCTTCCTGTCTGACAGAACGACGGTCTGCCTTGTGTACATAGATAGACCGCCGTTCTGTCATTCCTCTGAATAATCACAGGTGGCAAGCAGGCATCGCAGTTGCCGGACCCGCTGCTTGACCCCCGCTGTGTCTATTCACAACGGGAGCGCTGCGATGGAAACAATCATGTACAGGTACATGATTTTGCGCTAAGGGCTGCTCTGTCGCTGTAAATGTATGTGGAGCGTAAAAAATAATAAAAAAGAAAAAAAAAATATATATGTATATTTTTTTTACATACTATCCCCAGTCAGTCCCCCTGATCACTGTCACATCAGTTATATGATGACGCTGTACTGCACTGGTGACAGCATGTAAAAAAGATAGATATATATTTTTTTAATTTCTTCATTTTCGCGGAAATTGTGACAAAAAAATTACAACTTCAAAAACACTGCCATGCCAAGTTTTCATATGTACAGGTGCATCTCATAAAATTAGAATCATCAAAATGTTTTTTATTTCAGTAATTCAATTCAAAATGTGAAACTCATATATTTTATATAGATGCGTTACACACAGAGTGATATATTTCAAGCATTTATTTCTTTTAATTCTGATAATTATGGCTTACAGCTAGTGAAAACCCAAAATTCTGTACCTCAGAAAAATAGAAAATTACATAAGACCAAATAAAAAATGACGGCTCCCCAATTCATCATGGACTGTGGAACATGTTCCACTTCATTTGGAAATCAAGATCCCAAAGTCTGAAAGAAGAGGCACAGAATCCAAGTTGCATGAGGTCCAGTGATGATTTGGGGAGCCATGTCATCTGCTGGTGTTGGTCCACTGTGTTTTATCAAGTCCAAAGTCAGCACAGCCCTCTACCAGATAATTCTAGAGCACTTCATGCTTCCCTCTGCTGACCAGCTTTATGGAGATGCTGATTTCATTTTCCAGCAGGATCTGGCACCTGGCCACAGTGACAAAAGTACCAATACCTGGTGTAATAATCATGGTATCACTGGGCTTGATTGGCCAGCAAATTCGCCTGACATAAACACCATAGAGAATCTGTGGGGTATTGCCAAGAGGAAGATGAGAGACACCAAACCCAACAATGCAGAGAAGCTGAAGGCTGCTATCAAAGCAAACTGGGCTTCCATAACACCCCAGCAGTGCCACAGGCTGATCGCCTCCATGCCAGGCCACATTGATGCAGTAATTCATGCAAAAGGAGCCCTGACCAAGTATTGAGTGCATACTATACTGTACATGGACATACTTTTCAGTAAGCCAACATTTCCTTTTTTTATTTTTTTATTGGACTTATGTAATATAAGGTTCCACTGTTGGGTGGAACTCTGCATATATATATATATATATATATATATATATATAATGTATATAAAAGTGCAGGAACTTTTTGAAGACCCCTCATATTACATTTTTGTTTTTGGGTTTAATACGTCTCCAAGGGATTATAATGACTGCTGACTCACTCATTTAGGACTCAGGCTGGGTTCACGGTGATACGAACTGTGTGATGCGAATTCAGCCATACGGTTTGTTTGCCTGAATTCGCATCACATTCGCACCAAAATAGTACAGGACCCCATTTTTTGGTCCGCACTGGAATCGGATCGCATGGGTGTTCACACGCATGTAAGCCGATTCCTGTACTATTTCACAGTTCGCACTGCGATCTGCAAACTGATCTGGGGGTGTCATTAACTTTACATTGACACCCGCAGCGGTTTGCAGATATCAGTGCAAATGTCAGATGTGATGCAGGAACCTGCACTGGATTCACAGGGTTTCCCACATCGCACCAGTGTGAACCCAGCCTAAGTCTGAAAAGTCATGCAGCTATTTCTTCAAAACAGAACAATGTAAGAATCGGCAACAAGGTTTGTTAATCATTGAAACATTTTACGTGTGTATCTTGGCTCAACCAAGGGGGGATTGTGTTTTCTCAACAAAAATGGAAATATACTTTAACTTCATGGATATTGTTAGTGTGTGATGGAAAATTTTAAACCAATATAATCCCCAATGTTGTGTATGCAATTGTCATGTAGTTTTCACTTTGGCTCCCTTTATTTTTATTGTAATTTCTTTTTTTTTCTTTTTTTTGTTTTTTAAATAACAAAAATGTTATACTTACCTGCTCTGTGCAATGGTTTTGCCCAGAGCATCCCAAATCCTCCTCTTCTGGGGTCCCCAGCTGGTGCTCCCTGCTCCTCCCCCCAGCTGGTGCCCACCATAGCACTCATGCAGGTTTGCTCCCAAGCAGACTCTGTGTGTCCATAGACACACAGGGATTGATTTATTAAAACTGGAGAGTGCAAAATCTGGTGCAGTTCTACATATAAATCAGCTTCCAGTTTTTTTGTCAAAGTCTAATTGAACAAGCTGAAGTTAGAAGCTGATTGGCTATCACGCACAGCTGCACCAGATTTTGAACTCTCCAGTTCTAGCAAGGCTGACCAAACATTATACAATTTTCTTGTACAATTTTCCTTTAGATCACACAGATGTCAGCTAATTCGTGCCTGAAGTCGCACTGACCTGTGGCTTTAAAATCGCACAATTTCAAGTGAAGTCGCACGATTTTAAAGTCGGATTCGGTGTGAACAGGAGCTTTGATTTACCAAAACCATATAGTATGAGGTCAAACCTAAACATTTTCAATTTGTATGCAATCTGACAGGCCTTTGCACTACATAGCTGAAGGTAAATCTAAAGGAAATTAAACAAGAAAAATGTATAATGTATGGCCAGCTTTAATCAACCCCATAGAACACACCTTGGCCTGACCCCACCCCTTCCTCACTGGCTGTGATTTGACAACAGCAGGAGCCAATGGTCCCTACTGCTGTGTCTAAGTCAATGAGGAGGGAGAGAGCCGAGACGGTCACTGCTCTTGTGCACATCGCTGGATCGAGATTGGGCTCAGCTATGTATTGGGGGGTCTACACTCAGAAAGTTTTTTACTTTGCAAAGATTGCAATAAAGTGATTGTTTTTTTTTTTTACATTAACAAACATGTTATACTTACCTCCTCTGTGGAGTTGGTTTTGCAACGAGTGGCCCAAATCCTCCTCTTCTCGGGTCCCTATTCGCTGCTGCTGCTGGGCCCTCCCTCCTGTCGAGTTCCCCCAGAGCAAGCAGCCCGAGCCGAGCTGCAGCTCCTTGTGTCCATTCAGACATAGAGCTTCCGTTTGGCCCCGCCCATTCTCTCTCCTGATTATCTAACCAACTTTGATTGACAGCAGTGGGAGCCAATGATGCCATGCTGTGTCTCAGCCATTCAGGAGGGAGAGTCCCGGACAGCTGAGTGACTCGTGGACATCGCTGGATAAAGATGGGCTCAGGTAAGCATTAGGGCGGCTGCTACAAACAGAAGACTATTCATCCTAATGCATAGAAAAAACTTTCTGCCTTTTCCACTCATTTAAGGAAAAAAATCTTCAGCTTTTAGAACAACTTTAATGTAATTCAAAATTCTATTTTCATTTTAATTAGCAATTGCTGTCATTTTCTAAATGGTCACAAAATTTGGTGTAATATGGCAATATAGAGGCGTTCTGTACACCCACCTTCCGAAATGTATTCTGCTTGTGTGATTGGGTGACTAATTTTCTCAGATATTCATAATATTGGAGGTTCTTGGCCCATTTCTATTGTTGTGCTGTATGATAAATCGGGCCAAGAGTGTCTGTCTGCCTGTTCTCTAAAATACCTTGGGATAAACATTTAGTCCCATTGAGTGGTTCATGGTCTATGGAGAAATCTTTGGGTGGTTGGATTGTGCCACATGTCTGACCACAATTTTTTGCCTGATGCAAGTAGCTTTAGTGAAATGTTTTAGGCTTAGCGGTAACTTGTAGAAAAATGATGTGAATTGAGGAGTACGTGTTTGTTTCAGACAGCCGGGGCTGAGTTGTATATCACTGCAATGATCAGACAGGCCAACATCTATTGTCAATTATTACTAATCTTCCTCCTCCCGTGGTTCTGGCGATTGCAGCATAGAGGAAAATTACAGAACTGATCTCTTCATGAAGAAAAAAGCCCGGGGGAGAGGAATGAAATTCTGTGTGCTGAATTCCTAATACTTCCACTCTATCATCCTACAATTAATACATTCTTTTTTTTTTCTGAAACATTCAAAACAGAAACATAAGATTTCTTGCAGCATTGATATAAAAATCACATTTCGTTAGAGGTTATTTACTTTACTTTTTGCATTATTTATTTATATGTTTTTTTTTACTTTGTATATCTGCAGTTGCCTGTGTTCTTTTTTTACCAGGCAAGTCTACAAATGCAGCACAAGGAACTGTTGAATGTGAAACGATGTCAACTTAAAGAGACCCTTAAAGAGACCCTGTCTTCCACTTAGAAAATTACAGGTAAAAGTACAAAAAAAAAAAAAAAATCAAGTATTTAAAATGCTTACTTGCAGTGTTTTTCCTCTCCATAAATTTTTTCTTTATTATTATTATTATTTTTTTTAAATGTACCTTTAAATTTGCTAGAAAATTTGACTTCTTTTGGAAGAGTCATTATCTGGTAAATTCCCCTCTTTTCGTGTCATAGCTCTCCCCTCTTATGGGATTGTCTACAGACTCTATGTGCTGGCCAAGCTCCTCTGCTCCTCCTCTCCTCATATAAGCCTTTACGTTGCTGCTGGGGAAGGAGCAAAGGGGAATACTATAGAGCAGCCTTTCTAAACCTTTTCAACACAGACGAACCCTTGAAAAAACTTTCTGGTCTCAGTGAACCCCTACTAAAAATTAATATATCTACAACTCATGATACATTAGTGTGATGGTCAGTGGGAAGAATGCTTCTTACACTTGTGGTCATTGGGAAGACTGACCCCATTACAGAAAGCTACAAAGATCAATGGTGTCAGTGGGAACTTACCTAATAGGCAGAAATTCTCATTGCACAAGGAACCCATAGCAACCTCTGGAGGAATTCAGAAACCCTGCTATAAAATTTCAATTGAGTTGGATGGAGGTGTCCAGTATCTCAAGGGTTGTCTGGCGACGGGGCCACTAAAAAGTTTTTCAGAACTGACTCAAGGAAGTATTAGACTAAGCATTATTAAGCATCACAACTAAGATAATCCATTTATAGGGATCAGAACACGGACATCTCTTTAACCACTTGCCAACCGCAATACGTATATATATACATTGTGGTTTGCAAGTAGTTTATCGGGGTTATGGCTGAAGCTTTCAGCCATAATCCTGGTTATTTTTTTTTTTCTGTCATTGGCTGACTTTCTCATGAAAGCATTCCAAGTGGCTCATTAGCAGCTGGATCGCTTTCAGAAAGGGTGGGAGGGGATGTCCCCCCCCCTCCCACCACTCGCCGATGTTTCCCAGGCTTACTGTTTTCACCAGCGCATCCGAGAAACTATCTGACGGTGCTGCTGGCTAGTTACAGAAGTGGACAGAGACCCGTCATGACATCACTTCCGGTCAAGGGTGGGAGTAAACTATTTTTTTTTAACCAGTTCTGGACCAGAAGGATTTGCCCCCTTAATGACCAGTCCATTTTTTGCAATTTGGGACTGCATTACTTTAACTGACAATTGTGCAGTCATGCGATGCTGTACCGATTGTGGTTTCCCCACAATTAGAGCTTTCTTTTGTTGGTATTTGAGAACCTGTGTGATTTTTATATTTTTGCGCTATAAACAAAAAAAGAGCGTCAATTCTGAAAAAATGAAAAAAAAAAAAAAACAATATTTTTCACATCCTGCTACTGTATATAACATTCCAAAAAAAAAAAAAAATGTAAAAATCAAAAGGTTTCATCTTTTAGGCTAATTTGTTTTCTGCTACATATTTTTGGTAAAAAAAAATCCCAATAATATAAAAGTTATCATGTCTTCAAACTTGGGGAAAGATTTATGTAATTTTTATTTATTTTTTTTTTACTAGTAATGGCGGCGATCTGCAATTTTTAGCGGACTGCGACATTGCGGCGGACAGATCGGACCCCTAAATGACATTTTTGACACTTTTGGGGGGACCAGTGACATTACTACAGTAATCAGTGCTAAAAATATGCACTGTTACTGTTATAATGACACTGGCAGGGAAGGGGTTGACCCAGAGGTGATTAAAGAGTTAATTGTGAGCCTAGGTTGTGTTTTCTAACTGTGAGGGGGGGACTTTTGAAATGATTATAGAGACCTGCAATCCTATATAGAAGGATCACAGGTGCTCTGTGATCATTTCAGAGAGAAAGAACAGCTGACCATGCTTCTTTCTCAGCGCGGAGCAATCGCGGGTGCCCAGTGGCAATCGCGTCCACCGGTCCCATGGATCGGCATCCCCGCTGCCTAGTGGGGGCCGGAGTGAGCCACCGGTGGTGCGTGCTTGCCCCCCATCACAACAACCGCGAACCGGTGTACCAGTACGTCGATTCATGCAACCAAGCCAGCCTGCCGCAGTATATATGCGGCGGGCAGTTGGCAAGTTGTTAAAGCAAAAGATCAAAAATGTTTTATGCTTTTAAAGGTAAAAGAGAGATTTGGGGTCTTTTTGACCCCAGTTCTCTCCATAACGAGGACCTTATTTCTATTACAAAGGGTGTTTATATTCCTTGTAATAGGAATAAAAGTGATAAAAAAAAAATAAAAATTAAAGGGCCAGTTAAAAATAAAAAATAAAATAGGAAAAACTAAATTTAAAGCCCAGCAGAAGCAAACAGATAAGTAAGTCCCGCATGTATATGCAAATGGTGTTCACACCACACATGTGAGGTATTGCTGTGAACGTTGGAGCGTGAGCACTAGTTTTGGCACTAGATGTGTAACTCTAAACATGTAACCTGTAAACATTTTTAAAGCATCACCTATGGAGATTTTTAAGTACCGTAGTTTGTCGCTATTTCACAAGCGTGTCCAAATTTAAGATTGTGACTTGTTAGGTATTTATTTACTTGGCATAACATCCTCTTAAGGCTCCATTCACACCACCGCGACTTGTCAGGCGACTTGTCAGCCTGACAAGTCGCGGTCACTCGCGGTCCATTGACTGGTGCAGGACCCATTCTAATAGGAGCGACACAAGTCGCTCTGACTTAGAAAAAGGGTCCTGTACTACTTCGGGGCGACCTGCATAGACATTCACTATATGAAGTCCGTGCAAGTCGCGCCGAAGTCACGCCGAAGTTGCGGTGTGAAGTCGCCCCCGAAGTCGTGCCACTGCAGTGTAAATGCGGTCTAAATCTTTTAAAAAAATATTGGGGTATATATTGTGTTTTTTTTTTGTTTTTTTTTTTTAGTATTTAAAGTGTGTTTTTTCCCCAAAAATTGAGTTTAAAATGCTGCATAAAAATTGCAACGATTGCCATTTTATTCTCTAAAGGTTTCTCATAATATTTGGGAGTTTCAAGTAGTTTTCTAGCAAAAAATACTGAATTAAACTTATAAGCAAAAAATTCCAAAAAAGTCTTGGTCTGAAAATGCTGGTTGTGTCTTACTTCAGTGCTGTATGAGTCACTGATAAGAACACAGCCAGTAAAGTCAGAACTCCTGATCTCCACACTGGTTTCAAGCCACCGACACAGAAAGTATTGAAGCCAAGGGATCAGCATTTTCAAAAGCAGCGGTTATCATTGGCAGCCCTCAGTACCGGTGTTCCGTGAGAATTACCTACCCGTGAGAAAAACCTACCCCTCGTCACTTCCGGTTGCACGGCAGTGTGTGTAACGCGGCGGTTGCATTAAAACAGCTGTGCTGCAATAAGAATCATCTCCGCTCCTGTCCCTGTCACTTCCCTGATCTCGGCTAGTAAATATAAAAGCGGCGACGGATGTATGAAAAGATAAATCACGGAGCCGAGAGCCGCTTTTATATTTACTAACCAAGATCAGGGAAGTGTCAGGGACAGGAGCGGAGATGACTCATATTGCAGATCAGCTGTTTTAATGTAACCGCCGCGTGGGTAGGTTTTTTTCACGGACACCGTGATCATTTCATCCTAGTGCGCATGCGCACTAGTCAGCTCTTCAGCTGCTCCATTACGTATCCGGAACTGTGAGCATGCGCACTGCTGCGCTGCTCAGCTGTTTCTGGCAGGAAGTGACGAGGGTAGGTTTTTCTCACGGGGTAGGTAATTCTCACGTTACAAAGGTACTTTTCACCATGGTATTAAACCCCACAGTAACTGAGAAAAGATCACCTGACACTTTTCTAGTAGCAGCTGATGAAGGCACTCTTCACACCAGTGTGGTAAAATGCATGTGTCATACTGCCCAGCAATGGTCTTTGGGCTTTGCTATTATATGTGAGCTGTACTATATGGCATCTTTTAAAAAACTTGAATGTTCAGATTTTTTGTGTAGTAATCTGCTACCAGTTCCCACCCATGTTATAGAAAAAGGGCTACAGAAAGGGCTTACTTTGCCAGGAGAGCATCCTTGGACATCCTCCTGTGATTGCGCTGCCTACACCCCCCCTGTGGCGCAGGTGGTGCGCTCTGTGATTGTTGCGTCTTCTGGACATAGCTGATCAAGGTAAAGGGCCAATCACAGCAGTCCATTACCATGTGATCAGCTGTGTCCAATGACAGCTGATGATGATGTAAACACATTCCAGCATAAGGAGAGGAGAGCCGATAACTTGGTGTGGAAGGGGCATCTACACTGATAATCAGGGAACAAATGTGCCCACCAGTGCTGCATATCAGTGTCCACTAGTGCTGCCACTCAGTGCCCACCAGTGCTGCCAGTCAGTGTTTATCAGTCCTGCCAAATGTGGCAGTGGAGGGGGGGTAAATGCAAACAAGCGTTACTTCCCCTTTTGAGTGAAGTTCCACTTTAAGTCTGATTGGTGGCCAAGGGCAACACAGATAGTTTTTATTTAAGGTACTTTTCTAGCACCATCAATGTGCGCAGTGCTTTACTTATATACAGTTTATTGTACATTCACATCAGTCCCTACCCTCAAAGAGCTTACAATCTAAGATACCCCTATGCATGGACAAGACCAATTCACACAAAATGAGAGGCACCAACATCTCTTAATAAAGAAATAAAATAAAATGGGGACATATGGGACTTTTCAGGTGCATGGACATATACTGTAAATACACATATTTTGTATAAAAATTAATTGTTACAAAATTGTATTTAATTTAAAAACAAATTAGATCTAAAAGCATACTGTACAGTCATATTCAACATGTTTCACCTATTCAGGCTTCTTTGGGAAAACCCGTGGTGATACTACTGGCTAAATAAACAAGAAATAAATTAAAACAATATCACCCAAACATGGTATATTCACATAATTGAGAACCGCAATGATTTTATTATGGATCAAGATTCAAAAATAAACAGCTCATAATAAATTTCCAAAAGAGTCCTAGCATTTTCTCTATTCTATAAGCATACATTTATACAATAGAGAAAATACTAGGACTTTTTTGGGAAATGTATTATGATGAGCTGTTTATTTTTGAATCTAGATCCATATTACAATCACTGCGGTTCTATACTTTTCTCTGCAGAAGGTGCGGCTGTTGGACATTTGGCCCCACCTGGTGGATACACTTTGGCACTCCTGGACAGACACATCTCATATTTACATGCATTACAAAAACTCCTTGCCTTTTCATCATTTGGAGGTAGGGAGCCTCTTTTGGGAGCCTTTTTTTTTTCTCGAAAGGTGGACTTAGCCTTTATTGTCATATATGTATAGTAAATAAATGATGTGGGTATAACAATGTTTGTGTGATATTGTTTTGATTTATTTCTGTTTATTTTGCCAGTAGTATCACCACGCATTTCCTGAAAAAGCCTGAATAGATGAAACATGTTGAATAACATGCTTGATGAATTACATTATATGACTGTACAATATGCTTTTAATCAAATTTTTTTATAATTAAATAAAATTTTGTAACAACGAATTTTTATACAAAATAATTCTGTGTGTATTTATGTGTCCATGGACCTGAAAAGTTCCATATTTCCCACTTTTTCTTTTAGCACAAGCTAAGATCCCAAATTCACATTCATACATACACTTACTAGGGTCAATTTAGACAGGGGGCCAATAAACCTACCAACATGTCTTTGGCGTGTGGAAGGAAATCGGAGTTCCCAGAGGAAACCCACACAGGTACAGGGAGAACATGCATACGCCATACAGGTAGTGCTCTGGTTGGGGTCTAAAACAATGATCCTAGTGATGCTAGGTGGGAGTGCTAACCACTTAACCACCTAAACACTTTCAATTTATATTAAAGTGGAGTTCCACCCTATTTTTATAGTTACCTCCATCTTCTCACTCCGGGTCACCTGAAAAAGAAATGGATAATCACATATTTTTTTTTTTTTTACTTACCTCGTAGCGAAGAAAAAATACTTACCTTACTTCCTTCTTCCTCGGCCGCGGCCCGTCGTCACTTCCTGGCTCTGCAATGATTCCTGGGAGCTGAACGTCATAGCTCCCAGGAATCATTGCGCCTGCACCGGCCCCGACGTCACTTCCGGGTCGCGCGCGTCATCCCCTTCTAAACAGCTTCTGGGCATGCCCAGAAGCTGTAGAGGGATGACGCGCGCGACCCGGAAGTGACGTCGGGGCCGGCGCAGAGCATCGTGGGACCAAAGAAGGCGGAAGAAGACGCCGAAGGGGATCTCGCTGGCTTCAAGCTGCCCACATCTGAGATGGCAGCGCTGGACAAGACGTTTGCAAGGTAAGTATTTGTCCTAACAGGTAAGTGCAACCCGGGACAGATCAGAGGCTAGCCATTGTGGAATGCACTAGCCCTGACTGTCCCGGGGGTATTAAAAAAAAAAAAAAAATCCAGGGTGGAACTCCGCTTTAAAGCAGGTAGACCCATGCACTACATAGTTGAAGGTAAATCTAAAGGTATTTGAATAAGACAATTGTATAATGTATGGCTAGCTTTAAACATGTGAGCTTTTTCGTATACCAGTGCTTGGACCTCAGCAGCCCGTTGGCAGGGCTGAACACTATCACGTGGAGGTGGCAGTGATGTCATCTACATAGGTACGCACTGACACCATCTGAACTGACCCAGAATGGACTCTTGCAGATGAGAGGCAATGGATTAATGGGTATACCTAATTGGGTAGTGTGGGCTACCAGGAGGCACTGCTACTTCACCTTGATTGTGTCTTTATGTGTCTCTTTAAGATCTAAGGTCCAATAAGGTCCAATTTATTCAGTTCAAAAAGCATAAAAAATGTCCATATCAGACAGTCTCTTTAATAATTTGCAGTGAAAAATTAAAGCTTGATCTTGGTTGGTTTAAATAGTTACAACAGACAGAGATCTTTGGTTTCTCCATTGCTGCGTCCCAGCTTCAGTGTGTATCTGAGATGCTGGTTCAGCGATCCTGGAAAGATGAGAATACTTTCAGGAAACGCAGAGCAGTTAACATGGTAAAGGCTCAGCCATATTAACGTCATTCCATGTGTCTAAACTGCGAGGGAAATGGAGGACAAATCGAGCATGAAATAAGCTCCTAACTGATCTAACAGCTAAGCAGATAGACTTTGTGTAGAGGAAGGAGAGTGAGCAGAGAGGGACTACCGGCTGCATCACATGGAAAGGCAGAAATATCGATGCCCCAGCTGCAAAGGACATGTTGGACTTTTAGGTTTATATTGACCCTAAGAGACCGATGGGACAGTGAGTAAAGGAAAGACGTAACTGAAGTTTATTTAAAAGTACTTCAAAAAGAGAAAATAGAAAACGTTTTATTTGAACTAGCAAATTTGTATTAAAGCCCAGCTTTTGGAAACCTAAAAATTATCCTTTGCAGTGAGGCTGCACCCACATTTCCAGGGTTAATTGCTCTATTAGGTCTGGGGGACAAACAAAAGAAGATCTGTTTACCAGATCCTCCCCACTGCTAGACAAGTCACTGCAGCATCTTCTCCCCCTCAGAGATGTATAGTAACTAAGTAGAACTACTTCACTACTGTACTTAAGTACTGAAAGGCGGTATCTGTACTTTCCTAGAGTAGAATTTTTTTCTCCTACTTCCACTTTTACTTCACTAAATTTTTTCAATGATTTCAATACTTCTACTCCGATATTTTTTTTTGTGCTGCATAGTTACTCGTTACAATTCTAAAAATTACCACTGCCAGAACAGTAGATGGCAGGTTTCATGAAGGTCAAAACATGTGTATTATCAGCGCATACGGAAATAAAAGCTACTGTATGTATAAATAAAAGCTGCATTTGAAATAATAAAAAACAATATGATGTTCAAACTTTTGACTTCTTTCTTTAATAACTACATAACACGGTACTTGTACTTTTACTTTCAGCACTTGAGTAGCAATTTTTTTTCAAAACTACTGGTACTTTTACTTTCAGTACTTGAGTAGCAACATTTTTAAAAAAACTACTTGCAATACTTAAGTACAAAAAATGTTGAATACTTTAGTACTTCTACTCAAGTCACTTTTTGATCGAGCACTTCCACTTCTACTCAAGTCACTTTTTGATCGAGCACTTGTACTTTTACTCAAGTATGGGTTTCGAGTACTTTATACAACTCTGCCCATGCTTCAGTGACCTAAGGTCCTGACATCATCAAGACCATTGCAGTTCATAGTCCTGTATTGGACATAATGACTCCAAGGGACAGTCCACTACCGGAGTGTGGGGGACTGCCACCCCCTGAGGGAGAAAAGAGTCAGGTAAGTCAAAGTGCTTTTGCTCTACCCAAAACTAAAATAACATTTAAGCCTTGCAGTGCAGTCGTAGGCTGTGTAGTTACACTTAGCAAACTGCTGAAGAAAAATTTGGCAATGTCTCCTTACTTGACTTTTATTAGTTTATCTTCCCAAATAAAAATCTCCCACTCTTCCCAATCACGCCTTATTCATGTCATCAGTTTTTGGCAGCACCTTAATTTGTGGGCCACTATTTTCAAGGTTGAAGCACATGAAGGGCAAAATTAGAACCAAAATATCTTATGAGCTCCTTAAGAATTCATTGAGAATTGCTACTACATCCATCCAACCCGATAATAACGTGTTCATTTATCAAAAACGGTGTCAAATATCGCACTAGTTTTATGTTGCCCTCTTTTACTATTATATTTAAAAAAAAAAAAAAAATGAAGTCTTATTACTCAGATAGGTACATTATCTATATCAGTGATCATTAACTTGTGATCTGCCCTGCTTTTCTGCTCATCAGCTATCCTTATTGTTAGTGTATTTTATGTGTAGCCCAAGACAATCCCTAATTTTCCAATGTGGCCCAGGAAGATCAAAAGATTGGACACCTCTGACCTAAAGCAATCTTACACGTGAAAAAACTGTTAAAATAAAATGCATTATTATTTAAACCCCCCAGACACCCTTAGTTATCAGCCTTTATTAACTTCTTCCTCCCCTTTTCCCCTTAGCTATTATTTCATTTTTTTTACTTTTTTAAACGTGATTTTTCATTTTAATTCATTTTGTTATTTCTTTTTCAGTGCAGCATAAAAAAAAAAAACTAACACCACACAAGCCGTATCTTATTAGTGCAAATTTCACTATCTAACCCAGACAGGAATCTGCTAATATATATTTAGAATATACAAAGCATAACAAGTGCAAAAATACATTTTGCAGTCAACTTTGCTATGCTATGTACCAGAATCATAATTGCATTGTCATTAAAAACAGGGCAAATTGTAGAATAAAATGTATTATTTTTATCTACAGTAACACTATTTGTTTTAAAACTAACACAGATCAAAACAGGAAAAAAAAATGTTTTATTTTGTTGCATTTTTGTCTATAGATAGTATTGAAAATAACCATAATTTTTTCAAGATAGTATAGAAAATAAAATAATTTTTGAAAGACAGTATGGCAAATAACAGTTATAGTTGTTACGAAAAGAAAAACAGCAACATAACTTCTTTATCTTAAAATATGGCTAAGTTACTGCCAAATAATTAGGCCAATTGTAGAAATGTAACAATTGCTCTGGTCCATAATGGGTAAATAGGTGCATAAGGTATTAAAAACCTATAAATGTAAAAATAAATAAATAAAATAAAGCTGATTGAAAACTTTTTTGTCTTGCTGTATATAGAAGTCATCTTTAAAGTCTGTGGCTTGTTTAGTTGTTTTATTAATATTTAATAAGCTGTAGTAAAAGTAGCAGGCTTCTTCTAAAACTACAGTACTGTAATATAAATTTATGTTTGGCACTAAACCCAGATTTACTGTCTCAGCTACTGGCATCGAATTTTAAGTCATAGCACATGTTTAAATGATGCAGATTGTGGCTATTTCTATCTCTGCCTGTACTATTCCTGTTCTTAATCCTCCCATTTCCACTGGTGCAGGAACAGAAGCTATGCATCTAAAATAAGGTGTGATTTTTATGTATAAATATGCCTTTATCATTTCTGTGCATTCTGTTCGCCTGTTATAAATATACTTTTTTAAAAACTTTTACAGCTTTTCCCCGCGGCAATATGAGTCTGACTTATAACAAACCGGATGAATGAGCTTCATTTCATTTACAGACATCTTTTACTTTTTTAATAATAAAATGGTTGTTTTATACCAACATTGGTGAAAAGGAAAAGGAGAAGATACCGAGCCACTGTTCATTCTGAACCAATCAGGTTTCACATTTTCTCTGACAAAATGCAGGAAAGCATTTGATTGCTGGCAACAGACACATTTCTTGCCATTTTCTTTTCTCCAAAATGTATACAGCCCTATGTGCCGGTAAGAAGTCACATGGTCTATTTAAAGGAGAACAGAAGCAAAATCAACAGTTAACGTATACAATACCAAGATTAGGAATAAATGGAGTGATTTGGAAGAGTTCACAGAATCCCAGATTTCTTTGTCATTCAGGGGCAGCCCGTCCATTGGGGGCACAGGGGCGCTGCCCCCCTATCCATGCGTCCGGTCCCCTAATCTACATGCAGGGCGCCAGACGCACGGATTCCAATGGGTTTTTCTTTTTTTGAAGCACAGGATTAGAGCCAGAGGCTCTAATAGGCTTCAAAAAAGGGTGGGCTCGGGGCGCAGAGCACTGCGCCCTGAGCCCACCCAGTTGTGTGACAATAGCGAATGAATATTCGCTATTGTCACACGGATCCTCCTCCTGGCTAATCAGGAGGTGGGTCCTGAGACCCGTTTCCCAATTGGTCTAAAGGAGAAGCCATGCCATTGGCTAAGGAGGAGGAGGAGGAGGGGGGAGACGCAGGAGACTGAGGAGAAGCCGCCACCGCCGCTGCTGCTGCCTGCCTGCCCCCACCACATGTTCGCGGTGAGTGAGCTGGCGACCGGGGGGGGGGGTATGGTGTGGTCCGTCTGCCGCCCCACCCGGCCCATGGAGCACCAGCCGCCGCCACTGTTGTCATTGTACTGCTTAGGCAGGCTTTTTACCGGGCAAATTTATTTTCTTGCAGGACAGAAATTTGCATGATTTCCCCTATTAACACAGACAGTGCTGACCGGGGAATCAACAATTGTCATTGTCTTCTCCCGGTGTGGTGGGAAGGGCGAGGTGCAATGGCGGGCGGGGGAAGGCGTCCCTGCTATGAGAAGACAGTGATTATTGCTAGCAGCTATAGCAGCTGCTAGTAAAAATCATAAGATAATCTGGCAGGCTGGTTGTACCCAAGTCGATTGATCGATCAATTTGGTACATTCAGCCTGCCCATTAACGGTTCGAATCTCACCCAGTTCCTGCTGAACAGGCCGAGATTCAAACCATGTATGGCCATCCTTAGATCAGGGGTACTGAACCTTTTAAAGAACAAAGGCCACTTAAAGTAAACTAAAGGCAAACATTTTTTTTAAGTGGAGAGGGATTATAATGCTTGTCAGTTTTTATTGCTGTCTGTGTCATTGTTAAAGAGATTCATCTTCTCTATTTGTGCTATTTACCATTATCATTGGAAGTAAAAGTAAAAAAAAATAAAAAATTAGATTGTCCCTGTAATGGTGTTGAGTGTTCGGACACCATCTTGTCCTCTCAACGTCCATTTTGTGTAGTGACCCAGGCTCCTTGAGCGAAGTAGCCCCCACCTTTTTCTAATCAGAGGAACCAAAAGGCACTCCCTCACCAGGTTCCTGCTAGGCTGACATTTTTCACACCTTTACTATACACAAGCTTTGACCAAGCAGGAGTTGTGTCTGCGAGGACAGCAGGGGATCAGATTAGATGTCCAGGGAAATTGCTTTGTACATTCTCCAAGCCAAATTGTTAACTTACATCTCACAATCCGGGCTCAAATCATATCTTTTTAACCAAACATAACATATTAACAAAAAGTAGATATTTGGGTGCCCCATAGAATACCAATCGAATTAAGTCTAAGCACGGACACCGTCATGCCGAGGAAAGGCAAGCTAGCGATCCAAAGGCGTACAGGGCAGATGTTAGTCCGAAATACCCCATGTTTAGTGTCTAAAGATAGGACATTCAAAAACGTACCATAAAATATTGGTTTCAAGCGTGTAACCGTTTCATAATTGAAGATATGAGTGCTTTTATTAATCGGGCGGTCATTTAGAGGTTTATAGACTCAGAGCCATTGGCTAAGTACTTCTGGTGACACCCCCTGGAGAGTCAGAGAAAAGGACAGGAACTGATAGAGAGCTCAGTTCTCATCCTAAGATCGATGGCATAACACCGCCCCAAGGAGAACCAAACATACCTGTTCAACTCTGAAACTTAAGGTAATCCCAGGACTGTTTTAATGCAAGTATTTTCATTCTTTTATTCTCCTATTTCTAAATTGCTGTATATTGTGTCTCCATTTCTTTGTAACCCATTTTTCTGTAAATATTTTTATTCGCACCAATTTTAAACCTTTCTTATAATTAAACCTTATTTTGAAAAGTGTTAACTTTTGTCTCTAAGCTCTTAAACGCAACTTGACCCAAACGACCCTGCCTCCTGGAGAGCGCTATTGTGTGTTATAGACAGTTATTTTAAAGTCATAATTGATATTTGTACTGTTTAGGCTAACCTATCTGAAACATTCTTGTCAGGTGACAGTGTGTGTTACAGACGGTTATTCTAAAGTCATAATTGATATTTGTGAAATCAGGAGCATCCGCTAAGCTCAAACGTAGCGGTGGTGGCAGTGAAAGGGTTAATCGTTTAATTAACCCGGTGACAATCGCTCTCAGTCTGCTGGCATCTAGATTGTGGTCCCGCAAGCTGGACAATCTGTGTGCTGGGTGCAGCTGAGAGTGGCATTGTTACGCAAGTGACGGCAGGGTGTGAGATTGCTTGGTCTTTGGTCAGGAGGTGGATGAGAAGGCCAGGGGTCTGATACCCGTATTCGTCACAGTCCCCAGAAAAGTAATAGAGGGGACATCTTCTAATGGGGACACTACATCTGGTGAGCTGGGGTTCACCAACACATTTTCTTAATTTGCAGGGAGTTCCTCTCACTTCCTGTTTGGCTATGGGACAGGAAGTGAGGGGAAATCTCCTCAATGGTACACAGATGGCAAAGAAAAAAATCTGACAGGGGTTATAACCCTCCCTTACTCTAATCCAAAATGAAAAAAAAGAGTTCTGCCTATAGTTCTACATTAACCAATATGGGAACGAGTCGCGGGACACAGTGAACTGAAATGGTTCAGAATTTCAAATTTTTTTTTATTTTAAACAGCATAATGAAGGTTTTCCTCTTGTAGCCGCTGAATGCCGGCAGGAGAAGGAGGAGGAGAAAAGGAGCTTTCAGTGGCTGCAGGAGGAAAATGGAGAGAACTCCTATTCTTGTATTTGCTGCTCCTCCTGTCCAAGTGTAAAACAGAATGTGTCAGGGAGGCCGCACAGACCCTCTGGAGGATGGGGTGGAGTTGCCATTGCAACCGCTGATGCAACACCAGTGGATGTGGGGGGGGGGAGGTGTTTTACTGCCCCCCCAAATCACAAATGTAAACAAACCCTTACTGTCATGAGTCCACTATAAGGCTGCTCTCACACTGACATGCTGCTGTTTACCCGCACCGCAGGTGCAGCCTAGTGCGGCTGCAGCTTTCCTGCGGGTTGGCTGCATTTTGCCATTGAGTTCTATTACATCTTACGGGTCTGGTGCACTTTCTGAAAGCGCACCAAAAATCCTGCATTTAGGGGTTTTGATGTGCTTTCAGAAAGTGCAACAAACCTGCAAGATATAATAGAAGTCTATGGCTTGGTGCAGCTAACCCCCAGGAGCACTGCGCTGCGCGTTGTAAACCCTTTTATAAGTGCATTTATGCCCATTGCAAAAGTGCAGTGTATGTGTTTAACCACAAAAAAAATCAGTGCTGATTGGTATTTTCAATCAGTTTAAACTGGAACATTTTGTTAATGTTCTGCTTCATCTAGCCTTTCTGTCTGATCATTTCGTCGGCTCACTGTGCTTTGTAAAATTTAGCCTGATAATGTCTTCATATGAACTATTATGCTTACAAGAATTGCTTTTCGTTCCTCATTAAAGTCATTTATTACCTTATATTTTATCTAGTCCAAGGGGATACAGGGTTGCCCAGGGCTTTTTTTCAGCAGGTACGTGGGGGAACGCAGTTACGGCACATCCAGAACTGAATGTATGTAATAGAAAGGGGTGTGGGGTGTGCTGGAGGATCTATTAATGATGATGGGGATTTATTGTTACTGGTGGGGATCAATTTTTGTGTGGAGGGTCTATTGTTGCTGGTAGGTCTATTGCTGCTGGCTGCTGGGAAATCTGTTGTTGCTGCTGGGGGGGTCTAATGTTGCTGGGGTGGATCTTTTGTTGCTGGGTGTGTTTTGTTGTGGGTGGTCCATTGTTGGTGTGTGGGGGGGGGGGGTCAATTGTTATTTGGTGCTCTAATGTTGCTGGGGTGGGCTCTTTTGTTGTGTGGGGGTCTATTGTTGCTAGGGGGGTCTATTATTGTTAGGGGGAGCGTCTAATGTTGCTGGCTGCTGAGGATATATTTGACTGCTTTTCTTGTTCTTAACAAATTCCATACAAATTATTTAGCACAACAAAATTATACTTAGTTCTGTATTCTGTAAAAGGGGCAGAACTGGGAGGTGGGTAGGGGGGTAAAACCAAGGGACGGTGCTCAGAGGTGGGTAGGGGGCGGAGACAAGGGGTGACTAAGAAGGGGGGTGACTCAGAAGGGGGAGTTCCTGCACCTATTCTCTGAGAAAAAAAGCTCTGGGGTTGCCTACCCCAAACTCATGTATCCGTTCTTATTGGGGGCTAAAGAAGAACTCCCCTTTACCCACTCACTGTGCCCCTTATTTAGCTGTAGAAGAAGCCTTAACCACTTCTGGACCAGAAGGATTTGCCCCCTTAATGACCAGGCCATTTTTTGTGATTCAGCACTGCGTTATTTTAACTGACAATTGCACGGTCGTGCAATGCTGTACCCAAATACAATTGATGTCCTTTTTTTCCCCACACATAGAGCTTTCTTTTGGTGGTATTTGATCACCTCTGCGATTTCTATTTTTTGCGTTATAAACAAAAAAATAGCGACAATTCTGGAAAAAAAAAAAAAAAACAATATTTTTCACTTCCTGCTATATTACATTCCCAATAAAAAAAATGTAAAATCACATTTTTTCAGCATTTTAGGCCAATATGTATCCTGCTACATATTTTTGGTAAAAAGAATCCCAATAAGTGTATATCGATTGGTTTGTGCAAAAGTTATCGCGTTTACAATCTAGGGGAAAGATTTATGTCATTTTTAATTATTTATTTATTCTTTACAAGTAATGGCGGCGATCAGCGTTTTTTTAGCGGGACTGCGACATTGCGCCTCTGCTCATCTTTATGCCCAGGAGGACCGGAGTGACATCATGACGTCACTTCTGGTTCAAGCCACATGTAAACAGGGCCTTTTTCTTTTTTTTTAAGCAAAAGATCACTTTTTTTTTTATCTTTTGCTTTTAAGGGTTGAGGAAAGATTTGGGTCCCAAGATCTATTAATAAAGAGAACCTGTCATGCTGTACTGTTATTGCACGGGATGTTTACATTCCTTGCGATAGTAATCAAAGTGATAATTTTTTTTTTTTTTAACCACTTTACCACCGGAGGATTTTGCTGTCTTCCGTCCAGGCCACTTTTTGCGATTCGGCGCTGTGCGACTTTAACTGACAATTGCGCGGTCGTGCGACGCCGTACCCAAACGAAATTTACGTCCTTTTTTTCCCACAAACAGAGCTTTCTTTTGGTGGTATTTGATCACCTGTGCGATTTTTACTTTTTGCGCTATAAACAAAAAAATAGCGTTTATTTTGAAAAAATAATATTTTTAACATTTTTTATATGAAATTCCCCCCAAAAAAGATGTAAAAACCAATTTTTTAAAAAATTTTTGGCCAATTTGTTTTCTGCTACCTATGTTTGGTAAAAAAAATCGCAATAAGCGTATTTTGATTGGTTTGCGCAAAAGTTATTGCGTTTACTAACAAAGGGAAAGATTTCTGTCATTTTTGGTGTTTTTTTTTTAACGCGTAATGGAGGCGATCTGCGATTTTTTTGCGGGACTGCGACATTGCGGCGGACAGATCGGACCCTTGACTGACATTTTTGACACTTTTGGGGGTACCAGTGACATTACTGCAGTAATCAGTGCTATATATATGCACTGTTACTGTAAAAATGACACTGGCAGGGAAGGGGTTAATTTTATTGGAGAGGGAGGGGTTAATGTATGCCTGGTGCTTACTGACGTGTGGGGGGGGAGGTGACTGAGTGAGTCATGGACAGATCGGATGTCCAGCTATGCTGAACACTCCGATCTGTCACTCCCTGTCACTATGGAGATCCGCCCGCTTGTGTTTACACAGGCGGGCGGATCTCCACACTAGATCCCCGGCGATCGGGGGGCAGAGCAGCGGCGATCGCCGCTGCTCCTCCCCTGGCCCGACTCCCGCTGTGAATGAAAACAGCGGGAGCGAGCCTCCGGCGGCGCGCAAGCGCCGCCCAGAAGGGGGAGTGTCTGACAATGTAGTACTACGTCGTCAGACGATAACGAGCCACTCTGCCGCAGTAATATTACTGTGGGCGGAGGTAAAGTGGTTAAAGGGACAATGCAAAAATGTAAAAAAAAAAAAAAAATAAAAAAAAAATGTTTAAAGCAGCCCCCTCCCTGTGGGTTGCACGTGCAGTGGTGAACGCATATGTAGGTCATGCCCACACATGCATACTCTAAACTGGTAACATTTTTAAAGAGTCGCCTATGGAGATTTTTAAGTACTGTGGTTTGGCGCAAGTCCATTAGCCCATGCACTTTTAAAGCATGACATGTTAGGTATCTATATACTGTGCGTCACATCATCTTTCAAATAATACCAAAAAATTGGGGTGTATATTATGTTTTTTTTTTTTATTTATTAAAGTGTATTTTTTCCAATAAAATTGCATTTGAAAAACCGCTGCGCAAAAACCATAAAAAATTGCAACGACCGCTGTTTTTTATTTTCTGGGGTTTCTGATAAAAAAATGCTTCGGGGTCCTAAATCATTTTTTAGCAAAAAATACAGTTTTTTTATTTGTATGCAACAAATGTCAGACAAAGACATAGTGAGCAAGTGGGTGTACCTACTGTTTCCTATAAGGGCAGAACAACAGGTTTGCTTTATTCTGTTATAGCTCCCCAAATACTTACCTTTTCTTTGCTCTGAGCTCCAAAGGAAATATTCATTACTTGCAGGTATGGAGGAACTTGTAATGCCTCGTACACACGCAACAAATATCGGGCGACCGATCGTCCGACTTTTGTCCAGAGTGGTGTTTTGTTGGTTGGAATGTGCCTAGACTGCACACGAATTTTCTCGGCCAACAAAAATCTACTTCAGAAGTGATGTCATGTGCTGGTTTACTTTCCGTGTGTTTTTTCTTCTCTGAGCATGCCCAGTCTTGCTCATCAGATTTTTGTCTGCCGAAATCTGTACTGTCTGACGGAAAATCGGCCGTTGTGTGGACGGCCAAAAAAAATTTTATAGCCTGCACCCCAGATTTTTTTCGGCCGAAAAGTCGGAGTCGGTTTTCGGAAGCATCATACTAACAAGCCGAAAATCGGCCGATCGGACGTTGGCCGAAAATTCACGGCCAATAATCGATGCGTGTGTACGAGGCATTACTCACAGTGCTGAGCCAATCAGTGCTGTCACTCAGCTCATATCCCTGTGTAAGCCACAACTTCATCCAGGCAGCTGAACAAAGCCACGGGAAGCGAAATAAAGGTATAAATATGAAGCTGGGGAGGGAAAAGTTAAAGTGAAGCCATTACTTTGCCATAAGTAGAAGGTAAGGGGGGAGGGGGGCTAATGGGGGTGGGTTAGGGATCCTTTCTGATGACAGGTCTGTATAAATGCCGCAATCAGTAAGGTGACATGACACCACTCCATCCCTGATGCATCACAAATGTGGTGTAATTAAGTCTGGTATTCCTGTTAAAAATTAGAAACAGATTTATATTTGGTATTCCATGCATTAAATGTATTCCTCTGGAGATCAAACATTTACGGTACAGTGCCTTCAAAGGAGGCATGAATGAAGTGTTACAAAATGTAGGAAAAAAAAAAATCAGTGCTGATTGGTATTTTCAATCAGTTTAAACTGGAACATTTTATTAATGTTCTGCTTCATCTAGCCTTTCTGTCTGATCATTTTGTCGGCTCACTGTGCGTGGTAAAATTTAGCCTGATAATGTCTTCATATGAACTATTATGCTTACAAGAATTGCTTTTCGTTCCTCATTAAAGTCATTTATTACCTTATATTTTATCTAGTCCAAGGGAATACAGGGTCTGCCTACCCTAAACTCATGTATCTGTTCTTAGTGAAGGCTAAAGAAGAACTCTCCTTTTCCCACTCACTGTGCCCCTTATTTAGCTGTAGAAGAAGCCTTAACCTCTTCTGGACCCGAATGTTTTACCCCCTAAGGTCCCTTTCACACAGGCTTTCCGATCCGGTCCAACTGTCAGTTTTTCAGGCGGACCTGATCGGATGCTCCATGTACCTCTATGGAGCGACGGATGTCAGTGGTGACATCTCTGCTGACACCCGCTGCTCTCTGATCTGATCCTGTCTGTGAAATCCGGATGTATGGAAACCCTATTTTCCATCCGTCTGGAGGATCGGATCGGATAGGGTCGGATGAAAATGGACAGGTGGTCCGTTTTCATCCGATCTCCCATAGAGAACTGCGGGGATCTGACAGATCCATCTCAGCACAGTGAGCAAAGACAGACCTGACATCCACCTGCTCATCCGCCTCCACCTGTCATCCGCCTGCTCATCTGCCTCCACTTGCTCATCCGCCTCCACCTGTCATCCGCCTGCTCATCTGCCTCCACCTGTCATCCGCCTGCTCATCCGCCTCCACCTGTCATCCGCCTCCACCTGTCATCTGCCTGCTCATCTGCCTCCACCTGTCATCCGCCTCCACCTGTCATCCGCCTGCTCATCCGCCTCCACCTGTCATCCGCCTGCTCATCCGCCTCCACCTGTCATCCGCCTCCACCTGTCATCCTCCTGCTCATCCGCCTCCACCTGTCATCCGCCTGCTCATCTGCCTCCACCTGCTCATCCACCTCCACCTGTCATCCGCCTGCTCATCTGCCTCCACCTGTCATCTGCCTGCTCATCTGCCTCCACCTGCTCATCCGCCTCCACCTGTCATCTGCCTGCTCATCCGCCTCCACCGGTCATCCGCCTCCACCTGTCATCCACCTGCTCATCCGCCTCCACCTGTCATCCGCCTGCTCATCCGCCTCCACCTGTCATCCGCCTCCACCTGTCATCCTCCTGCTCATCCGCCTCCACCTATCATCCGCCTGCTCATCCGCCTCCACCTGTCATCCGCCTGCTCATCCGCCTCCACCTGTCATCCGCCTGCTCATCCGCCTCCACCTGTCATCCGCCTGCTCATCCGCCTCCACCTGTCATCCGCCTGCTCATCCGCCTGCTCATCCGCCTCCACCTGTCATCCTCCTGCTCATCCACCTCCACCTGTCATCCTCCTGCTCATCCGCCTCCACCTGTCATCCGCCTGCTCATCCGCCTCCACCTGCCATCCTCCTGCTCATCCGCCTCCACCTGTCATCCTCCTGCTCATCCGCTTCCACCTGTCATCCGCCTGCTCATCCGCCTCCACCTGTCATCCGCCTGCTCATCCGCCTCCACCTGTCATCCTCCTGCTCATCCGCCTCCACCTGTCATCTGCCTGCTCATCCGCCTCCACCTGTCATCCGCCTCCACCTGTCATCCGCCTGCTCATCCGCATACACCTGTAATCCGCCTGCTCATCCGCCTCCACCTGTAATCCGCCTGCTCATCCGCCTCGACCTGTCATCCGCCTGCTCATCCGCCTCCACCTGTCATCCGCCTGCTCTGCGGGGATTGGTGGATCAATCCCCGCTGAACAAAACTGAGTCCGCTGGGCGGAAAGCCCGTGTGAAAGAATCCTTAATGACGAGGCCATTTTTTACGATATGGCACTGCGTTAATTTAACTGACAAGTGCACGGTCGCGAGACACTGTACCCTAATAAAAATATGCACTGCTTTTGTACTAATGGCACTGGCAGGGAAGGGGTTAACACCAGGGGCGATGAAAGGGTTAAATGTGTGCCAATGGGGTGCTTTCTAACTGTGTGGTCTGATATAGTCACTAGATGAACATAGAGATATTTGTTCCTAAATAACAGGAACAAAGGATCCTTGTGTTCATTTATGACAGAATGTATGTAAACAGGGCAGACCGCCGTTCTGTCTCTATGGGGAGCGATCGCGGGTGGCCGGCGGAAATTGTGGCCGGCGGACATTGTGTCTGCCTGACATGCTGATTGGCTCCCCCACTGGCTATTACACGAAACAACGTACAGGTACATGTTTCGCATAATAGAGCTGACTTGCGCAGAAAAAGCATGGCGGCTGGTTGGCAAGAGGCTAAAGAGTATGTAAACTCAACATTTTATATTCCTGATAAACTATATTACCAAAAGTATTGGGACGCCTGCCTTTACACGCACATTAACCACCTCAATACCGGGCACTTAAACCCCCTTCCTTCCCAGACCAATTTTCAGCTTTTAGCGCTGTTGCATTTTGAATGACAATTGCGCGGTCATGCAACACTGTACCTAAACCAAATTTATGTCATTTTTTCCCCACAAATAGAGCTTTCTTTTGGTGGTATTTGATCACCGCCAGGTTTTTTCTTTTTTGGTGCACAAATAAAAAAAAAAAAAGTTGCTTTTGGAGACCAACCTTGTGATACTCACAGCCCCTTTTCCCAACTGTATTCTGGGATTATTGGTGATGAGTATTTCTTTTTACAAATTATTGATCCCTTTAGATATGCTGTGATTCGACATAGCCCGGTCCGGTTCCTGTCACTATAGTGAGGTCAGACCTGGCTGGACTTCCAGTTCAGGGTGTTTTACCCACCACTGGATATACGGCGGAGATCCCTGGTATATGGATACACGTGCAATGTTTTAGATACAACTTTTGGTGAGCCTTAAATCCTAAACACATCAATAGTTGTAGAAACGTTATTATTAATATGCTTAACTTACTGTATACTGTTTATATTTAGAACCTGTGTTGAGGTCACCAGCTTGTAATGTCCCAGAGGAAGCCTGCTGGCGAAACATGTCGGACATATGTGGCCCTAACCACACAACTATGGTTCCTTGTATACTATGTATCTTTATGCACTGAATTATTATCACTTTTTGTGATTGTTTTTATAAGACACTGTAATAAAACTTTGTTATTTTATTATCTTCTGTCTCATTATTATTTATCTATTACACACCTCAGCAAGCTCCACCTTCAAAATCCCATTTTTTGGTTCACACCCCTACTATACGGTCTCTTTGGGGTTCAATGAGAGTCCGTAGGGTGTGTCATACCTTATTCCTTTCCCCCTATGTTTAAACAGGGATGTGGTGAAAGCTTGCTGGGTTTATTGGCAACTTAGGCTTGGCGTTCTTCCTTTATACATAATAAGCGCATTTTGATTGGTTTGCGCAAAAGTTATTGCGTTTACTAACTAAGGGAAAGATTTATGTCATTTTTGGTGGGTTTTTTTTAACGAGTAATGGCGGCGATCTGCGATTTTTTTTGCGGGACTGCGACATTGCGGCGGACAGATCGGACCCTTGACTGACATTTTTGACACTTTTGGGGGTACCAGTGACATTACTGCAGTAATCAGTGCTATATATATGAACTGTTACTGTAAAAATGACACTGGCAGGGAAGGGGTTAATTTTTATTGGAGAGGGAGGGGTTAATGTATGCCTGGTGCTTACTAACGTGTGTGGGGGGAGGTGACTGTGTGACACAGGGACAGATCCAGGGTTCAGCTATGCTGAACCCTGCAATCTGACCCTGCCTGTCACTTAAAGCGGAGTTCCAGCCATTTACTCACCTGTCCAACGGTCCAGCGATGCGGCCGCCGGAAGCCTCGATCCTCTCCCTCGGCGCCGGCATCACTGCTGTGGGCACCCGGCTGTTACAGTTTGCGGCTTCACAGCCGGGTACCCACTGCGCATGCGCGAGTCGCGCTGCGCGCCGTGATTGGCCGGCAATCTTCTGGGACCTCTGACGTGTCCCAGAAGATTGCAGGGAGGGAGGGGGAGAGGAGAACTTCTGCTCAGGGTGCCGCGGCGCTCCGAGCGGAAGTGGGAGCGGGTACTTGTCAAAACTAGGTACCCGCTCCCCCCCCAAAAAAATGACATGCCAAATGTGGCATGTCGGGGGGTCAGGACTCCCTAAAGCGGAAGTTCCACTTTTGGGTGGAACTCCGCTTTAAGAGATCTGCCCGCTTTGTTTACACAAGCAGGCGGATCTCCACACTAGATCCCCGACGATCGGCGAAGAGCAGCGGCGATCGCCGCCGCTCCTCCCCTGGCCCGACTCCCGCTGTGACTGAAAACAGCGGGAGCGCGCCTCCGGCGGCGTGCGCGTGCCGCCGAGAAAGGGGAGTGTCTGGCGATGTAGGTCTACGTCGTCAGACGATAACAGACCACTTTGCCGCAGTAGTGTCAACGTAAGCAGACGGCAAGTGGTTAAGGGGGGGAAATCTTCCGGTCCAGAAGTGGTTAAAGTTCATGTGCGTGTAAAGGTAGGTGTCCCAATACTTTTGACAATATAGTGTAATTTGCCTTTAAGACAGAAACTATAGCGCCTCCTATTGGAGCAGAATGGAAGCAAGGAGGTTTCTGGGGAGGAAAATAAAATATATCATGTCATATCATCTATAACTGTATTTTCCATAGAGATGTAACATAAATATTTGAAATGATCCTGCGATAATACAAGGTGCCATTGTGATCTGCACAGTGTTACAATCCCTCAAAGATTGAGGACAATTAAAATCAAACTTGGCATTAAACATACTGAGTGGCAGTGGTGTGCAGTGGGCTCTGCCCTCACCAGCACTCAGCACTTGCCTGTCAGACATAGAGCTATGAGTCATGGTGACTGCTCCATGATACATTTCAGACAGCTGTGTCAAACAGCTGAGAAAAGCCAATTACAGCTAAATAAATGTTTTCCTTGCTGCAGCTTTTTATGGCAGAGGATAGGCGCTATTACACACCATTTTCTATGACACTGAAACACAACTGTCAATTAAAGAGAAACTGTCATCCAAATATCTTTTACACCAGTGATATAATATATATTACTGACATTTAATTGTCTTTTCAAAGGAAGTGCTGAAAATGTGTGTGTTGACAGGTCAGGTTTAGTTGGTTTTGAACTGGGCAGAAAGTAGTCAAATATTATAACCACTTGACCTCCGGAAGATTTACCCCCCTTCATGACCAGGCCATTTTTTTTGCGATACGGCACGGCGCTACTTTACCTGGCAATTGCAACACTGTAACCAAATCAAATCTGTGTAATTTTTTTCCCCACAAATGGGGCTTTTTGGTAATATTTGATCACCACTGCATTTTTTATTTTTTGCGCTATAAACAAAAAAAGGCTGACAATTTTTTAAAAAATATATATATATTTTTTACTTTCTGCTATAAAGCATATCCAAAAAAAAAATGTAAAAAAATCTAATTTCTTCCTAAATTTAGGCCAATTTATATTCTGCTACATATTTTTGGTAAAAAAAAAAAAAAAATCCCAAAAGGTGTATATTGATTGGTTTGCACAAAAGCTATAGCATCGACAACAGTGGTTCTCATCTCCTGTCCTAGAATTCTGCAAACACTGAGCACCAAATGATGTCACCTGTGATGTATTTCAGTTATCTTGCAAACCCGTTCAGATCTGCCTGTCAGTTTTTTTGGCGGATCTGAATGGTCCCCCCATGCATCTCTATGGGGCATCAGATGTCAGCGGAGACATGTCCGCTGACATCCGATCAGATCCATCAAATCTGGACAGATTGAAACCCTATTTTCTATCCGTCCAGCGGATCGGATCAGATGGGATCAGATGAGAATGGACCGACTGATTCCCCCATAGAGATGCATGGGGACCTGACAGCTGTGTCTCCACACACATCGCGGAGACACAGCTGTCATCCTCCTGTTTAGCGGTGGATCGGCGGATCGATCCCCCGCTGAGATAAACGGTGTCCGTCTGATGGACGGACTGTGTGAAAGAGCCCTTAGTGAGTCCTGAGGACAGGAGTTGAGAACCACTGGTCTACAAACTATGGTAGATATACTGGAATTTTTTTCTTTTTTCCTAGTAATGGCGGTGATCAGCGACTTATAGCAGAACTGCGATATTGCGGCGGACAAATCGGACACTAACTGACACTTTTGACACTTTGTGGGAACCAGTGACACTAATACAGTGATTACTGCTAAAATATGCACTGTCACTGTACAAATGACACTGGCTGGGAAGCGGCTAAACATCTAGGGTGATTAAAGGGTTAACTGTGTGCCTAACCAGTGTTTTTTTGTACTGTGAGGTACAATATCATAGAGATTAAAAAATTAAGTGGATCCTGAGGAAGCTCTTCTTGGGCATAATCCGTCAATCCATCTGCTCTTCATTTTCATGTTCATTTTATGACATACATTTTTATATTGTATCTGTAGCTACTACTAAATATTTTTTACATGAAGACATATCTTTTAATCTACAAAAAATAAAAATAGGAGTTGCATGCAGAAGCTTTTTTTTACCTTAATGCATAGAATGCAAAAACCTGCCTTTAGAACAAATTTAAGGTGAATGATAAATGAACCAGGAACAATAGCAGGGAGATCTCTTTGTAGATGATAAATATATGAGACACCAGAAAGTGAGTCAACCCACCAGATGTCATCCACCTCTGATATCTCTTTTGAGAGTGCTTCATTACAATGAGTACCATCTGCAGCTGGTTTCTATAGGTACCTGCACTCTATGTTCCTTTGTACTGTGCAATGAAATAGTGCTATATTTGTACAAAGAAAAATGTAGAAATCAACCTCCAGTCATTTTTTTTGTGTTGGAATTTAATCCTGCGCCCCCTGACCTGATCAGTTGGATTGAACTCATGGATTTTCCTCAGTGGGCCCCCATCCTTGCTTGACTGCTGAGGAGCATAGGCTTAAAGTGGTTGTAAACCCTTACATGTACCCATTGAAGTTATAAGCATTAAGTGATACACAGAGATGAAACAAATCCTCCTACATACAGTAAGTTGAAGCTGTGTATCTGCAGCCATTTCTTCTCTAGATTGTTCTGAAAACACAAAGAGGAAAGGATTTCTCTTTAGTTCTATCAGAAGGAAGCATCAGGGTACCAGGAAACGTGACCACGCGGGGATGCAGGTAAAATAAAGCAGTTTATTGGAGCAAACAACAATAAACCCATAGCAAGTGAGGTAGTGAGAGCAGGAACAAGCCAGGGTCATGTCCAGAAGCGGGTAGTCATCCAAGCCGGGGTCAAGTCCAGAAGCGGGTAGTCATCCAAGCCGTGGTCGAGTTCAGAAGCGGGTAGTCATCCAAGCCGGGGTCAAGTCCAGAAGCGGGTAGTCATCCAAGCCGGGGTCGAGTCCAGAAGCGGGTAGTTATTCAAGCCGGGGGCGAGTCCAGAAGCGGGTAGTCATCCAAGCCGGGGTCGAGTCCAGAAGCGGGTAGTCATTCAAGCCGGGGGCGAGTCCAGAAGCGGGTAGTCATCCAACCGGGGTCGAGTCCAGAAGCAGGTAGTCAACCAAGCCGAGGTCAAGTCCAAAAGCGGGTAGTCATCCAAGCCAGGGTCAAGTCCAGAAGCGGGTAGTCATCCAAGCTGAGGTCGAGTCCAGAAGCGGGTAGTCATCCAAGCCGGGGTCGAGTCCAGAAGCGGGTGCCGGGTCGTCTGCCGTTGCAGGGTCCAGAGCCAGGAGAGTCGTCAGCTAAGCCAGGTCATACACGGAGGAGCACGGAGAACAGAAGACTGCTAGCAGAGATGCACCTTGGAGCACAAACACAAGGGCAAGGACTGCAACCCATCATGTGATAGATATAGTCAGGTGTGCAACATCATCACTGTGCGACACACCGGGAGCAGACAAGTGATGATGCAATCAGAGTTTATAAGAGGCAGCAGTCTGCACATGTCCAAGATGGCTGCCAACAGGAGGGCAAGGTAAGACCTTGACAGGAAGGATCTGAAGTCTTTACAGAGTTGACAGCTCTGAGCCCTGATTGGAGGGAAGGGTCACCCCCCCCCCCCCCCTTCACACAGTACAGAGAACAAGCACAGCTGTGGATATGAGTCACAGGCTGAGTGCTGCAGCTTCCTCCTCTGTTAAAGT
Source organism: Pelophylax lessonae (assembly GCF_965119305.1). Lineage (NCBI taxonomy): Eukaryota > Metazoa > Chordata > Amphibia > Anura > Ranidae > Pelophylax > Pelophylax lessonae. Next base: position 493,769,440 of record NC_138772.1, on the reverse strand, counting down.
GGTATAAAAGGTTCAGCTTTAAAAAAAAAACAAAAAACAGACATGTTATACTTACCTGCCCTGTGCACTGGTTTTGCACAGAGCAGCCCCGTTCCTCCTTTTCTCGGTGCTCCTGGCTCCTCCTCCTTGACCAGTGCCCCCAATAGCACTAAAGGTAAAAAAAAACCTTCAGCCTTAATAACCACTTAAATGGAAAAGCTGCTGATAACAGAGGAACCAGGCAGTAGGAAGAAATTACACTCAGTGCTTTGGAGAGAGACAAGTACACAGTATAGAAGGATGTGCTTTGTTCATATTTCATGTCTAAGGTTTACAACCATTTTAAAGCCACCACCACATTAACCAGTAACCTGGCTGAAAGAATGACATTTAGACAGGTTAAGTTGGGAAGGGCAAGGCCACAGCTTTATTTGATCTTTCCAAAAAAGGCAATTCCCAACATAAACACTTAACCAGTGCCAGTCAGAACTGGGGTTGACAGTTTTAAAGCAGAAGGTTTTTTGATTTTTTTTTGCCATGGGTGGGTTATCACACCTCCCACTCATGGGGCAATCTGTGTCCCTATGGGGAGAATTTACTTCACTTCTTGTCCCATAGCCAAAACAGGAAGTTGGAGGAAATCCCTCAAAAGTGAGGACCAGAACTAGTGTCCACTTTGGAACAATTCCACTCTATTACTTTTCTGAAGACAACCCAAAATTTGGAATTTTATTTCCCTTTCACTCTTTGTCATCAACGGTCATAAGGACAAATAGAGAGTGAGCCCTGGTTCACACCGATGCGATTTATCGTGTGATTTGACAGTTCCAATTCACATGACAAGTCGCACCCCATTGTCAACAATGGAACTGTTCAAATCACCAAAACTCATGTCACAGTGATGTTAATAAAGGTTCCTGAATTGCTTTTTTTCCCCGATTTCATTGCGAGTTGCATTGACTTCTGTTAAATAAAGTCGCAAATGCAGTGAAATCAGAGGTACATATCGCTCTGGCATGCAGCTATGAAATAGCACTGAATTAGCGCGATTTCAAAGCTAGTGTGAAACAGTTCTTTACGCAGACAGCAACAAAAACTCAACAGATGTTGTAGTCCCTCTCCACTCTATCTAAAACTAGAAAAAAATGTTTTCCTTTAGTTTTCCTTTAATATTGAAGGATCATATAAGTAGTAGCACAGGGAGAAATTGATGTAGTTGAATATCAGAAGCTACATGGGGAGGGACGATCACTGACAGATGAAAGAGGAGAGGCTGGAAGGGAGGTGCTATCAGAATGGAGACTAATACCAAGAGGAGTATGTCAGATTTTTTTTTTTTTTAACAAGAATATTTTTATTAGAAGATCCAAATCATAGCAATGTCAGCTCTTAATAAGTACTAATTGTTACAAGTGAGTCATTTTAGATGATTTCTTTCTAACAAGCTTTGTCTTATCTTATTATTAGTGTTGTGGGGGAAAAAAATCACAAGAGGATTGGTAACTAAGTTATAGGAGTGTGAAATATTATGATAATTTTATTAGACAGTGAGAGGAGGTCTACGCTTCTCTTGTTCTATAGGTGAAATTCTTAGTACAGTAAAATCTTTGTTTTTAGAGTAACTTGGTTTGAGAGCGTTTTTCAAGACAAGCAACATTTTTTCATAAACAAGCAATGTCTTGATACAGGAGTAGCCTCATATCAAATAAAAGAGAAGAGAGGCGCCTCTAAGTGTAGCAATATGGTTACATTTAATGAAGGTTCAACATTTAGCAACTCACATGGTTGATGATTCAAACAGGCACATTTAAGTATGCAGGGATCCAGGGTAAAGCTGTCCACTGGGGCTGCATGAGTGTTGCCCACACTGGGAAGCTACAGTTTATTGAGGGAACCATGAATGCCAACATGTACTGTGACATACTGAAGCGGAGCATGATCCCCTTCTTTCGTAGACTGGACCGTAAGGCAGTATTTAAACATGATAACAACCTCAAACACACCTCCAAGTTGACCATTGCCTTGCTAAATAAGCTGAGGGTAAAAGTGATGGACTGGCCAAGCATGCCTCTAGGCCTAAACCCTATTGAGCATCTGTGGGGCATCCTCAAACGGAAGATGGAGGAGTGCAAGGTTTCCAACATCCACCAGCTCCGTGATGTCATCATGGAGGAGTGGAAGAGAACTCCAGTGGCAACCTGTGAAGCTCTGGTGAACTCCATGCCTAAGAGGGTTAAGGCAGTGCTGAAAAATAATGGTGGCCATGCAAAATATTGACACTTTGGGCCCAATTTGGACATTTTCACTTAGGGGTGTACTCACTTTTGTTGCCAGCAGTTTAGGAGACAGCAAATTTACACTGTTATACAAGCTGTACAGTCTAGGGATAGACCGGTTTTTTTTTCAGGGCCGATACCGATATTTTGGTCACAAAGTATCGGCATCGGCCGATATGGGCCGATATTTTGTACATTTAAAGTTTTGAAAAAAAACTGCAGTAGTGCACTCACTGTCTGCAATGATTAAATCTAATAGCTGCAGTGCAAAAGACTTCTCTTTTCTTTCTGTCATGTAGACCAGTGTTTCTCAACCTTTTTCCAGTTGGGGCGCCCTTGAAAAGCATTTTCAGTCTTGAGGCACCCCTGTCCAAGGCTTGAGTCACGTTACTTTGTGTCGCAGAACACGCGCAAAATCGCGCCATAAATTCTTGGCACTGTAGAGGGAAGCAGAGAGCACAGCACACTCCCCCCCCCCCCTTTACTTTCACTTTTAAGGCTGACCGAGCTCTTTATCAGTGCTGATGTACAGTTTGCCAGGGGATCGGGAGATAGGGCTCATCTGATAGCCCTTCTCTCCCATGATCCTGTGGCACACCTTAGAACCTCTGACGGCACACCAGTGTGCCGCGGCACACTGGTTGAGAAAGGCTGATGTAGAATAAAAATAAGAGGAAATCTTTTCAAAGTAAGGGAAATCTTCTCTTTGGGAGTTATCTTCAGAACCAATGTCCCCATTCCAATATTTCCACTCTACTCTACTGTTTTGGTGACATCTTTGGATTTTCTCTCACTATTAGTCCAGGTAGCAATGGTCACCAGGACAAATAGAGAGTGAATCTCTCTACTGGAGTCACAGACAGTATGAAATACCTAGCAGGGGTTCCAACCCTCTACCACTTTATAAAAAACTAAAAGAAGTTTGTTTTGGCATAAGATACAGTTGAATTTATCATATATTATACCATGAAATCTGATAAAACATGTCATGCTGTAGTAACTAGGACACAGTGAAAGAGTAAAGTCACATTCAAAGCATATAATGATCAGCCACCATTATATATGGTTCATCTTGTGCTAAATGCACCAAAATGCCTTTGATTCTTGAGCCTGAAAAGTGGCACGACCTGGAGTTTTAGCTGTGCCTTAATAAAACGGGCAACCATCCAGCTTAGAAATGAATTGTCAGCTCTAAGTGTCACCAAAAGTTGGCTTATGTGCTTCCAAAAGCTACACAATGAGAAGGGCTTGTTTTGTGATAAAAGCATAGTTGATGGCTTCTTGCTATTAGGCATGGGGAATTCTTGTGTCCTTTGATGTTTTGTTGCTGCGAGCTCTGCTGAAAAGTAATGTTGTCCTCCTGGCAATATCACAGTATGGCTGTCTTTTGTTAGCTTACGCTTAAATTTTGCTGCATGATGAGCTGGAGAAATTGTATTTAGCTCTCTGTATACAGAAGAGAACGACAGGTGTCCTCAACACCTCTTTCATGACTGCTTTTACCACTCCTATAGAGAGATTTGACATATTTGTACTCTATGGGTGGTCAGATATAGGATGAGTGAGACCAGCTAAAAGTAGGTTAACTGGACAGGCTCTGTAAATCCACATATATGAGATTTTATGCATAACATATAAGGTATACCAGCATGGCAAATGGCACTATTAAAGAGGAAGTAAACCCTCCTCTACAACTTGTACCTATAGGTAAGCCTATGATAAGGATTACCTATAGGTACTGTAAATATCTCCTAAACATGCACCGTTTAGGAGATATTTACCTTACATGCAGCCAGTGACGTCACTGGCGCATGCGCTCTGAAGGAACGGCCGCTCGTTCCGTTCCTTCAGAGTCCCGTGACGTGACTGTCGGCTCTCGCGCGCGTGCGCGGAAGTGACGTCACCGCGGCTCCAGCTCATACTCACCGCATACTAGCTCATTATGCCTTTCTCTTGCAGGGTGAAAAAAAGAAAAAAAAATGCGAGTTTACAACCTCTTTAAAATTGAGGAGAGTGCCATTGTTTAAAACAAATTGTACAATAACCCATTTAGTTTAAAATAAAAATGAAAAACAAAACATGTGAATATAGAAAAATAAAGAGGCAGCACTAATGCAAGTGTATGCAAAAACACAATATAATATAACACACTAAAAGTTCATAGTCCAATAAAGTCCAATAAAGTCCATAATAAGAGGGATGAAGCTCTTCCAAACACCTATGGAAAGAATGAATGAAAATATACCATGTGGAAATAAGGTGGACTCTGACCAACCAGAGTTGACCCTCACTGATGGAGAGGTCAAAAACAGAAAATTCTGTATGTAAAAAGATTCCATAGGTAGCTGTGTTGTGGCTTGTTGAGTCCAGTGGAAAAACAATGGTACAACCTCATCCCAATATTCACATGGATAAATCACCTCATCCTGTCATCCCCCGCGACAGTTAGAATCATCTATGTGCATAGATACAAAACACATCATAAATAACTTTTCATCCCCTTTTTTATAAGTGATCACATTCTCACTGTTCACAGCTAGATAAGGAGCTCAGAGATCTGGGGGAGGAGAAATGGCAGTATGCTAATTTTCTCAGTGAAAGACAGGAAAGGGGGGGGGGGTCAGGACAAGTCTGATCATTGGAGGAAAGCAGGCTGGGTTCCCAGCACAGCTAGGGAACTGACCATGGTGTGTTTTACTGCCTAGTGTTGTCAGTTTTTAATTGGAAAGCAGAGAGACTGCCAGGAACACCGGGGATTTCACACTTATGCCTCATTTCCACTGAGTGGTACGGTACGGTTCGGTTCAGTACGGTATGGTTCGGAACGGTACACCTTGCGTTTCCACTGCCAATAGTACCCTTTCATGATAGGCGTGGTGTAGCAGAAAAGCTGTGATAGACGATTCTCTGTCAACCAATCAAAGTTCTGCAAAGTGTAGCTCCACCCTGTTGGTACGGTACTAATGTGCTTGGTACTCCAACAAAAGGGTCCCAAAAAAGTGGTACGGTACGGTTCGGAATTAGGGTACCATTCACAATGGAAACAGCAAAAATAGCGTACCGTACCGAACCGAACCGTACTGTACCGCTCAGTGGAAACGAGCCAAAAGAGAACAGGATGCTTTCTTATACAAGTACATGGTAGAGCAGGTACATATCAAGAATATGAATTGTTGGGTTTATATACTCTTTATGTGAAACTATGGCCAAAATAAGAAAAATGACATGTAGCCAGGTAGAAATATGGCATTGCAGTGAAGTTTAAGCCTGGAGTAATTGTTTCTTTAAAACTGTGAAGAAGATGGGTTTCTTCAGTGAGAGTGGTGAATTGGATTATGGGGGATATAGTTAGAAAGAGAGCGGAGACTATGCAGGAATGGATTGGCTGGACTACACTCCCAGGGAGCCTGAGGGATCCGCGGAGGATCATGGGAAGAGAGATAAATTGGGGGCGGAGCCAGATGCACGCTCTCTTGCTTCGGGGATCTCATGGAGAGTGGAGGTGCTGAGAAGGAGAGCAAGATGGACTGAGCAGACAGAGAGGCTGGAGGACAAGGCCTATACTAGAGAGAGGGAGAATGCATCCAGAGAGACAGTGGGAGTCGCGGTGAGGTGACCAGCCTGGTGGGAGAAGCGAGAGGACTGAGAGCGGTGCAGAGTGAGAGAGGCCTAAACACTACAAGCGCAGAAAGAGTCTGTGATGCAATAGAGAAGGAGGGAGAACCTTGTGAAAGGCTGTGACGGTCGCCACTGGACACTGTCGATGCTTTGAAGGGCCTGGTGATCTGGGGAATGGCAAGTATACTTGTAGTCACACATACTACATACACTTAAAGTAGAACCTGGATACTATCTGTACCTTCTATTGTGGATTACAAATGTCACTTGAATAAGTGACCAGAGCTCCAACTGCCGGCGAAAAACTGCAAGGCCTTGCTAGGACAGTGACTCTGGTAATTCATTATTAAGGGGGCCCCCTCAGGTTTTAGAGTGTAATATCTCAGTTGTTTAGATTGAATGTTTCAACCATAACAAGGGGATAAAACTGAGATTTCTAAGTTATATAGTTTCAGTTATTTGAAATCAGATTGTCATCATAGTCACTCTCACTGATCCTCTATTAAAGTGGAGTTCCAGCCTCAAAACGAAAATTTGACATCCGCTTGCTCTAAGTAACCTGAAAAAGAATTGGATAATCACAATTTTTTTTTTTTTTTTTTTTGCTTTACTTACCTTGTTTTTGAAGAAAATATACTTACCTTCTTTCCACTTCCTCCCTCTGCAGCCGCACCGTGACTTCCTGCTTGCATTGACTCCTGAGAGCCGAACGTCATCGCTCCCAGGAGTCAATGCGCCTGCACCGGCCCTGCTCGTCACTTCCAGTGCAGGCGTGTGATTCCCTGCTAAACAGCTTCTGGGCTCAGAAGCTGTGCAGGGATGACGCGCTTGCACCGGAAGTGACGAGCAGGACCAGGGCAAGGCATTCTGGGACTCCGACGTCACCGAAGAGGACGCTCTGGCTTCAGCTGCCCACACCTGAGATGGCAGCGCTGGACAAGGTAAGTATTTCTTCTAAAAGGTAAGTGAACTTGGGGACAGTTCAGAGGCTATCATTGCTGACATGCACTAGCCCTGACTGTCCCGGGGGTATTTTTATCGGAAAAATTTTTTTTGAGGCCGGAACTCCGCTTTAACATACACATATATAGCTATATATATATATATATATATATTGTTGTTGAGGGAGTTTGTGTCCCAAGTCCCATATCTAAACCTGGGACTTGGGGGATCAAAACCCTTAGACCCCGTTCACACTGGGGCGATCCGACTTGCCGGGGCGACCTCACAGGTCGCGGCGTGCAGCTCACACCGCGACCTCGGAGCGGCCGGCACGGACTTCATAACATTGAAGTCAATGCAGGTCGCTCCAGGTCGCCCCAAAGAAGCTCCGGACCCTTTTTCTAAGTCGGAGCGACTCGTGTCGCTCCTATTAGAACGGGTCCACAGCTTCTCTATGGCAGGCGACCTACGGCGACCTGTCAGGCGACCAGGTCGCCCGAGTGTGTACGGGGTCTCATATAATGATTGCTAATGCAGTTGTGTTGATTTTGTACTTGTTGCTTTTGCTTGAATCCAGTAAACAAATACACTGGTGTCATGAGCATTACCGTTCCAGTATGTCTGAACCTGTAGTGCCTAACGGGTCGGAGTTGCCTCAGGGTCCAGGGAGTGCAGAGGAGATGCAATTACCCAGCAGCCCCCGTGGGGGTCGTGCTACATGACATATATGATGCAATCTGTCACTAGCATTAACACAGCAGTTTTGTTTCTCTGAGTCCCCCGTAACATAGTTTAAAGGAGATCTGTGGTCACAGCATACACTTTCATTCTGTAACATCTGCATCATAATAACAATACGAACAGTTGTTTTTTCCAATATAAGATTACTTGAAAAATTGCCTGTCTTGTTGCGAGTCAGTGCAACTTCAAAACTGCAGCTCTTGTGGGATGTTCCTAGTCTGCAGTGGTCAGGACTGACCAAAAGTGGTCCAAGGAAGGAAAACCAGTGACCGGGTGAAAGTTACATAGTTACATAATAGTTTAGGTTGAATAAAGGCAACAGTCCATCCAGTTCAACCTGTACAGGTGTGTGTGTGTGTGTGTGTGTGTGTCAGTGATGTATTCATTTCTCATAACCCTGAATGTTATGATCTTTGAGAAGCACGTCCAAGAGTCTTTTAAAAGTAGCTATACTCCCCGCAGTTACAACCAATTGTGGAAGAGAGTTCCACAATCTTAACGCCCTTACAGTGAAGAACCCCTAAGGCAGCTTAATGTTAAACCGCCTCTCCTCGAATCTCATTGTGTGGCCACGTGTCCTCTTACACTCCTTGAGACTAAATCATTTTTTCCTATGCTGAGATCATCATTGAGGTATTTGTAAATTGCTATCATGTACCCCTCAGGCATAGGCAGCCAAGGCTCGTGGTGGGAAAAAGGCTGGGCCCCAAAAAGTGATCCAATAGAAGAGCTACTGTAGCTCAAATTGCTGAAAAAGTTAATTCTGGTTCCGATAGAATGGTGTCAGAACCCACAATGCATTGCAGTTTGTTGCATATTGGGCTGTGTAGCCGCAAAATGAAAAACCTTCTACACCTGGTGGATGTTCCAGCAATTGAGGACCTTTGGTCTTCGACACCTTGAAGCTAGGCATGACTTTGCTGTGCAGCTGCAGACCGGTAATGGTCCTATGCAGAAAGTAAGGAAGGGGAAAGCTCTTGAGTGTGGTAAAAGTTATTTTTATTACAGAAACAATGTAATGACTTACATCTAGGTAAGAAGATTTGCGAGTCAGTACGTGACGCTCCGAGGGCGGCTGATGGTTACTGCAGCATCCAGGTGTCCAGGCAGTCACTAGGTGTCCGGGGGACTGAAGAGGCCCGCTCTTGCCTTCCGGATCTCAAAGGACAGCGGTGAGGAGGCTGGTGCGGCGGCCGGCGGCGGCGTCTGACGTCACGGGAGTATAGATGGGAAGTGTGGGCAGTCTGGGCTCACAACGCATTTCGGAGCATGCGCGGATGTCCGATCCTGGACATGCGCACTCCTTTGTCAAATGCTCATGACACCAATAAGCGTATATTGATTGGTTTGTGCAAAAGTTATAGCGTCTACAAACTATGGGATATACTTATTTTTGTTTTACTAGTAATGGTGGAGATCAACGACTTATAGCGGAACTGTGATATTGCGGCAGACAAATCGGACAATAACTGACACTTTTGACAATTTTTTTGGGAACTAGTGACACTAATACAGTGATCAGTGCTAACTGTCACTGTACTAATAACAATGGCAGGGAAGTGGGTTAACATCAGGGGTGATCAAAAGGTGAACTGTGTGCCTAGCCAGTGTTTTTGTACAGTGTGGAAGGTACTTTCACTAGGGGAAGACATGGATCCTGGACCCTGCTTTGCAGGAACACAGGATCCATGTCCTCCCTACTGATAGAACAGTCATCCGCCTTGTTTACATAGGCAGACTGCCGCTCTGCCTCTGTACTGAATGATTGGCGGGTGCCGGTCGACATCGAGTCTGCAGTACCTGTTGATCAGCTCCCACTGTGTAAAATCACAGCAGGAGTAAGCTGCCCGCAGCACACATTTGTGCCTGCTACCCAGAAGAGCTGGATCATGTATATATATATATATATATATATATATATATATATATATATATGTGTTCCAGCACACAGCTGCCACACTGTAGCAGTAAAACTGCTATGGGGCAGACAGAAAGTGGTTAAGGTGCTAACTAGACCTCCAATTTCTCCAGTCTCAATTCAATCGAATATCTGTGGGATGTGCTGGGAAAACAAGTCCAACCCATGGAGGCCCCACCTTGCACCTTACAGGACCTAAAGGGTCTGCTACTGACGGCTTGGTGCCACACACTACAGCATGCCTTCAGAGATATAGTGGAGTCCATGCCTCATTAGGTCGGGGCTGTTTTGGCAGCAAAAGGAGGACCTACTCAATATTAGGTGTGTGGTCATGTTATGGTGGGTGGTTATAATGTTAGGCTGATCGGTGTATTCTAATTGTAGGGTATACTGTAAAGGAAATGTGTACATCCTGTATATCACTGTATTTTATTTTGTATGTATTGCACACGGCACTAATAATGTTTTCATTACATGTTTGCATTCTTTCGAGTGCTAATTAGAATTAGCCTGCCTAGGTTACGCCCCTTGTTACCATAAAAGTACAATTGTAATATTAATGTGATACCTACGTAATCATGTTGTATAAAAGCCTTCAGTTGCTCAATTGCGTTAAATAATTATTTAAAATAATATAGATATTTTGGAGTGATGCAGAGTGTATCTTTTTGTGTCTGTTCCCTACTGCAGTAGTTATTAATTTAGAACCACTAATCAATATGAGGATAGGAGTTGCCTATCTATAAAATGTCCAGAACAATACCTTTTGTCCAAAGCAAGCCAATCAACACCTCTGTTCCACCAAATCCCATGGTTCTGCAGAATACTCAATCCTATTTTGCACATGGTTACACACATATCACGTCTATTTGGAAATATAAATACATTGTGACTGTATCCATTACAGGAAACAACATTAGCTGTGCAGACACAACGGGAAAATGTTTGAAGCCTTCAGAAAAGGGATCTCCATTGTAAAAGCTAAAGAGATAAAAACAAGCAGCGGAAAACAAATCCTCTAATATTTGTCAGCCTTGACAAGCACCTATTTGTATTTTGATGATCAGTGTGTTTGAGGGAGCTGCAATTCTCCATCTTGAAAGACACACATCTATCCTCCCTGCAGCTAGCAACAGACATCAATGCTTATGAAGAGAGCAGAACATGTTTCAGAACCTGCTGAGGAAGTTTTATATCTCTAGGCCGTTGTATTCTCCTCTTCTGTAGTTGTCTCTACTCCATTGTTTGGCCGTCACTACCAGTGACCTCTTCTTACAGGCAATGACATCAAAGTTACATTTTCATGTTAGAACTGGCAAGGCTAACAAATTACTGCCCCGGGTACTCTGCGGTTAAAATGACATTTCATCCAAATCATTATTTCTTTTTAGTTTTTATTTTTAAACTAGAATGCAGTTATTGAACCCTTTCACTGCTAGAGCTGCTTTTGTGTTTTTTGCACACGTTTAAAAAAAACATTTTAGGCCTAAAATTTGCTAAAACTCCCAAATACTATCTATTTTCTAATAACAGAGACCCTGGAAAATAAAATAGTGGTTGTTGCAACTTTTTATGATATCTGAAAAAATGTTCATCAAGCACACCATTTAACCACTTCACCTCTGGAAGGTTTGCCTCCCTTCCATACCAGGCCATTTTTTGCAATATGGCACTGTGTTACTTTAACTGACAATTGTGTGGTCGTGAAACACTGTACCCACATAAAATCAATGTCCTTTTTTTCACAAATAGAGCTTTATTTTGGTGGTATTTGATCACTTCTGAATTTTTATTTTTTTTCTGCGCTAGAAACAAAGAAGGAACGACAATTTTGAAAAAAAAAAACCCAATATTTCTTACTTTTTGCTCTAAAACACATTCAATAAAAATTTTTAAAAAATCAAATTTCTTCAAATTTCCTGTTTACCTCTGCGTTTTTATTTTTTGCACTATAAACAAAAAAAGACCGACAATTTTGTAAAAAAAAAAAAAAAAAAAAAAAAAACCCTTTTTACTTTCTGCTATAAAACATATTCAATGAAAAATGTAAAAAAAATTGAATTTCTTCATCAATTTAGGCCAATATGTATTCTGCTTTTTGGTAAAAAAAAAAAAAAAAACCCAATGAGCGGATATTGATTGGCTTTTGCATAAGTGATAGCGCCTACAAACTATGGGATATTTTTATTTATTTATTTTTACTAATAACGGCTGCTATGTTGCGGCAAACAAATCGGACAATAACTGACACTTTTGACACTTTTTGGGGACCAGTGACACCAATAGAGTGATCGGTGCTAAAAAATATGCACTGTCACTGTACTAATGACACTGGCAGGGAAGGGGTTAACATCAGGGGCGATCAAAAGGGTTAACTGTGTGCCCAGCCTGTGCCTTCTCACTGTGTGGGAGTCGCTTTGACTAGGGGAAGGCATTGATCCATGTTCTTGCTTTGCAACATGGGATCAATACCTTCTCAACTGACAGAATGGCAGTCTGCCTTGTTTACATAGGCAGGCTGGCATTCTGTCAGTGTAATGAACGATCGGGCCGGATCCCATGGACATCGGGTCTACGGAACCCGCTAATCAGCACCTGGTGTGTAAAATCACAGCAGGAGCGAGCGGCTGGTGGCGCGCACACTCTTGCTCAAAACCCAGAAGTGCAGAATCACGTATATATATACATGATTCTGCAAAGCGCGGCCACCCTGTAGCAGTAAATCTGTCCGGCAAGTGTTTAAGTAAAAATACATTTAAGTTAGTTTTAGGGAACAAAAAAACACAATATATTACCCTGTTTGAAAAAAAAAAAAAATATATATATATATATATATATATATATATATATATATAAAAGACGAGGTTGCACTAAAATAGATTAGTAGATACACATGTCAAGTTTAACCACTTAAGGCACAGTAATTCTCCTGCGCTCGGGTGGTATCTGACAAAGACAACAACATCATCAGCACGGGTTTACAAATGGGCGTTCTTGTCAAACCAATCTCTTAGCATTCTACGAGGAGGTGAGCTGTGAGCTAGATAGGGGCAGACCAGTGGATGTGGTGTACTTGGATTTCGCTAAGGCGTTTGATACAGTTCCCCACAAGCGCTTAATTTAAAAAATAAGGTCTGCAGGTATCGGCAGCAGGGTTTGCTCTTGGATACGGAAATGGCTAAAAGGGCGTGTCCAAAGGTCCAGCGCATACTCAGACTGGTCTGAGGTAGTAAGCGGGGTGCCCCAGGGCTCAGTCCTGGGACCAACCTTGTTCAATTTATTCATAAACAGCATTGAGGACGGGATCAGTAGTTCGTTATCAGTTTTTGCAGATGACACAAAATTGGCCAGGGCAATAACTGCACAGCATGAAGCAGATATCCTACAGAATGACCTGAACAAAATAACGGAGTGGGCAACGACATGGCAAATGAGGTTTAATGTGGAGAAGTGTAAGATTTTGCACTTGGGGACTAGAAACATAAAAGCACAATACACGTTAGGAGGGGAACCCTTGGGGGAAATAAAAAATGGAGAAGGATCTGGGAGTCTTGGTTGATGATAGATTAGGCAACAGCATGCAATGTCAAGCGGCAGCTGCCAAAGCCAGCAGAATATTAGCATGCATAAAGAAAGGGATGTATTCCAGAGATAAAACTATAATCCTTCCACTTTATAAAACTCTGGTCCGACCGCATCTGGAGTGTTCTGTCCAGTTCTGGTCTCCAGTTCTCAGGAGGGATGTGTTGGTCCGCCGGTCACACGCGCGGGGGGGGGTCCGTGACCGCGCGGGAGCGCGCCTCCGGCTGTGGTCGCTCGCTCCCTAGAGCCCTCACAGGCTAGCGACGTAGACCTACGTCGCTCTGCCTGTGAGGGGCTGACTGCCGCAGTAAATATACTGTGAGCAGTCGGCAAGCGGTTAAGGCCATTGGGCGGAAGTGACGTTTGACGTTGCTCTGGTCCTCCAAGGGTATAGAGTCGAGCGGGGGCATCTTGCCCTCACAAAGTCCCCTATGTGATATAAAATGTTTCAAACAGGTTCTCTTTCTCATTCTAGTTAGGGGAAATCCACACTCGGATGTTTGCTGGAATACCTCCCCTCCACCTGGCCGCGCCCCCAGGTGGGACAGCGGCGCCCAGGGAGCATGATGGGGGAGTTGTGACTTGGGGGCACACTTCAAGGGCATTGAGAGAGATTACATACAGATGCGGAATTACTTTCATTAGAAAGACCAGTTGGCCTTGTGGGGTGTACTTATGTTCTCAGTGGCAGCATCTACCGGGGACTGTATGTAAAATCCCCTGCTACCCCCTGCTACCACCACTATAACTCTTAAGGCTGTGGTGGTAAAATGGTTAAGGGTGGTCACAAAATGTGGCCAATGAAACAGATTCATAGTCACTTTACCAGTACAGTGTTGGATCAAATTGGTGCAACAGAATTCAGTATTGAACGGTAAACACTGAGTATTATGTGGTTACCGGTTAGCTTTATATGTGGTAGTTTATGAAGGAAGGAGGGAGTCCTCCTTCAATGATATGCAGGGTATAGTTCAGGTTAAAAGCGGGTTTTCAGTTGGAGGGTCATTGGATAATTGTCTAGTTGAATACCACTGACGACCAGTTCGCCCCAAAACACACATTCCATGCGCACTTCCCGCACTGTAGGTGAATGTGCTGCCTTTGTGATTCACATGCCACTGCCAATGTGTTGTTAATGGCACCCCAAACCCATCTTGCAAATGCAACACGTTTACAGACATCAAATTGCATGGCACCATAGTACCATATGGTTTGGTGCAGTGTGTCCTGAAGATTATTCTTGCACTACCTTTTCTAGGTTCCAGTGCGTTTTGCAGCCCATTGAAGTAACAAGTCCCACACTGTTCCAGTTGTGCTATTCTGATGCTTCAGTATGTGAATCTCCATTAACGTCCACAGTATTGGTTGAGACACTGAGAATCCACATTTATAATGGAGATAGTTCCTGGAGAGAAGTTTTCATAATAGATGCCGCCTAGTAAATAAGGTTCCCTTATTGGTACATGGTAATCCATGGTAATCCATCATAGGCGGGTGGTGTCCTTCAAAAGGAAATGCACACTCTTCATTACAGCTTTAATTATTTTATCGGGTGCCACTTCAGCACAGTCACAAATGTCAATCATAAATAATTCTAGGAAGCATTTCATATTATTGTCATTGAGGAGTCAAAGTCATAAGTAGAATACGAATGAAAAAGCGATCAAGGTCATAACTGTATCCATTTCGCTTTTGGAGCCTCTGTGTACATAACTAGGGTCTACTGATTAGCTATTAATGCAAATGGTCATTACTCCATTATGCAGGCAGGTCTATGTACAGCAAAGTGAAGTCACATCTTCACAAAGCCAAGTCCATCCCATGAGTAAGATGCTAGCTTTTTACTCCTTTACCCCCCAGCTCCAAAGCCGAAGTCTCCACAGCAGGCACCACCTGTTGAATTTGGCATCCCATATGGGCAATGGCCAAAATTGGTAAATAAGGTCTGCTGACCGATACTGACCATTATAACATATCACTGCAACACTTGTGAGAACATGGGCTACAAAAACTGCTCAGAGCTAATATAAGACAGAGAGAGAGAGAGAGAGAAAAAACACACAATTCCAAACAAAAAAAAGCCTGATGTTTTTTCTCATTATTTTGCCTTTTAAGGGTTAAAGGGTCTGTCCACTTAAAACGCGTGTTTCAGTTATAAGTTCACACGCTGTACAAAATCCCCCACTGATATACTAGATTGTTCTGGGACCCGAATGGCGATGTCTCCCTGCTAGGTTTCCAGTTCATCCCGTCTCTTCTGCTAGTTTTATTGTTAATATAAAATTGATGAAAAATCAAGAATAAATGAAAGCCACGTCTGAAGGCTGCAGTAAGGTGGGTGGAGCAGAGCGCTCTGGCGCAGACATCTCACCCCTGTGGCCCTGAGGCATATAAGCAACAAATTCGTAATTTAACTTGCCAAGCATTAACCCAAAACCAGACACTTTAATATTTATACCTGGAACAAAAAAAAAAATGTATTTTTATGAGGATTTCCAGTAATAAAATCTGAAGCTATGACAAAAATATCAGGATATACGAGTCCTAGCTGCCTTTGCCATTTGCTGGGGAAAAATACATCTCTTGTATTGCTGATAGAAAGGCAATCATTCTACAAGAGAAAATCCACACCTTGGCTGTGGAATGTGTAAAGGAAGCCTGCAATCATCTATATGAAAAGGAAAGTTCTGTATTATATATTGATGCTGCAGGGTAAAAATAACACTTGTACAGCAAGGCATTGGGAGAGCCATGCATTACAGGCTCAGCCAGAAGAAGCAATATATCCAGTCAATGGCATTTCCCTGCTTTGCTGTGTTCTAAATATAGAGCTGGAAACATGATTTAGCTTGAATATTCTATTTTCCTTAGCTCATTGCAGCCTACTGAAGTGAAAGGCCTGGAGTGGCCACTATTCATGATATTATTAAAGAGGCGCTCATGCCTCTGTTGAACACAGAACAGTAGATTCTGCCACTGAAAGACCACTATTTTTTTAGCACCAACAATGAATTTTTTTGACTAAGACGGCCAAAAAAACGAATTTTAGTGTGCGCCCATATGTCCTTAACCCTAAAGCTGAACAGTAGCCATAATGGCAATGTTTGAATGTTTCTGATGCCTAAATATGTAATACCAGCATGCAATGTCAATTAGCAGCTTCTGGAGAATATGGCTAAAACCTGTGCGCCACGTGAAAATAACGTGAAAGCAGCTGCCACCCAATAAAGTATAAAACACTTGCTAGAAATAAATGTGAAAAGAGGGGGGCGTGAAATTGTGTATATTTACATTTTTTTTTTCTAATAAAGTAAAAAACATGTTATACTCAGGGGCAGACTGGCAACTTTCTGCCAAGGGGGAAAATACAAACCAGAGGCCCATGGTGCAGAGACTCGGCCCTGCTCACGCTCTCCCTCTTCCCTTTTCCTATCCTCCCCTTGACCCCCATTCCAGGTACTCTCTACTCACTGGCTGAATCCAGGCAGGGGGCAGTTGGTGGGTTCTGAGACAGCTCGATTGGGGCTGGCAGGGGGAGGAAAGTCTCCAGTGGGGCATGGAACCGGCCTCTGCTCAGACACAGTTTACACCATCCATGCTGAGGGAAGGGGGGAGGTGTGAGGACTGCACTCTGTCCTTGTCTTCAACTTGCACTCAGTAGGTGAGTGGAGGGGACTATTTACTTTTCTTCACCAGGAATCCTTTAGGCATGTCTGTGGCAGAAGTGGTGCAGCCTTTTTATGGGGCATCAGAGTGGCCCAGGGGGGCAATTGCCTTCCTGCCCCCTGGCCCAGTCCTCCCCTGGTTATACTTACCTGCTCTGTGCAGTGGTTTTCAGAGATGTATAGTAACGAAGTAGAACTACTTAAGTACTGTACTTAAGTACCGAAATGCGGTATCTGTACTTTCCTAGAGTAGAATTTTTTTCTCCTACTTCTACTTTTACTTCACTACATTTTTTCGATGATTTCGATACTTCTACTCAAGTATTTTTTTTTTGTGCTGCATAGTTACTCGTTACTTTTAAAAAAATTACCACTGCCAGAACAGTAGATGGCAGGTTACATAAAGCTCAAAAAAATGTGTATAATGTCATTTGTAAATCAGCGCATACGAAAATAAAGGCTGTGTATAATAAAAGCTGCTATACCAAATCTTTCCAATAAAAAGAAAATATGAAACAAACAAATAAATGGTGCTACAGCGCTCAAAGTGCATCAAGAAACTACTAACAAACACAACTTGGCTGTGCGAATAAAGTGCCTGTGCAATCGATGTAATATCATCGTTGCCCCCAGTGCCCTGCCCACACTCCACACAGTATCAAAAATAAAGTGACATGAATGTGCTAAAGCCTAAATGCAGTGAAAATAATTATTCCCACAATGTAACAGTAAATTCAATTCATATAAAATATGACAATAAAGCACAATAAAATAAGTTATGAAATAAGTTAGGTCAGGTGCGTGCAACAAGTTGAAGTGTGTAAACCTATCTATAACGAAAAGTCCATAAATGAATTGCAGTGTGCAAATCTAAAGTGTCACTTCACTTGTCAGATGCTTCCACCTCCTTCAGTGCTCGAGTGACCGACCAACACACTTAATGGTGGTGGCACTGGTGGATAGCGTCTGGGTGGCACTGACTGCACTGGTTCAAAAAGCCATAATTATTTCAATTCTCAATCTCATAGGTCCTCTACTCATAAGATATTAATAACTTAAGATTAGGTGATGAACTTCTTGGCGGCCCTGGCAGGATGACGGGGACACCCGCCACTTCTGGAGCCGAGCCGCTGTGATTCCCCAACATGTGACAAAGTGACAGCCAGGAGATCTAGTGGCTAGTAGTGCTCAACAATACCGCTTTTTTATATAAAAATGAAATAAAATATACTGACTCACAATTTAGTAGTAGTAGTAGTAGGTAGCGTGTAGCAGTAGGCAGCACAACTCAATTCAATCAATCCCACAGCCTCGCTCGTGCCGCGGCCCGCAGAATCACTGTCATGATCATCAAGTTAAGACCGCACTGGAGGAGCCATGCTGCCGTCTTCCCGCTCGAGGTCTCCGCCTCTAAACGTGTTGTGTGTCACTCAGACTCCACCCCTTAGGGCACTTACTGAGAGGAGTTGTGACACGGGCGGCGGGATGCGGGAGCAGGACTCGGAGCATTTTATTCGTTATCTCATCTTCTTCTCTATGAGGTGAGTAAGGTGGACCGTGGAGAGGGCCTAATCCTTGCCATGGCAAATGTGCCATTTGAGAATCAAATAATCAATATAAAATATTAATATATTATATACACACGGGTCATGGGTGGCTTTTTTGAACCAAGAAGAGTGAGACTGACGGCTATGATGATTATCCGACCATCCATGGTCCATGGACCATAAGTGTTGTGTTGTGGTGGTGCCTGTGCTTCCTGCGGCCTGCCTCTGCCTGTGCGGCTGTGCCGGCACTCCAGTGGCCACTGGCAGTGGCACAGGAACTTGACTTGAGCAAAGCAAATGAGCACTACTAGTGTGAAGGACAGGTGGTGGAAGCATGTTCTGACAAGTTCTTATAATGAAAATAATATAGACAGCTTTTTGAACCAGTGCAGTGCCAGTGCTACTAAGGTGAGAGGCAGAGAGAGAGGCTATCCAGTCCACCACTTTACTTGAGCAGATCACAGAAGAAAGGTGGAAGCATCTGACAGCAAGTGACAAGCACTTCTTAGATTGCACACTGGAATTCAGTTATGGACTTTTCGTTATAAAGTTTAGTTTACACACTTAAACTTGCACCTAACTTATTCACAATCACAACTTATTTTATTGTGGTATTGTCATATATATTTTATATGAATTCAATTTACATTGTGGGAATAATTTGCACTGCATTTAGCACAGACATGTCACTTTATTTTTGATACTGTGGGCGATGATTTTGAATACAAGAAGAATATATATATATAATTGCAGGCACTTTATTAGCATTTTTAGCACAGCCACTTTGTAGTTTTTGATGCATTTTTCACTTTAAGCGTTGTAGGTTTGATGAAGCTGGCCTGGCACATCATCATCAATTGAGCAAATCAAATCAAACCGCGATTAAGAAGACTGCGCCTGCTCCTGTTCTGCCTTTTGATCAGCTGAAAAGATGGACGAACCAAAAACACCACCTTCCACCCCTGGCCCTTCAACTTCAAGTGATCTGCCTGGCTGTGAGAGTGAGGAAGCTCAGGAAGGAGACCACCCCTGGCTTTAAAAGGGGAAGGGAGGGACATACTTTATCTGTTTTTTGTTTACAAAAAGTTACAGCCTAAGGAATTGTGATTGTCCTTTAGGTTAATCATTTGAATAAATCATTTGAAATAATAAAAAACAATATGATGTTCAAACTTTTGACTTCTTTCTTTAATAACTACATAACACAGTACTTGTACTTCTACTTTCAGTACTTGAGTAGAATTTTTTTTCCAAAACTACTGGTACTTTTTACTTTTAGTACTTAAGTAGCAAATTTTTTGAAAAAACTACTTGCGATACTTATGTAAAAAAAATGTTGAATACTTTAGTACTTCTACTTAAGTAACTTTTTCTGCGAGCACTTCCACTTCTACTCAAGTCACTTTTTGATCGAGCACTTGTACTTTTACTCAAGTAGAAATTTTGAATACTTTATACAAGTCTGGTGGTTTTGCACAGAGAAGACCCAATCCTCCTCTTTTTGGGTCCTGGGCTCTGGAGCTCCTGGCCCCTCCCACCTGTTGAGTGCCCCCGAAACAAACAGCTTGCTATGGGGGCACCCGATCCGAGCTGAAGCTTCATGTTTCCATTCAGACACAGAGCTGCCATGTGATTCTGCCCCCTCTCTCTCCTGATTGGCTAACCGAGTTTGACTGACAGCAGCGGGAACCAATGGTGCCGCTGCTGTGTCTAAACCAATCAGGAGAGAGAGTCCCAGATGGCTGAGTCACTTATAGACATCGCTGGATAGAGATGGGGCTCAGGTTAGTATTGGGGGGCTGAGGGGGGCTTCTGCACACAGAAGGCTTTTTATCTTAATGCATAGAATTATACATAGAAATAGAAATACATTAGGATACAAAACCCTCTGGCTTTACAACTCCTTTAACCAAAACTCAATAAATATTTAGCAAAAACCAAAATAATATAACAATGTATGTATCTGATCAAATATAGACAAATACTATAATCTCAATAATATAAACTCACCAGTCACTTTATTAGATACACCTGTTCAATTGCTTGGTAACACAACTTGCTAACCAGCCAATCACATGCCAGCAACTCAATGCATTTAGGCATCTTTACTTGGTGGAGACGACTTGCTAAAGTTCAAACTGAGCATCAGAATGGGGAAGAAAGAGGATTTAAGTGACTTTGAACGTGGCATGGTTGTTGGTGCCAGAGGGGCTGGTCTGACTATTTCAAAAACTGCTGATCTACTGGGATTTTCACACATTACCATCTCTAGGGTTTACAGAGAATGGTCCGAAAAAGAGAAAATATCCAGTGAGCGGCAGTTGTGTGGATGAAAATGCCTTGTTTATGTCAGAGATCAGAGGAGAATGGGTAGACTGGTTTGAGATGATAGAAAGGCAACAGTAACTCAAATAACCACTCATTACAGCCAAGGTATGCAGAATATCGTCTCTGAATGCACAACACATTGAACCTTGAAGCAGATGGGCTACAGCAGCAGACAACCACACTGGGTGCCACTCCTGTCAGCTAAGAACAGGAAAATTGGGCTACAATATGCACAGGCTCACCAAAATTGGACAATAGAAGATTGGGAAAACATTGCCTGGTCTGATGAGTCTCGATTTCAGCTACCACACTCAGATGGCATGGTCAGAATTTGGTGTAAACAACATGAAAGCATGGATCCATCCTGCCCCGTATCAATGGGTTAGGCTGGTGGTGGTGTAATGGTGTGGGGGTATTTTCTTGGCACACTTTGGGCCCTTTAGTACCAATTGAGCATCGTTTAAATGCCAAGGCCTACCTGAGTATTGCTGCTGACCATGTCCCTCCCTTTATGACTGCAGTGTACCCATCTTCTGATGGCTCCTTCCAGCAAGATAATGCACGATGTCACAAAGCTCAAATCATCTCAAACATGAACATGACAATGAGGTCACTGTATTCCAATGGCCTCCACACTCACCAGATCTCAATCTAATAGAGAACCTTAGGGATGTGGTGGAACGGGAGATTTGCATCATGGATGTGTAGCCGACAAATCTGCAGCAACTGCGTGATGCTATCATGTCACTATGGACCAAAATCTCTAGGGAATGTTTCCAACACCTTGTTGAATCTATGCCATGGAGGGGGTCCAACCCAGGTCTGGCAAGGTGTACCCAAAAAAGTGGCTGGAAAGTGTATAACAAACAAATCATTTACTTTTATCAGAAATGTGAAACAGGTAAATAACACCAATTCCCATCAGTGCAAACACAGTCTCTATAAGCTTATGCTTCCTGATGATGTCAGTGTGATGAAACGTGTTGAGGCAGCGCTTCCAGCTATGTAATTTCTGGTCATTGGAATGCACGCCGTCTCTAGGAAGTGGCAGAGGGGTGAAGCATGGGTAAACATAAATTGCGGTCTTTAGGGTGCTGGTTCGACACCCTAAAATGTAAGAGCACGCTTTTATGTTTTTTTTAGCTTTTGGTTTACGTATAATACATTTACTACACTATGAGAATCTGTCTATCTTTCTAATTTTTCTGGGTATGTGGATGAGGTGTAATAAAGCGAATTCAGCCTCATGGTCAGCAGTAATAGGAGCTGGGTTTATCGAGGACCTCAGTGAAGTCCCAACCAAGCGCTTATTGATCACTTTTTAATTAAGGTCATCATTACCAGTTGGGAGACCATGTATTTGTGTTCAGACACTTCTTCTACTCTATGGGACGATGGGCTCCTCCACCTGCAATCATTATGTGCAGCTTTATTGCTCCTTTATTTTTTATATTGGGGGGTGCTTTGGCCTGTTGCTTTCCTTCATGGGGTGCTTTACAACACTGAAGCAAGAG
The DNA here is from genome assembly GCF_965119305.1 of Pelophylax lessonae. Taxonomy (NCBI): domain Eukaryota; kingdom Metazoa; phylum Chordata; class Amphibia; order Anura; family Ranidae; genus Pelophylax; species Pelophylax lessonae. The sequence goes on along the minus strand of NC_138772.1, from coordinate 493,747,330 downwards.
AGAGGCCATAGGCTTGGTGCCCTGCTTGCTAGGCTGCATTGCCAGGGCAATCATTTTTGCATAAGGACAATCTATCTTTGCTACAATCCATTACATTTTCCATATTATGATTGTCTTTAGGTGGGACAATTATGCCAGAATATGGAGGGAATGGGCAGAATGAGCAGAAGGTGGGTGAGGACTGACAAATGAAAAGGATCGGCAAAGTGAAGACAAGGCTGTTTAGACAAATTAGGCAGAAAGTGCTTTGGATAGAGTGGTGTAGAAGGTAATTAGGAAAGAGTAATGAAGAAGATGGAAAATGTGGACAGAAAGTTGCTTGGACAGAGTGGATCCTAAGGTGGTAGGGACAGAAAAAGGCAAGAAGTGGTAGGGAATAAGAAGTAAAGATGGTAGACAGAATGGTGCCTGAGTTAGATAGGCAGAAGTGAGCACAGAGTATATTAACCACTTAAGCCCCGGAAGATTTTACCCCCTTCCTGACCACAGCCTATTTTGCGATTCGGCACTGCGTGACTTTAACGGACAAATGCGCGGTTGTGCGACGCTGTACCTAAACGAATTTGGCATCCTTTTTTTTTCCCACAAACAGAGCTTTCTTTTGGTGGTATTTGATCACCTGTGCGATTTTTTGATCATGCGCTATAAACAAAAAAATAGCGTCAATTTTGCAAAAATAACAATATTTTTCACATTTGTTATATGAAATTCCCAAAAAAAAATTTAAAAATCAAAATTTTTTAACATTTTAGGCCAATTTTTTTTTTTTACCATATGTTTGGTAAAAAAAATCGAAAAAGCATATTTTGATTGGTTTGCGCAAAAGTTATTGCGTTTACTAACAAAGGGAAAGATTTTTGTCATTTTTTTTTTAACGCGTAATGGCGGCGATCTGCGATTTTTTTTGCGGGACTGCGACATTGGGGCGGACAGATCGGACCCTTGACTGACATTTTTGACACTTTTGGGGTTACCAGTGACATTACTACAGTAATCAGTGCTATACATATGCACTGTTACTGTAAAAATGACACTGGCAGTGAAGGGGTTGACTGTATTGGAGAGGGAGGGGTTAACTGTGTCCTAGGGGCGTGTTTCTAACTGTGATTGGTTGTGGCTTGATGTGTAAGAACAGTGATCAACGGTCCTACATAGTAGAACCGTTTGATCACCATTCTTACACAGGGGAGACTGACAGGCGGCTTTGTTTACACTAGACATTGGGTCCGCCGGGCACACGCGCGGGGGGGTCCGTGACCGAGCGGGAGCACGCATCCGGCGGCGCGTGCTCGCTCCCAAAACCCTTACAGGCTAGCGATGTAGCCCTACGTCGCTTTGCCTGTGAGGGGCTGACTGCCGACGTAAATAGTCGTGCGGAAGTGGGCAAGTGGTTAAATGAGGACAAAAAGTTGCATAACAAAGAGTCACAGAAGCAAGTGTAAGCAAAGTAGAGTGGAAGGTGGTGTGGACAGAGTGGGATAAAAGGTGGTAAGAACAGAAAGGGCACAGAAGGTCATACGAACAAAGAACAAAGTTGGGAAGGTGATAGGAACATGATAGGGCAAAGGGGTAATAAGGAATTCGGTGTGGGGAATTAAGCCAGATGGTGGGGTAGGTTAAAGAGTAATGGCTGGCCATAGACGAAGGGGTGTCGGGCGGCATAGAACCATAGGTGCCACCTATGGCTTGAATTTCATCTGGTTCACCAGGAACTAGTCAACTGTGTATGGCCAGCTTAAGAGTAGGAGTCACAGCAGAAAGCAGGAGAAGCTTGATCCTTGTATACTTTCTTTCTTACAATCCTCATCCCAAAAAAGTTAGAATGCTGTGTAAAATCTACATAAAAACCGAGTGCTATGATTTGCAGATGATATTTTTCCGGATTCCTTGAATTTTTGGATAATACTATGTACTGTAGATGATGATATATGTAAAGTTTTTGCAATTTTATGCTGAGGAACGTTATTCTGAAATTGCTTGACAACTTTTAGATGCAGCTTTTCCCAGATTGGTGAACCACTGCCCATTTTTACTTCTGAGACACTATGACTCTCTAAGATGCTCTTTTTATACCCAATCATGTTATAGATCTGTTGCCAATAAACCTAATTAGTTGCAAAATCTTCCTTGTTAGTACCACTTACTTTGCCAGCTTTTTGCTGCCCTGTCCCAGCTTTTTTGAGACGTGTTGCTGCCATCAATTTCAAAATGACCTTATTTCTTTCTTAAAATGGTACATTTTCTCAGTTTAAACATTTGATATATTTTTTATTTTCTATTGTGAATAACATATCGGTTTATGGGATCTGCAGTCTGTTTTTAATGTAGATTTTAGACAGCGCCCCAACTTATTTGAAATTGGGATTGTAATATGCTTTTTGGTGCTTCCAAAGTTTAACCTCTTCCTGTCCACACAGATATATTACCTGTACTTGATATCATGCACTGGGTCTGGGGCACACCACCACCAGCAAACCAACTGTTACTTGACACAGTGAGAGCCAATCAGCGGGTCCGGTGGACCCAATATTCGCCATGACCCGTCGATGATTCTTATGAGAGACAGAACAGCGGTCTGCTGTAAAAAAGGCAGACTGCTGTTTTGTGAGAGAGGAAGATGGAGATCTTGTGTTCCTGCTAAGCAGGAACACAGATTTCTGTCTCCCCCCAGTCAAAGCATCCCCCAAACAGTTAGAAAGCACTCCATAGGAGCACATTTAACTCTTTGATTGCGCATAATGTTAACCTCTTCCCTGTCAGTGTCTTTAGTACAGTGACAAATAGGAGAAATTGGTCCCAATGGGGTTTAAACGAGGCATATACATATATGGGGAGTAACGGACAATAAGAATGTGCTATGTATAAAAGGTAATTATTTTATTTATAGTTATTTATTTTTTTATTTTTATTTATATTCATAAATTATTTTAATAAAATAATTACCTTTTATACATACCACATTATTGTTGTCCGTTACTCCCCATATATGTATATGCCTCGTTTAAACCCCATTGGGACCAATTTCTCCTATTTCGCACCATTTTGTTGGGGGATGGCATGATACATACTTAGCCCCTACTGTTACCTTGACATTCTGTTCCTGTACAAATTAGTACAGTGACAGTGCATTTTTTAACACTGAAGACTGTATCACTGGTCCCCAAAAAGTGTCAGATTTGTCCACCGCAATGTCGCAGTCCTGCTAAAAATCGCTGATTGCCGCCATTACTAGTAAAAACAATAAAAAATAAATTTAAAAAAATACACAAATATATTCCATAGTTTATAGAACGCTATAACTTTTGCGCAAATAATATAATCAATGCAATCAATAAACGCTTCTTGGGATTTTTGTTTAACAAAAACATGTAGCAGAATACATATTGGCCTAAACTGATGAATAAATTTGATTTTTTTAAAATATTTTATTGGATATTTTTTATAGCATAGAAACATAGAAACATAGAATGTGTCAACAGATAAGAACCATTTGGCCCATCTAGTCTGCCCAATATATCTGAATCCTATGAATAGTCCCTGGCCCTATCTTATATGAAGGATAGCCTTATGCCTATCCCATGCATGCTTAAACTCCTTCACTGTATTTGCAGCTACCACTTCTGCAGGAAGGTTATTCCATGCATCCACTACTCTCTCAGTAAAGTAATACTACTAATATTACTTTTAAACCTTTGCCCCTCTAGTTTAAAACTGTGTCCTCTTGTGGTAGTTTTTCTTCTTTTAAATATGCTCTCCTCCTTTACCGAGTTGATTCCCTTTATGTATTTAAAAGTTTCTATCATATCCCCTCTGTCTCTTCTTTCTTCCAAGCTATACATGTTAAGGTCCTTTAACCTTTCCTGGTAAGTTTTTTCCTGCAATCCATGTACTAGTTTAGTAGCTCTTCTCTGAACTCTCTCTAGAGTATCTATATCCTTCTGGAGATATGGCCTCCAGTACTGCGCACAATACTCCAAGTGAGGTCTCACCAATGTTCTGTACAGCGGCATAAGCACTTCTTTCTTTCTACTGCTTATACCTCTCCCTATACATCCAAGCATTCTGCTGGCATTTCGTGCTGCTCTATTACATTGTCTTCCCACCTTTAAGTCTTCTGAAATAATTACTCCTAAATCCCTTTCCTCAGATACTGAGGTCAGGACTGTGTCAAATATTCTATATTCTGCCCTTGGGTTTTTACGCCCCAGGTGCATTGTCTTGCACTTATCCACATTAAATTTCAGTTGCCAGAGTTCTGAACATTCTTCTAGTTTTCCTAAATCCTTTTCCATTTGGCGTTTCCCTCCAGGAACATCAACCCTGTTACATATCTTTGTGTCATCAGCAAAAAGACAAACCTTACCATCGAGGCCTTTTGCAATATCACTTATGAAGATATTAAACAAAATTGGTCCCAGTACAGATTCCTGAGGTACCCCACTGGTAACATGACCTTGTTCTGAATGTTCTCCATTGACTACAACCCTCTGTTGTCTGTCACTCAGCCACTGCCTAATCCACTCAACAATATGGGAGTCCATGCTCAATGACTGCAGTTTATTGATAAGTCTTCTATGTGGGACAGTGTCAAAAGCCTTACTAAAATCTAGATATGCAATTTCTACTGCACCTCCACCGTCTATTATTTTAGTCACCCAGTCAAAAAAATCTATAAGATTTGTTTGACATGATCTCCCTGAAGTAAACCCATGTTGTTTTTCATCTTGAAATCCATGGGATTTAAGATGTTCCACAATTCTATCCTTTAATAGGGTTTCCATTAATTTGCCTACTATTGATGTCAGACTCACTGGTCTATAGTTGCTCGATTCCTCCCTACTACCTTTCTTGTGAATGGGCACGACATTTGCCAATTTCCAATCTTCCGGGACGACTCCTGTTACTAATGATTGGTTAAATAAATCTGTTAATGGTTTTGCCAGCTCACCACTAAGCTCTTTTAATAATTTTGGGTGTATCTCATCAGGACCCTGTGACTTATTTGTCTTCACTTTAGACAGCAATCTTAGAACGTCTTCCTCTGTAAAGACACATGCATCAAATGATTCATTAGTCGTCCTTTCAAGTGGAGGTCCTTTTCCTTCTTTTTCTTCTGTAAAAACTGAACAGAAGTATTCATTAAGGCAGTCGGCTAGCCCTGTATTCTCTTCTACATACCTTCCGTCCTTTGTTTTTAATTTAGTTATTCCTTGTTTTAATTTCCTTTTTTCATTTATATATCTGAAGAATGTCTTATCCCCCTTTTTCATAGACTGAGCTAGTTTTTCTTCTGCCTGCGCTTTAGAAGTTCTTATAACTTGCTTGGCCTCTTTCTGCCTAATCTTGTAGATTTCCTTATCTTCATTGCTCTGGGTTTTTTTATAATTACAAAATGCTAGCTTTTTATTTTTAATGATTTGGGCCACTTCTGCTGAGTACCACAGTGGTCTCTTCCTTTTTTTGCTTTTACTGACAAGTCTAATGCAATTTTCTGTTGCCTTCAATAATGCACCTTTTAAGTAGTCCCATTTCTCCTGGACTCAATGTAATCCGTTCCAGTCTGATAAGGACTCATTTATGACTAATTTCATTTTTGAAAAGTCTGTTTTTCTAAAATCAAAAACTTTTGTTTTTGTGTGGTGTGACTCTTTCACAGTTCTTATATTAAACCACACTGACTGGTGATCACTAGATCCCAAGGTTTCGCCTACAATGACATCATATACCGAATCCCCATTTGTGAATACCAAATCCAAAATGGCCTCCCTCCGGGTTGGCTCCTCAACCACTTGTTGCAGAGACAACCCCAGTAGGGAATTTAGAATATCTGTACTCCTGGTAGAACTTGCTATTTTGGTTTACCAGTTTATATCTGGAAGATTGAAATCTCCCATAATGATAACTTCTCCTTTCATTGTCATTTTAGCTATTTCTTCAACTAGTAGATCATCTAGTTCTTTAACTTGACCAGGTGGTCTATATATCACACCTACACGAGTTACTGCATGATTAGCAAACTGCAACGTAACCCAAGCTGACTCTATGTTGGCCTCACCAACTTGTATTAGGTTAGATTTAATGCTATCTTTCACATACAGGGCCACTCTTCCTCCTTTCTTGCCTTCTCTGTCTCTTCTGTATAAAGAGTACCCTGGTATGGTTATGTCCTAGTCATTTCTTTCATTAAACCATGTCTCCGTAACAGCCACTAAATCTACATTCTCAGATGCCATTATTGACCCAAGTTCATTGATTTTTTTACCTAAACTGCGAGCATTTGTAGACAGGACTCTGAGCTTATCATTTCTTAACCTCTGTGCTTCTGACCTGTTCTGGCATTGTTTCGGGGGGCAATTGGACTCTTGTATTTTCGCTCTTTTGCCCCCCTTCCTAGTTTTAATACTCTTTCGCAAATTCTTGGAGTTGTTCACTAAGTACATTTGTTCCTTTGAGAGAAAGATGCAAACCATCTTTTTTGTACATTTCCTTTCTATTCCAAGTAGAGCTATCATGAGAAACAAAGCCAAATCCTTGCTCTTGACACCATTTACTAAGCCATATGTTGAACTCCTTTATGCGCCTCTGCCTATCATTCTGAACATTATGCACAGGCAGAACTTCAGAAAATGAAATGGTGGATGCAAAATCCTGTATGTCATTTCCAAGTGTGATAAAAGATTTTTTCACCTCTGACACTTCATTGCAAGCCAGGTCATTTGTCCCTAGATGGACAAGAACATCCACGTCCCCTTCCTGCTTTGCTTGCTTAACAATATTAATAATATGTCTTCTATCTCGCCTAGCAGTAGCACCAGGGAGACATCTCACAAAACCATTTTCTTTAAGCTCCACACTTCTTATGATTGAATCACCCAGCAACAGCTGCTTCCTTTGAGACTTCACTTTATCTTTTTTGTCCTTGGCTGCAGTCTTGCATACATTAGACATAGGAGTCGATGGTTTCTCACCCTCTGTGCTTGAGTCTATATCCATGTTGTCCTTACATTCTGAGAGTGCTGCAAATGAATTTTGGAGAACCACCGACTGTGGGACTTGTCTTCTATCCACCACTCTAAGTCTTCCAGAATCTACAGTAAACCATCTGCCATTTCTGGGGGTCCTCTGTGGCAGTAAAGCATAAAGTAAAAAATATATATATTTTTTTTCAAAATTGTCGGTATTTTTTTGTTTATAGCACAAAAATAAAAACCGCACAGGTGATCAAATACCACCAAAAGAAAGCTCTGTTTGTGAGAAAAAAAAAGGACGTATATTTAGTTTGGGTACAGCATTGCCTGACCGCGCAATTGTCAGTTAAAGTCACACAGTGCCAAGTTAAAAAAAGGGCCCTGGTCTTTGAGCATCCAAATCCTCTGGGGCTTAAGTGGTTAAGTGGTTAAATACCACCAAAAGAAAGCTCTATTTGTGGGAAAAAAGAACATCAATTTTATTTTGGTACAGCGTTGCACGACGGCGCAATTGTCAGTTAAAATAACGCAGTGCCATATTGCAAAAAATGGCCTGGTCATGAAGGAGTGTAAACCTCCTGGGGCTGAAGAGGTTAATATGCATCCTAAGTTTTTACCTACCTAAATTTTAACCTGCAGTTTTCCCTTTTGCTATTCATGTGTAGTTTATGGTGCTGAAAATGAAATATGCATTGTACACTGTGGCTTTTAACAGTATTTTTATGTGTACTACATTGTGGTACTTTATGTTTATGTGCATTTTACATTTTGATTTACATGCAAAAAAATTGTTTGTAATCATTTGCTGTAAATCAGCGTTAAGTACTGCATGTATAGAATTTTAATTTATAGGCAATATATATATTTACATGTTGCAATATTTCTAGGAAGAAGTGAGTAAGAGAATACGCTAGAGAACTGTCAGGATTTAGCATGCGAGGCTGAAGCAGAACATTTTTCAAGACCACTGATTTTAGATATAACTGCATCTTTAAACTAAAGGTATTATTGTCTATCCCCCAACCACCCTTCTAATAGCATAAAACATGAAGTATATTTTATAGACTTTACATTTCATAGCTACCTGATTGTTCCTGTGCTGTGTTTTTTTCCCTTCGGGGAAACACTCTGGTTTAAGTAATGACATACTGTATGCATTTCATGTAAATATAGAAAACTTTTTAATTAATCACATGGGTATAAAAAAATAAATAAATAAAAAAACAGGAATTCAGACTTTTACATATTTCATACTGTCGTCAGTTCTTTCAGTTCTTTCTCAAAGAAACTCCATACCGTGCATGGTCATAGAGAATAGCAACCTATGATTGTGCAGAGTGCATTGTGCTTCTGCTCAGGGGCAGACTGGCAACTTTCAGCCCCTGGGGGCAAGTACAAACCAGAGGCCCATGGTGCAGCAACTCGCCCCCGCTCCCACTCTCCCCCATTCTGTCCTCCTCCTGACCCTCATTCCAGGCTGAAGCTCCGCTCCCCGTACTCTCTACTCACCAACTGAATCCCAGTTCCCAACCTGGCCAGCAGGGACATTTGGGTGGAGCTGGGACATCTTGGTTGGGGCTGCGCTCTGTCCTTGTCTTGTCCTGTACTCAGTAGGTCAGCGGCAGGGGCTTTTTACTTCTCTCCTCCAGGAATCCTTTAGGCATGGCGGTAGCAGAAGCAGTGCAGCCTTTTTACAGGGCATAAGAGTGGCCCAGGGGGCAATTGCCCCCCTGCCCCCTGGCCCAGTCCTCCCTGCTTCTGCTTAACAAGCATTAAATGAGAAGGTGCAAAACTTGGCACTGGACTGAGAGATTGGGATATGATGAAAATATCTAAAGCCAAAACTTTTGTTTCTTTCATTTTGGATAGATTAGGGACCACCCAGGAACCCCTAAACCCAGGGTGCTTTAAAATGAAAATTTTCACCTAGGCTCCTTTCACACAGGTGGCCAGATCAGATGGATCTGATTGAAAACTATAGTCAGGTGGATGAAAATGAGGTTTACATCCAGCCGCCTACTGTATATATCTAATAAGGGTCCAGAAAGCTCAGCTTTATAAATGGAGCTAAACACTGAACAGACACGGATGTCACAAAAGTGACTTTTTCCAACAAAACCCAGGGTAATGCAGTCCTGGTGGGTCTCAATGACTGGGCATCAATCCCTACTCCAGAGTCAGAGGACCCAAGGTAGGTGGAGCCCAAACCTTTGGAAGAGACAAAGAATGCCTTGCTATACTAAAGAAAAGGATTGAACAGTACCACCACAGAGGAAGTTTATGCCTGTCCTAGGGCAATGGCAAAGCCAGTGAGTATCAGATTCCCCATAATGGCCATGCATAATCATGGGCTGGTTGTGGCTCACAGCAATGAGTCGTGAAGGGTGGACAATGGTCCCGCAATCCCTGTCCTGTATCTACACCTAGGAGAGGGAAGGAACCGGATACTTACTCAGTTACCTTGTTTGCAGAGGTTCTTGAACATGTTTGTTAAAGTGGGGCATGAGATGGTGAAAGATCTGAGAACTAGGACCAAGGTCATAGACTTTCCTAGAACAATTTTTCACATAATCCAGCAGAAGTTTGGCCACTGCTATAAAGAGTTCAATCTAGGTTGACATATTTTTAAAGATAAAGTGCTGATTATCTAACCCCTGGGAACTGACCTGATTTTCTATGTCCAACTGACTCATCTAGTCACTGTGAAGGTGGTGCAGATGCCAGATCCCTTGTACCATATATGATGGAACTTTGGACTTTGTTAGTTGCTAGGACATGTGTTCACATTTGCATTGCTTTGATTTTCTTGTATTTTGTACATTGTTAAGAAGCCTTATTGTTATTTGTTAAGGTATTTGTTATGGTAAACTGGTGCAAATCAAAAGATGTGAATATGGGCTGCTCAGACTATGGAGGAACACTAATCCTGTGGCCACCGCTATGAGTACCAGCCAGTGGTAATATAAATGGGTGCTTATGATTGCAGGCACAAGGACATGCCAGGTTTTGGATGATATGTTATTCCCCTTTAGGATTTAGGCATGTCCCCTGTGTGCATGTGTGGTGCTCAATAGGCCAGTCTTATCATTCTATTGGTTGGGAGAAGGAGGGGTTCTGGTTCAGGGTCTGGGTGCAGTAAATGCAGTCATAAGTAAAGTATAGAGTGGGAGTTTGTCCCCCTCAGGGAAAAGGGACACACTAGGCCTATCTGGCACTATCTGCTGGTAAATAAGTGAGCACCACAGCAAACCCTTCTGTGTAGCCTTGTGGGACATTTATACAGTTGTTAGCCAGGAAGTGAACATTATTCACTTTGCACTTTGGACTTTAGTCATGTAACAGGTGGCCTGGGCCCCCATTAGGGTTTCCATCTCGTCCCTTAAGGCCCCTTTCACACATACGGTCCGTTTGTCCGTTTTTCATCCATCCGTTGATGGATGAAAAATGGACATCAATGCATCTCTATGTAAAAACGGATGACAACGGATGATCACCCGTTAATATTCGTTTTCATCCGCTTCCGTCAATGTCTGTTTTTTGGCACGGATGAATGCCCTATTTTTCATTCGTCAAAAAAACGGATCGGACGACAAATGGATGTAAACGAACAAATGGTCAGTTTTTCATCTGTTTTTGCATTGGCAGTGGATGTAAAAAAAAAACGGATGAAAAATGGATGAAAAACAGATGAAAAACGCACGAAAAATGGACAAAAAACGGACAAAAAACGGATGAAAAATGGACGAAAAACAGATGAAAAACGGATGAAAACCAGATGAAAAACAGAGGAAAAATGGATACATTTTGAAGTGACTGAACTGATGAACTGAACGGACCATATTTGTGAAAGGGGCCTTAAACCAGGACACACATTAATTACACAGGTGGTTCTGTGGCTGATTAGGGTGGTAATTAAACTAACTTGGTGCCTTATGCGCATTATGTGCATTATATCAGCCTCAGAACCTATGTAACTATTGGATTAAAGGGATGCAGTGACAACCCTAGCCCCCATGAATCAGGGGCATCAGGTGTTTGGATAAATCCAAAGCTGGGGCCCTAAAGCCCCGTACACACGTACCGATCGTCGTCATACAAACGTCGGCGGACGAAAGATCTGTCGATTGTACGCTTGTTAGTATGGTGCCTCCGACAGCTGTCTGCGCACATTCTGCGGACAAGAGTCTTTCTTGCAAACATGAAAATTTTTGTATGCCGACACCAGAACGGACGATTGTTCGCCAGTCAGTACAGAATTCTGCCGACAGACCGCAGATTTGCAAGACTGGGCATGCTCAGAAAAGAAAAAACACAGGGAAAGTTAACCATTACATGACATCACTTCTGCAGTCGGCTGTAGTCGGCGGACAAAATTCTTGGGCAGTCTTTGCACTTTTCAACAGACACCGACATCCCGGGGAGAAAAGACGAACGTTTGTATGCCAACGATCGGTACGTGTGTACGGGGCTTAAGCTGCAACCACATTATTTTTCAAGGCCTAAGTGAGCACCTGGCACCCGTGGAGTGGCACTGATTATGGAATGGAGAGTTTATGCTCTATGACCTGCTATCATACACAGAGAGAGGGAGACAACGGTTTTTAAAGACTATAGTGGGAAAGGAAAAGATCTTTCATTTCATTTTATGGTGTACCAGTTTAATGTAGGGCCCTAACTGCACAGCATGACCATGAATCCCAACTAGGGGATGCTTTAAGTTGCAGATGGGCAGACACCTAGCATTTTTGAAGGTTCTGTTTTTTTAACAGTATAGGACATTTTTTTTTAATTAACACACTGCTTATATTGAGGAAGGAACTTAATCTACAAATATAATATAAAATAGTACTCGATGCATGCGACATTTGATTACTTGCTTTCCAATCATCAATTATGCTATAAGACTATGGCAATGCCAGTGAGCGTGGCTTTTTTCCCAGTCATGTGTCCTGTGTTTTTTCTTTGTTATAACACTCTTTAGCCATTTCAATAGAAATAAAGTGTCAGGAAAGGGACTCTCAGCCTGTTATGTCTGTGCAGATCTTTGACTCTGATTTGACCACGTACACCAATTTCAATTTCCTGCGTGAGATTCGCTGATACTTTATTTCCCCTGAATGCTTCCGGCAGGAGCTCAGATGTCAGATCTTGTCGCTTCTCACAACGCAGAACTGAATCTTAGATACAAAGCCATTGTTACATTTGGTGCCCTGGATAATCTAGCCTGAGAATGGTGCTATAAGCACTGGATCGTTGTATTGTATGTACATGCATTACCAGACAAGGGGTCTTAAAGCTGACACAGGCCCCATAACCATCCTTACCAATGTGTTTCAGCTGGTTGGCTGAAGATGTCCTTTATGTTAAACGACATCTTCAGCCAATCAGCTAAACAGTTGAAACACATGGATAAGAATGGGTATAGGGCCTGTGTCAACAGGCTTCAGCCTTGTGTTAATGGGAAAATTCAGCTTGCTTTCAGGTGCTTTCTCCTTGCATTTGAAATCAGTTTTAGATTCTTCTGATCTCATTCACATCAATGTAATTTGTCATGCAATTTGACTTAAAATACGCATGACAAATCACACCCTATTTTGGCAATGGAACTCATCTCGCAATGACTTTGAAAAAGATTCCTGCACTACTTTTCTGCAATTTCTTAGTGACTTGCAATGACTTCTGTTAAATGAAGTCACAAGCCTCAGTGAAATCACACATCCAAATAGCACTGATCTGCGGCTTTGAAATTGCGCTGAAGTAGAGCGATTTTAAAGCCAAACTGGTGTTAACCAGGCGTCTAAGATAATTTGATCTGCAGTTGTCCTTCTGACTTGCATAGACACACAAAAAGTGACAGCGCTCGGTGCCCTCATTAGTCACTTTATTAAAGTTTGCTGCAGGGATTGTTCAAACCTGAAGAAACTGTGCAAAATTGAGGTTAAAAATACACATCAGTTTATTTGAATGTCCACAGTATCAAATGGGATAAACGCTAAAAGAGCCAACTATGCTACCGCAATGTCCCTGGGCATTTATGGGATGAGGTCATCCAGTGCCACGTTGAGGGCTCTGTTAATGCCCAGGGACCTTGCAGTGGTATTGTTGGCTTTTTTATTGTTTATCCCATTCAATACTGTGGGAATTCCAATGAACTGATGTGTGTTTTTTAACCTTGAGTTGGCACAGTTTCCTTCAGGTTTCAACAATCCCTGCAGCAAACTTTCATAGAGTGACCAATGAGGGCACCAAGTGCTGTCACTTTTTGTGTGTCTGTGTCTTGCACTATCCAAAGTGTTTTTTGACAGCTGCACAGGTCAATCCTGGTCTTCCCATTCTTTTTTATGTACACATGATCCATAGCCCTTAGCGCTTCGTATGCATGGTTGTCTGTTTACTTTTTTTGCTTTTGCATTTCCATTGACTTATACAATGAAGAAATATGGAGCGGAGCTTAACCTTATTTGACCTAATGTATTCAAAAATCTGACTTTGGCTGTGCAAAAATAATAATACACAATATAAAATGAAAGTTAATACAAATCAATAAACCCATAAGGTATCCACACAACCTATACTGTGAAAATACTCTATTCCACAACACAAATCCACCACAGAGTGATCATCAAGCACTCCAAACAGTCCACTCAAATATTGTCCATGTGTTTGAGTGGATTGTTTGGAGTATTTGATGGTAAGTCTATGGTGGATTTGTGTTGTGGATAGAGTATTTTCACAGTATAAGTTGTGTGGATAAATAGTTAGTTTAGTGATTTATATTAACTGATACGTTCTATTGTGTATTAATATTTTTGCATAGACAAAATGTAATCTTTTTGATACCGTATGTTAATTAAAGTCGTTGTAAACCTCAGACAACGTTTAAACAAAGCATATCCTTCTATAGTGCGTTCTTGTCTCAATTAAGAGCACTAAGTGTCATTTCTCTCTGCTGCCTTATTCCTCTGCTATCAGCATGAATTATTTTTGACAAGTTTTCCTGACACCAAGAGAAAAAAGGTGACAGGGGAAAGACCTCCAGCTGATCGACAGCCTCAGCTCTGTTCCTTTGTGCTGTGTGAAGAGGGAGGGAGGGGGGTGTCCCTTCCCTTCCCTTTAATTAGTTCTCAGAGCTCTCCACACTTAGCTCTGCAGTGTGTAACTTCAGCTCTCTGCTCCCTTTTAACTGACAGTTGAGAGGAGAAGAGAAGAGACGAGAAGAGAAGACCTCAGATAAACAGGTACAACTTATGTAGGAGGATTTGTTTCATCACTGTGTATCACCTGAGGCCAGTCATTTCACACAACCATTTTAATATCACTTAAACCTCCAACATGAATGCAACATCTAAAATGTTGTGCTTACCTAATCAGCTAAATAACTTATTGGTTTCACACTGAATGATATGGCACAGTTTCTAAGGGGTGTATTATTTAAAAACATTTGTTGGACAAATGTTACACACATTTGTGCATGCTCAACAATTTTTGACTGCCATTTCTCCAATATAGTGGTCTCCAAACTGTGACCCGGGGGCCAGATGCGGCCCTTTGCCTGCCTTTATCCTGCCCTTCAGACACTTTACCACCAGCTGACACCTATGATGTGGCACCATTCCTCCCAATGACACCATGGATGGGGAAGTATTCCTCCCACTAATACCAATAATGAGACAGCATTCCTCCCACCAAAACCAATGATGGGGCATTGTTTACCTCACTGGGCATTTTCTACCCTGGCCACAGTCTGCCCCCTCTAAAGCCTAAAGGACAGTAAACTGGCCCTTTGTTTCTAAAGTCTGGAGACCCCTGCTCTACTAGATTGATTTCTATGATTATCAGCTCCATCTAGTGGCCATAATGCAATATGTTTTCTCATTCGGGTGTTTCAAAAAAAATTTCCAGCATTATGGCCACTGGATGGAGCTGAGCATATAGGAATTAATCTATTAAACTAGAGAAATTACAGCCAAAATGTGTTGCTCATGTATGAATGTGTGTGATATTTGACCAACAAATGTTTTATGAGCAGACCCCTTGGTGTCAAATGCATCTGTTCTGACAGTATAATGGCACTCTTTACTGTTTGAACTGCCTGACATGTCACATTTTCTATACTGGTATGGGGTAGGGTGAATGCAAGCAGAACTTGAGAAATGTTTACAGGGAATTAGGATACTGTTAGGATAGGGAATTTGAGGCTCCCTAAATAATTAAGAGCTGAAAAAATTTCAGTTTTGAAATCAGGGCAAAACGGCTACATTAGATGGAGAACGCTGTCACAGGCAAACCTATAATAGACTTAAATGTTATTGACAAAATATATTATTTCACTATCATGAACTTACAAAAAAAAAAATCAGAAAGGTATATGAAGCACATCCACATTTACCATTGTTTGACAGTGTCCAATTAAAAAAAAAAACGTAGTCTTATATAAAGTCTCCTATGTAATGTCACTGTCTAAAAATAACTTGGATTTCTAAAAATACTTTCACTGGCACTGATATCACTTCACAGAAAATGACATTTCTTGGCATGAAGTCATAGGACCTGAAGGTGAGATCTTGTAACAGTATCATCGGTAATGGTTCTCAGCAGATATGTATTTACAGTACTGTAGATTGATTTAATGAGTTTCCATTTCAGAACTCCATCCATCCTGAAGAATGGAAGTAACAGTAGAATTATTTACAAGACAAATGATCATGAATAAAATAGAGAAGCTCAATGATTAAATCTTTTAATTACAGCTGCTGTGATGATTAGCAGTTTTGCAAATGACTATTTTGCCTTTGTGTTCATGCCCTAGATTGATATTTAGTCTAAAAAGTCAGGTCATTTTTTAAAGGCGATGAATCCAGTTAATCCACAGATAATTTATCAAATGTTTTCTATGGATTTTCACATTCACAAGTACAGATATGCTTACATTTTTGCAGATTACAAAAAGAGGATCGCTCATTTAAAGCGGTGTTCCAGCCTCCCTCTCCCAAAATTAAAAGTCAGCAGCTACACATACTGTAGCTGCTGATTTTTAATATTAGGACACTTACCTGTCCTGGAGTCCAGTGATTTCAGGACCGCAGCCGATGTTTCCATTGGCTGTTGGGTGCTCCTGCTGCCATTGCTGGTAAGGGAACCCGGGAGTGAAGCCTTGCGGCTTTACGGGTGAGTCCCTACTGCGCATTCGGATTGGCTCAGCGGCAGGGGAAGAAGGAGGGGGCCAAACTTCCAAGGGACGGCGCCATATCCCGGAAGTGGGGAAGGGTACCTGTCAAAAATAGGTACCCGTTCCCCCCCTCCCCCCTGAAAGGTTCCAAATGTGGCACAGGAGGGGGGAGAAGGCAAATGAGTGGAAGTTCCACTTTTGGGTGGATCTCCGCTTTAATAACTCAATCTACATGACAATTTTGCCACTTGTATGATCTCCCACACCTACCATGGTTTATAAATGTGTTTGCGTTTATTGTCATGACTGCTGAGAAGCATATGCTCATATGACCAGTTAACAGACCAATACCTTGCCCAAGAATGACACAGAGTCTGATTAAGTTGGAAAAGGGGAAGGCCACAGCTTTATTGAACTTTTCCAAACATAACAAATGACCAATGCCTGCCACAGGTATACTGTGAGCACCCATAAACCATAGACTGACATAGAATAGGAGGCCTGACCCCAGAATTTAACTTGAGGCTATAACCCATACAACAACGTCAATTGCTAGTAAGGTCAAAACCACAAATAAAGCTGTAACAAAACATCAGAATGGGTGAGCGGACAACTCTTCTGTCAGCTGAAACTCCCCAGGTCAGAGGGATGTGCCTCAGCATTTTTCTAGAGTTTAGAGTGTGTCTTTGTAGCCAATCCTGACAGAGCCACTTAACCTTCTTGATTTGGATCAAGGCCTACTGTAATGCAATGCTTCCATCAGTAACGGTTCCCTTTCCCTAAAGGGTTCAAGGGGCCTTCATTGTCTAGTTGTACCTGCTTGTGAGTAGCGGGTGCCTTGCTGTTTTATGCACTTAGTAGAGTCTTCTTTTGAAGTCATGGCGGAATCTAACAGAGAGAAATATAAAGGCTCCCACTGATGACCTCTTATTGACCATCATGTCGATTCCAAGGCTTAGATACTTGTTCCATCAGTAATGTAGACTAAAACATTCACTTCAAGCAGAACTTCACCCAAAAGGGAAACTTCCACTTTTCTGTCTCCTTCCCCCCTCCTCTTTAACTGATGGGCACTTTTTTGTGGGGGGGGGGGGGGGGGTACCTAGTTTTGATGCTCCCACTACCGATCTTAAGGCCTAGGCCGGACATATTACAGGTATACCCCAATATAGCTGCATTAGGTAAAGGGTTCCAACACTTGCTTAATCAGTGTTTCAATATATAAATCAACAAAAATATAAATTTAACATATATACACAACTGATAAAGTGTTCATAATAAGTGTCTATAAAGCCATGCCGTGCTTAGTGTTCCTCTGGATTCTTCAATCAAGAAAATTATTCTTCTGTGAAGACAAATCATCCTTGTGCCACCACCATAAACACAAACTGCTTACTGGATCACCATGACCCTCTAATGCATTGTTTCCCAACCTTTTATCAGTCAAGTGACCTTTTAAAATTATGGACAGTCTCGAGGCGCCCCATTTTAAAATGTAAAAAAAACTATTCTAATAATTTTACACAATGCCGTAACATCCACACGTAGGACACCCAAAGTTAGCGGTGATTTATTCTTCCAAAGCAAAAACACTTTTGCTTACTGACTAGTATTCCAATGTTTCTCTTCTCCCTCAATTTCTCTCCATCAGTCAGCTAATGTAACCCCAGTGCTGAGGGAGAAGAGCATAGGAGGGTTAACCACTTTACCACTAGAGGATTTTGCTGTCTTACGTCTGGGCCACTTTTTGCGATTCGGTGCTGTGCGAATTTAACTGACAATTGCGCGGTGGTGCGACTCCATACCCAAACTAAATTTATGTCCTTTTTTTCCCCACAAACAGAGCTTTCTTTTGGTGGTACTTGATCACCTGTGCGATTTTTACTTTTTGCGCTATAAACAAAAAAAGCGTACATTTTGAAAAAACAACAATATTTTTCAAATTTTTTTATATGAAATTCCCCCCAAAAAAATGTAAAAATCAAAATTTTTTTGCATTTTTGGCCAATTTGTTTTCTGCTACCTATGTTTGGTAAAAAAATTCACAATAAGCGTATTTTGATTGGTTTGCGCAAAAGTTATTGCGTTTACTAACTAAGGGAAAGATTTCTGTAATTTTTGGTGTTTTTTTATTTAACGAGTAATGGCGGCGATCTGCGATTTTTTTTTTTGCGGGACTGCGACATTGCGGCGGACATATTGGACCCTTGACTGACATTTTTGACACTTTTGGGGGTACCAGTGACATTACTGCAGTAATCAGTGCTATATATATGCACTGTTACTGTAAAAATGACACTGGCAGGGAAGGGGTTATTTTTATTGGAGATGGAGGGGTTAATGTATGCCTGGTGCTTACTGACGTGTGTGGGGGGAGGTGACTGAGTGACACAAGGACAGATCCAGGGTTCAGCTACGCTGAACCCTGCAATCTGACCCGGCCTGTCACTTAGGAGATCCGCCCGCTTGTGTTTACACAAGCAGGCGCATCTCCACACTAGATCCCCGACGATCGGGGAAGAGCAGCTGCGATCGCCGCTGCTCCTCCCCTGGCCCGACTCCCGCTGTGACTGAATACAGTGGGAGCGAGCCTCCGGTGGCGCGCACGCGCCACCGAGAAAGGGGAGTGTCTGATGACGTAGATCTACGTCGTCAGACGATAACAGACCACTTTGCCGCAGTACTATCAACGTAAGCAGACGGCAAGTGGTTAAATGATGTCAGTGTCTAAGAAAGTTGTAATGGTGCATAATGAAAATCCGTGGCTTTGTGTAACTAAAGGCAGGCTTGATCCACCTGCTGGCTTGTATACAGTGTTTGATAATTTTTTAGGCATTTTGCCAAGGCACCCCTGAAGAAACCTCAAGGATCACTGATTGAAAAAGACTGCTCTAATGTACAGTTGGTCATATAGTGATTTTCCCCTTTAAGGGAAGGGACCCCTAGACCCGAATCTTTCATTCTTCCAAAACTCTCCAAATCTCTCTCCCGATACAGGTACCCCCAGAAAGGAAAATAATAACCTCATATAGTGTAAAATCCTTTCATTTAAAAAAATCCCTAAACACACAAATATTCACACTCACATTATACTGTGCATTGCTTTGCACCAAGTTTACAGTGCTATGTTGTGTAAAGCATCAGCCCTGCTGACCTGCAGCACGAGCCTTTCTTCCCATACATGTATACCTCACCTTAGGGATTGTGACTGTGGGGTGATGTCACTTTATGCCGGCACAACCCAACCCGACATTTTGTTGTGCTGATGTCTTCAGGGGACGTAACCTATCACAGTACCTAGAAGGCTGGAGGAACATTCACAAAGTGCAGTGCAGCTTGCGCATGCGCATTGGAAAGCTAGTTGTGAAACCACCAGAAGCCAGAGCCAGCTTCCCACACTAGACATGGTGGCACTGGAAACCTGAAGGCTGGTAAAGAACCTGTCCAGGTGAGCACAGCACTGTATCTATGGACAGATAAGTGTCCTTTTTTCAAAAGTCAGTAGCTACACTATTGGTAGCTGCTGAATTTTCTTTTTTTTTTGGAGTGTCAATCAAAATGTGAAAGCTGAAAATTGGCCTGGGTAGGAAGGGGGTAAAAGTGCCCTGTATTGAAGCGGTTAAAGTGTATGCAATTCCTAAAACAATCAAAATAGTAGCTTTCCCATTCAATCGCCCCATGCTCTATCACACGGCGGCTGGGAGTGGCTTCTAAATGCAGCTGCACCCTGGGCAAGGCCACATACAAACTGGTGGATTACCAGGCTGTGACCAGTTTGTTTGTGATCAGAAAGTCCACAGAAACACCTTTGCTGGATGCACACTATGCAGAGACACTATTGGCACGCCCCCACTTGGATGAACAGATACATGTGAACAGTGGCGGTGTTATCCATTGCCTTGTACAGAGTATAAATCTGACAGCCGCTGCTGAAAGCTGCTGATATTTAAACACATGGGGAATGTAAAACAGCCCTAACAGGACTTTTCTGGCGGAAGTTCCCATAGGAGCTACCTGTGCCTAATTCAGGTAAGCATTTGTGCCAGTGTCATTGACATTACCAACATGGGTGGCATATTCCAGTAGTTCTTACTTCTTCCACTTTAGGAATTTGTCCCTATGGCAGCCAACAGTTCTTAACCACCTTCGGAGATTCCCCCCCCCCCCCCCTTCATGACCAGGCCCTTTTTTGTGAAACAGCACTGCGTTGTTTTAACTGACAATTGCGCAGTCTTGCAACACTGTACCCAAATAAAATTGATGTCCTTTTTCCCCACAAATAGAGCTTTCTTTTGGTGGTATTCGGTCATCCCTGCAGTTTTTGTTTTTTGCGCTATAAACAAAAAAAGACCGCCAATTTTGAAAAAAAAAAAAACAAAACATTATTTTTTACATAAAATAAATCCAAAAAAAAAAGGGGAAAAAAAAAAACTAATTTCTTCATCAATTTAGGACAATATGTATTCTGCTCCATATTTTTGTTAAAAAAATCTCAGTAAGCGTATATTGATTGGTTTGCGCAAAAGTATTAGTTTCTACAAACTATGGGATATTTTTATTTATTTTTATTTATTTTTGATTAGTAATGGTGGGAATCAGCATTTTATAGCGGGACTGCGATGTTGCAGGGGATAAATCGGACAATAACTGACACTTTTTGGGGACCAGTGACAATAATACAATGATCAGTGCTAAAAAAATATGCACTGTCACTGTACTAATGACACTGCCAGGGAAGGGGTTAACATCAGGGGCAATCAAATGCTAAACTGTGTGCCTAGCCTGTGCTTTCTCACTATGTGGGAGGCACTTTGACTATGAGAAGGCATTGATCCATGTTCCTGCACAGGACCAATACCTTCCCCACTGACAGAACGGTGATCTCCCACACAGTGTTCTACCTATCTACCTCTGTACTGTATAATCGTCAGGTGCTGATGGACATCGGTACCTACCACTGAGCTTCCGCTGTGTGTGATCACAGCGGGAGCGGGTTGCCGGCATTGCGCGTGCGCGCCCCAGACCCAGAAGTGTCACATCACGTACTAGGTAATTGATCTGGCACACAGCGGCTGCCCTGCTGAGGTATGTGTACGGTGGGCGGTCCGCAAGTGGTTAAAGAATCTTAACCGCTTAACCACCTTCTCAGTTTAGGAAACTGTCAGTAATTAAGACCAACTCTGAGCTGGCATACCGAGGTACACCAGCATTCCTGTGCTGGGGAGTTGCCATGTATGCAAAAGCTTCCTGCACAGTGCTCTATCCCTGGCCCTGTTCAGTTGTTGGCCTGGGAGATTCCTCAGGCTGAAAACAAAATGCAAATACAGGTGATGTAATTACCCAAATAATTGCAAAAACTCTTCTATGTGGTATTTTATTAAACTCTACAGTATCTTAAAAACTATAGAAGTAAAACTAACAGATCTATAGTTACTTGTTAAAGACTTTGATCCTTTTTTTAAAATGGGCACCACGTTGGCCTTACACCAATCCAGTGGTACTATTCCAGACATTAAAGAGTCTCTAAAAAATAAGAAACAATGGCTTGGAAATAACAGAGCTCGACTTTTTGAGGGCCTGTGGGTGTAGCCATCTGGTTTAGGTGCCCTGGTTACCGTTATCTTTTCTAAATGTTTCTGGGCCCTATCAGTTTTGAGGAATTGTTGATCATGTAGGGCTGTGTCAATACCATCCCCATTATGGAATTGAGCTTCTTCATTTTCCTTTGTATACAACTTGTTGTAATCCTGCTAGCTACTGCCTGTATTTCCAATTCCTGTGCCAGGGTGACAACGTACCCATGTGGCTCCCTAAGAAGGAGCAGCATTGTCACCCAAGTATTGCGCACTCTGAGTACTACAAGCTAAAGCCTCGTACACACGCACCGACTGTTGGCCGTAAATGTTCGGCCAACGTCCGATCGGCCGATTGTCGGCTTGTTAGTATGATGCTTCTGACAACCGACTGCGACTTTTCGGCCGAACAAAATCTGGTGTGCATGCTATAAAATTTTTGTTGGCAGTCAACAGAACGGCCGATTGTTCGTCAGTCAGTACAGATTTCGGCAGACAAAAATCAGATGAGCAAGACTGGGCATGCTCAGAGAATAAAAAACATACAGAAAGTAAACCAGCACATGACATCACTTCTGAAGTTGGTTGTTGTTGGCCGAAAAAATTTGTGTGCAGTCTAGAGCACATTTCAACCAACACAACAACACTGGACAAAAGTCGGCCGATTGGTCGGCCAACAATCGGTGCGTGTGTACGAGGCTTTACACTCTGATGTACAGAATGCCAGCATGCTCAGCTTCCCATGAGATGGGCCTTCTGTTTTAGCACCACCACAAAAGAGGAAAAAAAAATAAGTTTAATACAAAACATATCAGATACAATTGCTTAAATACTGGCCTTAACACGCATGTCAGTCATATTCAAGGTTTAGCTATACTTTAATGAGAATTGTACAATTTATTTCAACTCTTTTATAGAGGTCTTCCATTTTCTAAATGCAATGCCACTTCTCATTTGCTAAGATGTGATTTCATACTCACACAAATCTTTACCATTGTGCCTAACTAGACTAAAGGGATTTACATGATTACTGAGTTCAAGCAAAGTGCAGAGCTGTATGAACAGCACAAATGCATGTATGAGAATTGTGCTGTGATTAGATTTGATGAACTATAGTTTAATCTTCTTATGGGCAGTGTATAGCAAATGAACCAAAATACATACAGTATTTGAGCTGGCAGTTATCAAAGCAATCTGTACATATATACAATTGTTTTAAGTAACTTGGTCCACTTAATGAATGACATTTCATCAGGTTCTATTGGCCGTAACACGGTGCAAGGCGGTGGATTTCGTTGCACCGTGATGTGCTGCATAAAAAGTACTGCATGCCATATTTTTTATTTCAGCATACACTAAGTCAATGGTATAGTGTAAACTTCATTTTATGGATAGTGTAAGACCCACTGACAATGGGGTACTTTTGCATGTGTGCGCTATCCTCTGTATATATGTATATATATGTCCTTATATATGTATATTGGTTTTCATAGCAGCACCATCTTTGGAAATGCATGTTCATGATGTACCCCCCCAGCCCTTTGTTTGTTATACATTCAGTCCTGACCAGACTCCTGGGGTTGAGCACCCCACCCTCCTGGGGTTGAGCACCCCACCCTCCCACACCTGTACCTTGTTATCAGTGTCCACTAGTAAGCAGATATAGAAGGAGTCCCTTATAGTGCAGTTCAAGCACATCTCTCCCATGTAAGGAGCAAGTATCTCCAATGGTTTAGAGAGATTGGATGTATCCTTCATTTTATGGATAGTGTAGGACCCACTGACAATGCGGTACTTAGACGTAGTGGTGGGCTTGAGCACGATATGGCCATATGGTGGGACTAAATCCCCATTTTTACTTATTTTGATCAGGTCTTAGTTGCCTTGTTATATTTGATGGTTATTTCTTTTGCATGTGTGCGCTATCCTCTTTAGTTATATAGTGTAAACTGGGCTGATAGACGACAAGGTATTTTGCCTTGTCTTGCTGTGGGACTACACTTGACAAGCTTGCTTAGCTCAGTCCCACTTCACCTGGTGTGAACTGGCCCATATTCATCAACAAAACACCCTTAAATTGGGGGTTTTCCCTTTCAAGAGTTCTCTATATCATACAAATACAAAGTAAAACTTCAGCCTCAGCCTTCTGGCTAGTCTTTGTAGACTCTCAGTCTGCTTCAGCACAAACTGAAAAAATTCCGTCAGTGTCAGTCTGGTCAGAGTGCCTGCCTATACTGACAGATAGGCCAGTTCACACACTCCTTATGTGTCTATCCAAACACACAGTGCTCCAGCAACCATTTGTGTCCTTGGGAGGAAGCACTGGATGACCATTCTTATTCCTTTTTGTGGGGAAACACCCAACTGACAAATAGGCTCACACCTGTTCAATGACTCCTTAGCAAGCTTAACTATGCTCTGTCTCTGTCACTTTGTGCATATTTACACAGTGACCTCAGATAAGAGTCTGGTATGGAATTTAGGGGGACCTCTTGCCATTTTTTTTTTGTTTTGTTTTCATGGTGTTCGGCTCCCCTTATAATTCATACAAGACTGAAGGGCCTGGTATGGATTTTGAGGGAACCCCTACACCAATTTTTTTTTTTTTTTCCAATAATTTTTATTGAGTTTTCAAGATTCACAGAACATACATACAAACAACAACAAGCAAGTAAACTCTCGCTCAAGGCGGTGTGGAACATAATGGTTATGATCAGTGACAAGGTTCAGGCACGAACCATATACAATTTAGAAATACAGAATGCAGTCACCTGTGTGAGGCGAAACATGAGAATAGGAACAAAGCAATGCAAACAAGCTAAAACATAGCAATAAACTTCTGTGGCATGACAGGTATGTTACGAAGATGAATACCAGTGAACCCACGCTGCCCATTGTTTGTCAAAGGGTATAACAGTGTCCCTGGTTCTGACTGCGAGCAAGCGCTCGTATTGGTAAATCAAATTAACTTGTGCTAGTACTTCACTATGGCTGGGGGCCTGGCTGTCCTTCCAACGTCTAGCTATACACAACTTAGCTGCTAGAAGTATATGAACCATAATGGTTCTGTATTCCCATGGATAGTCCTGCACCCCTATGTGGAGGACCGCTAATGCTGGGTCGGGTTTTTTCAGGATTCCGGACACTTCAGCTATGATTTGGAATATTTTTTTCCAGAAACTGGAAATGCCTACACATGACCAAAATATATGGAGAATGTTAGCCGGGTGGCCGCAACCCCTCCAGCACAATGGCGAATAGGACGGAACGAACTTCGCCAATACAACTGGGGTCTTGTACCAGCGTGCCACTATTTTTTGGGAAAGATCCCAGTGATTAGTGCAATGGGTTGCCGCCGCTACCGCTTTAAACGACTTGGTCCACGAAGTTTGTGGGAATTTCGTCCCTAGGGCAGTCTCCCAACGTATCATGGGCGGTGTCTTGGAAAATAAGGATTTGTCCCCTAGTGTATCGTAGAACAATGATATGCCCATTTTTTTTGTTTTAAACAGTGTCCTGGGTTCTTTCTTTTCATTCAGCCAGAAATCCCGGACTAACAGTTGAAGCACAGGGCAGGAATGAGTATACAGTATATCTTGTCTTCATACATTGCTTTCTTTTTTTTTCCGCCACTATGCTTATATTATGCTATCAGCCAGGACATCTCTGGCTTACAACTGAATGAGCTGGACAGAAATGAGTCATAGGTTACTAGGACACTGGCGGCTTCCTAAAAAGGAGCCAAAGGAGAATCTGTTACACTTAGCGGCAGTAGTAAAAAAAAAATGGGCGGTCATGGCATCTGGGCCCCCAGTACTCCACAAGAGATGCAGGTGTCTGACACTATCGATGTCCCTTGTACTGCAAGGGTGGCTGTGAAAACTTTGGGGATGGTCGTTTCCTGGAGATTGACCCCTCAAATGGGGACTGTGCCCAGGAAATAGGAATGAAAAGGAAACATATTTGAAGACATTTGAATTTTGAGGTATAACAGAAATGTCTAAACTTCAAAAGCATTATTGTTACAAAGTTTTCCAGACATGATGGAAAATGTCCACCTAAAATCAATTATTGATTTCTTTTCTATGAGGTATGATACCATGATGCAGAAATGTATCATCCCCATTATCTTTATTAGGGAAAGCTTTCTGTTGAGCCTATGAGACATGTTAACAGGCTTTGTGAATGATACATACCAGCAGGGCCGGTACAAGGGGTGGGCGGGAGGGACGGCTGCCCTGAGCGGAGTATGGGAGGAGTGTGGGAGGGGGCGCCAAAACACTGAAGAATCACCTTTATTCTAAGCTCCTGTGTTGCTAAAACATGTCCCAAATCAGAGCCAACAATGCGCCCATATCTTCTGCAGGCTTCCCGCCCCTTGCTGGAAAGGAGAGAAACTCTCTCCTGGGCACAGGTTTCGTACAGGCTGGCTGGTTGGATCGGGACCGTGAGAGCTCCTGTACAGGTGGGCGGAGCAAGCAGAGCACACTACACTGCAGCCTCGATCACTGCTTTCTGCCCAGCAGACATCGGAGCTCTCCTCTCCTCTCCTCCTCTGCAGACTGAAGATAAGAGACAGATAGCAGACTGCATTTCCTCCTCCTGTGAGTCCCGATCTGTCCTGTCCTGTTTTACACTGTGCAATGCTGTAAACCTGTACTGACCCTTGCAGTGCAGGTTTACTAAAGAGAAAGTAAAATGCTTTGAATAGGTTAGGAATATAATGGGACTTTTCAGGCTCCACATACTGTAAATGTGTTCCACATACACACTGTATCTTAATGAAAATCCTGCCTTTTAATAAGATATATTGTGTATGTGGAATACATCTACAGTATGTAGAGCCTGAAAAGTCCCATTATATTCCTAACCTATTCAAAGATTGACCATAAACAAGTGATGTGTTGCAGCCCAACTCCAGCAAAGTGAAACAGTCCACCCTTGCAGTGCTGGGGGATATAGCCTCATGTATATTTTCTCCAGCCAGCTACAGTGCTCTCCTCTACCACCCAAAGTCTCATCACATACCATACAGGAACATTAACCCTGTATGGTATGATTAGGCTGGAGTGTGACCCATTCACAGTTTACCCAGGAGCTCCCGAGGACCAATCACAGCACTGGAGAGAGCCTACTGGAGCAAGGAGTAAGGTAAAGCTGGGTACACATGAAACAAAATTAGTTCGGTTCAGCAGGGACCAGCTGAATTTTGATCTATGTGTGGCCTTGCCTGTTAGAAGCCGCCTGTCAGAATGGGAGCTTCTGTAGAATGGGAGCCTGCTGGAAAACTTTGTTCGATCAGCATTGCAGCCAATCGGCTGTAATGCTGATCAGTGTATTCTGACAGAGAAGAGTCCCCAGCATCAGAATACGTCTCGTGGAGGGGATTTCTTCATCCACCTCTTGTGTGGATGGATGAATCTGTAAGTGTTTTTTTTCAATTCAGCCCACTGGCTAAACCAAAAAAAAAAAACCTATGCATGTGTGCCAGTTTAAGTGCCGAATCACACTATTGCAATGGCAGACATCGCATGTGATTTGCACCACATTGTGGTGCAGATCACATGCGATGTCTGTGCAATGTGATTTCAGCCATACAAACTTTTTGGCTGAAATCGCATCCTATTTGCACAAGAATGGAGCAGGGCCCTTTTTTTGGTTCGCACTGGAATCGGATTGCATGGGTGTTCACACCTATGCGATCCAATTCCTGCACCATTTCACAGTTTGAACTGCGATCTGCGAACCAATCTGAAAGTGTCATCATTACCTTTACATTGACACCCCCCAGAGATTTGCAGGTCTCAGTGTAAACCACTGTGCGATTCTGGTGCAATGCGGGAACCGGCACTGAATAGCAGGGTTTCCCGCATCACACCAGTGTGAACCGGGACTAAGTGGTTTTACCCTAATCCTCTGCTCCTAGAATAAAAAAGTCCCATACACACAATGAGAATATTAAACCATTTTTTTTTTTTACATTCTAGTCTTAGGAATATACTGGGACTTTTCAGGCCCCATTGTAAGGGTTGATTTTTTGTTTTTTTCCTGAAGTTGGGATTTAAACGTTTATTATGAAAAAAATTCAGGGAATACATTTGGGTTAGACAGGTATATTAGTTGGTGGTTTAATGTATATATTGAGTGTTTGCATGTATGTATTCATGCATATATGAAATGCCTCATAGGGGTAAATTATTCAGTCCTGACCTTAGCACTCTATACATAGGTGTAATTATCAAGTGTGGTTATCAGGCATGGGTAAAATGATTGGTCATGCACAACCCAGGGGGGGGGGGGGGGGCGCAGTTTTGCACGTTCGCCCTGGGTACTGGATGACCTTGTCCCAGCACTGCATACCAGCATCCATCTATAATGGAAACATTCATTTTGGGTTAACTGATGCTTTTAAAGGCCACCTGGATGTTAGAGATTTCTCGTCTTATGCTTCCTGATGAAGATATTTCATCATAATGCCACCCAAAGTTCAATGCACATGTCTTTCTTTTATAAACCAGTAGGTGATTGGCTGGAAAGGTCAATCTAGACTAGTTACATGTTTACTCATTCTGAAAAGTCTTTAGGAAACCCAGAGCCAATGTAGAATTTGTGGTACAAGATGGATGCTCGTGTTCCTGAAGGACGGGAGAAGCCTTTAGGCATCAGCTGAAAGGTCACTGCAATTCCTTACAGTCACACAGATTTTCCAAATTGCTACACAGAATTCATCAAAGTGTATGATAGGATTTCACAGTCTTGATCAGGCTACTTTGTAATCTCTGTGTCATATGTTATTGTGGCTTATTGGATGGTTTTCAGAAATGGAATATGAGGTTTACCTTCACAAGAACAAATTCTAATACTGTAAAGCTGAGTTTAAGACAAAGTGCTCAAAACATCTACATATATATTTATCAGGGGAAGGACGTCTCATTCTGTTCAGCCAATTTTCATGATCCAGGCACTGCCAAACAGAACAGATGGGCAATGGACCTCTTTGCGGGGTACACTGTCGTTTTGGTAAAAACCAAGAATCATCAGACTACTCCAAGGGGTAAACTCTCCATGTGTTCACCCTTCGGGGATGTTTGATGATTCTTTGGTATCTGGTAGAATCAGCACTATAATCTATGGCTACTAATCCTTGAAACTTGCTGCACAACTTTGGGCTTACATATTTTACACCGGCCTGCTAACATTTTTTCAGTCGAACGGCTTCAATATCTGTGAAGAGTGGCACCTGTGATCCTGTCATCAAGACATTCCTGGATCTGCTGCATGGTAGTAGGTGGGCAATCCCATAGTGTGATGTGTTTTTATCATCAATATTTAGTGATCCCTTGGGTATTTCTGTACCTTCTCTGTTCCCTTCAAGAAGAGTGTCTCAAAAAGAATCACAATATGAGAATACTTTACCCAAACTTTGACTATAATCTCTTATTTTAGCATTTGTATGTGTCATTTTTAATTAATGTGTTATAAACATGTAACAATACAAATAGTACTTTCATGAATTTATAGTCTGAATGGCTGTAAAATCCTGATCCATATGTGTATATCTTTTCTTTATACATTGACTTGAAGGGGATGATAGCATTTCTGGGGGGTCGAAAAACACTCAACTTTTGTTGTAAAAAAAAAAAAAATGAAAAATTGTTGTGCTGCCCCCCCCCCCCCCAGAACATTTCATATCACCCCCAAATTTCATACCATATTCTTTGAGTGTTTGAGTTTGGTTTTAAGGGGGAACAAATAAAGTTCTATACCAGACCCTGATCTGAACATGCAGCCTATCTGGCCAGGAAAGTGTGGGGACAAGCATGCACTTCTTCTGAACCATATTAGTCCACATGCCCTTAACTTGGGGAAAGAGTGCCTGCGAGGTGGGACCTCCCTGGCGAAACGCCTTGTTCCCTTATTGATGAGAACAAGAGCTGAGGTTGTGGGGATCTGCAGACAGGGGGCTTATCGGAATCTAGAACCCTCCTTTAAAATATGGGGATGCCCAGATACCAGCTCCCCATACTTTTTGATGGGGTGAGGGCATGCATGTGGGGTCGGGAGGGGCGCGCTTTTTTGGTTTTCTTTTGCATGGAGTTCCCATTTAAAATCCATACCGGACTTGGAGGATCTGGTATGAATAACGGGAAATCAAACGTCTTTTTTTTTTTTGCCTGGGGTCCCCTTTGATATTCATACCAGTTTCTCATAAAGGATATGTATTGTATTCTCTTATTTTCTGTTGTATTCCCTAATAACATACCAGCTCCACATCTATGATTAGGGTCTTGTATAGATGAAAGGAATCCCAGGTGGTTTGTTTATGTAGCTAGGAGCGGACTACCATTATCTGACACTGCAGACTTATTCCATGCTCTCTCAGACTGTCTCTGTGCTCCCCTAGTGTTGGTCTCGGATTTCATGCATCAAACTCCTGAGACTGGAAGAACAGAATTGTGGGAATTGTAGCCTTCTGGAAGGATATTACTGCCCTGCTGAACTGTTTATGAACTCCACCTCCCAGCAGGCCATTCACTCCAAGGGAGAATTGTGGGAAAGACTATAAAGGGATTTGCTGACCAGGCCCACACGCTCTTGCTTCCCGGGATCCATCGTGTTTGCATCAGTCTGCTGCAGAGAGAGAGGACTGCGGCCTACTGCACACAACCCAGTTGTCTGCAGACTCAGTCCAGGTGGGACAGATGACTATTGCTGCACCGGGGACATCCCTGTAGCATCGCTGATCGAGTTGGAGTCGGCAGGACTCACTGAAACAGCAGAGCACAGCCGCCTAAGTGTAGAGAGTTGCCTTTGCCTGTTCTTTCAGTCAGGAAGACATCAGGGTTTGTGAGAGAGCACCTGCTCAAAGTCCAGCTATCAGTTTCTACAGTTTCTCTTCAACACAGAACACAGACATCCTACTCTTGGATCAGTTAGTGGATCCTCATTAATCAGGACTAGCTATCCTGCATTGCCTGTTTCACACTGTGCTACACTGGGGAATCATTTGTTCTTTTGAGCTCCAACTGCCGGTGAAGATAATAGCAAGGTCTTGCATTCTGAACATTGCTATCTCATTGCTTTAAAGGGGAAACGTTACCGGTATCTAGATTACCTCATCTCTCATTAGGATACAAGTACTATAGGCCTGCCCGGGGTTCCCCTTCAGCAGTAGTTTTCCTCATAGCAATTTATAGCTTCCTTAGAGATTCTTTCACTTACTGTACGATACTGTGTATATTGCTGTTTTTACTTGTTACTATAACTGGTTATTAACTGTTCTTTAGTGTTATTTCAACTGAGCCTTGGCTGTTTATCTAGAGCCTAGTTAATTAATACTCCCTTTAAGCCTTCTTTTTGAGTAAAGCGCAGCTCAAGAGTTAAAACTAATCTGCATTGTGTCAGTGTCTCATTTAAAGGTATACACAACATGTCTGAACCTGGAGTGTCAGGAGGACTGGGCGGCTTAAAGTGTTAAAGCGGCACATGTGCTGAGTGGCTGCAGTGCAGTTTTAAAAAGAGTCCTGTGCATTTTTAAGTCCAAGTCAGGTGCGATTTCAAATAAAAATTCTCACGTGAATCGCACCTGAACCGGTGAACAGAACCACACCAGACTCCAGGACTGAAAGTTCGGCCACATACAGTGTATGTTAACGGAGCCTAAATGTCAGTTTTGCTGCAGTAGGTTGTATATATGGTATACTGTATATGTGCTACCTCACAGGCAGGGTAAGGGTTTTCCATAGGCATGTTATTTGAAGGAATTTTGTTTTATTAACGTTACGCTTTAAGCATTAATGCTTCCTGCCAACCAAAATTTTTCAAATGTATTTCTCATTTTGGTACATGCCCCCCCTCCCCCTTCCCCGTCATTTGTTCTGACAATCCTTTGCCTATCAGAAATCAAACTAGTCATTGATGTTTTTTAACATTCTGCTCCCACGTACTTCAGTGAGGTCTGGATTTGGCACCCATACTTCAGTAATGATATATAGATGGATTGTGTTTTTAAATATATATAGAAGGATACCTACATCCCAAAAATCTTAGGTAAAATGTATGGACATGAGTCCAAAAATAAACACTTATGGATAATGGGTGTTAATATTTCTTTATCCATCTATATTGGGTCTTTTTGACTTTTTGATTCTCACATTTATCCTATTAATTTACTACACCACTCCCACACTCGTCCCAGGGGATATCTATGTATGGCATGCACCTTTTCCATCTTGGCCATTGGTGCTAGTGGTGTGTGGGTGAGTACATTACCGGTGTGGGTGTTTCATGGGAATTGTTTCATGCTTTTGATAACATATAAACATTCTTATAATCCAATGTAGAGAATGAAGGATCATCTCATTAATCATCTGCCCCTGAAGAAGCAATTGCGAAACATGTCGGGCGTTGGTATAGGATGTAGCCATTTAGGCTCACCTGGCAGAATGTAAAATTGAGAGAGTCTTTCTATTCTTTGTCACATTAATATGTATGTCCTCATGTATGTCTTGCAAATGCACATTGTTTTCTATGTGGTATATTAAATAAAATTTGCATTTTTATACGTCTCTTGTTATGAGCCTGTGATACCATACCATTACCTAGCCCTCGATTTCTCTCCATTCTCTCTCTCCTTTTTGTTACTTTCTTTTTTTCTCTATCTTGTCTCCCTTTTCCACTTTTTCTTTGTTTCTTGTTTTTCAGTCCGTCTCCTCCGTCTCCTATGTGGATGATCAGTTCCTTTTCTTTTTTTCCAGCAGTGCTGGTCTTCACTTCTATCCCCAACCTTCAGTAATGTTCGGCCTACTGGCACTGATCAGTCACATCGCAAGCAATGGGTGCAACATTTTTAGTAGAGGACATAATTAATTGTGAGTTGAAGTGTAATGAAGCAAATTTCCATTCTGCAATTTTTGTTAAGGGCTTTGTGAAACGCAGAGACAGCAGTGACTTGACAAAGACAGCCTTGACATTTCTTTCTGGAAAGCTTTTTGTAGGTCTTATGTACTTGGAGTTGTTTTTCTGCTTTTTGATGTGCATTTTAAAAGCACATCAAACGCAGGTCAGCAAATTGTCCTTGACTTTGATAAAGCAACAAACTTTTATGACAGTCCATAGACTGCATTCATTTGGTTGCAGCATTTGAGTTGCAGGAAAAACAGCTCAAGCAGGATTTTCTTGTCAAACATTACATTTTGTTTTTTTTTTACTAAAACTGGAGAGTGAAAAATCTGGTGCAGCTCTGCTTGGAAACCAATCAGCTTTCAGGTCTTTTTGTCAAAGCCTAATTGAACAAACTGAAGTTAGAAGCTGATTGGCTGACATGCACAGCTGCACCAGATTTTGCACTCTCCAGTTTTAGTAAATCAATCCTTTTCTTTTCAAACACAAGCGGTAGTGTTAGGATGGAGACATTTGATAAAAGAAAGCCCATCGACATAAACCCCTTACACTACTACTTACCAGTGGCGGAGCCAGAGGGCTAGCTGGGGTGGCATTTGGCACCCCAGACAAAGTCCTCGCCACCCCTGTTGCCACCCCGCTCGCTCGCGCAGCCGCTGCGCTCCTAAATAACGAGTGGGCGTCCGCCCGGCTGCAGCTAGCTATTCTCGAGAGGAGATGGATGACTCAGATGAGGAGACTGACTGTGAATCAGAGGCAGAGCGTGCAGCGCGGTGAGCAGCAGCAGCAGTGGGCGCCGCCGTGAGCCGCTGCACAGCTAACCAATCAAGCGTGCCTGCACACCTGATTGGTTCGCTGTGCCGCTACTCACGACGTGATTGGTTGGCCAGCCTGTGTGTGTGTGTGTGAGAACTAGCTGCGGGGGCGGGCCGGGCCGGCATGTCACGTGGTGGGTGGACTCTGACTGGACTGTGGATTTCTTCTTCACCGTGACCTCGAGTCTTGTCTTCTACCAGCAGCTGCAGTACCACCTAAGCCTGACCTCCTGCTGCTGTAATCGTCCATTAGGTAAGTCTCTCTGGTGGTATCAGGTCTCTGGATTCTGGAATGGATGTACTAGTCTTCTTCTAATTAATACTATAGCTCATGATGGGCGGCTGGGCCAATGTGAAATGATAAAGTCATTGAGTGTCACTGTCAGATGAAATGTCAGAGTGAGAAATGACTGCCAGTCATTTCTCACTCTGACATGTGATATATCTGACACTCAGTGACTTTATCATTTCACATTGGCCCAGCCGCCCATCATGAGCTATAGTATTAATTAGAAGACTATCATCCATTCCAGAGACCACCTGACCAGTGACCACCAGTCATTGACTGGTGGTCAGGTGGTCTCTGGAATGGATGATAGTCTTCTAATTAATACTATAGCTCATGATGGGCGGCTGGGCCAATGTGAAATGATAAAGTCACTGAGTGTCAGATATATCACATGTCAGAGTGAGAAATGACTGGTGGTGGTCACTGGAATGGATGAACTCTTCTAATTAATACTATAGCTCATGATTTGCCAATTTGAAATTATACAGTCAGATATATCAAATGTCAGAGTGAGAAATGTGTATTTGCAGACTGACTGAGGAGCTTCTTCTGTTTGAATGAAAGTTCATGCAGACTTGATAGCAAAGCCTACTAGCCTAGAAGAAAATCAAGCGTTGACCTGATCCTGCCATAGCTGCACACTTCTGCTTAACATGATAAGTCAAAAGGAGATTTTACTTTTGAAGGCCTATTTTTAAAGTGACACTAAACTCTGTGTAAAAAAAAAGATTACATTCTATTCAAGGGTGTTTTTAGAAAAAAGTACATTTTCTCTGCCCCCTCCAAATCTCCAGGCTCCATTTTTTTTCTTTTTGCTGCAATCTAACTTCCTGTGGGTTGCAATGTTCATTCTCCATCATGGCCCCATATTGTATGCAGGAACATAGCCACAGTCTCTCCTGCTTGCTCCCAAGATGGACAATGGACGATGACATCTGTAGTGAATGTAGAGCAGTGCACAAGACTGCAACTAATGCATCCTGCTTGTTCCAAACAAATGGAAGTGGTGGGGGGGGGGGGGGGGGGGTGTAATCTGAGAGAGGGCAGGTGGCAAAAAAACCCACAGTAAAACCAATTTCATGAAAAAATAGAATAAACGGCCATTAAGAAGTGGATATGTTTGATATTTTTGGAGAATAAAGATCCCCTCCCTCCACAGCCTCTGTAACATTTAAAATAGGTGTGGCACCCAGCCGTGCCTTTTATTTATAGAGGTCTGTGAATGAAACTACAAGTCCCATTTCCACCACAACAGATGGACTTGTAGTTCCAATGGACTGTGAGTGTGCTGATCAGCAACGTGCTCATATTCCATTCCCACTTCCAACAGCTCTGAAGCTGAAAGCCCGTACAGAAGTACGAGCACAGAGCTGTAGGCAGTGTCTGCAAGAGCCCCCAAAATAATACCTTGCCACCCCTTTGCCACCCCTGTTTTAAAAGTCTAGCTCCGCCACTGCTACTTACTTTCTCACTGGTGCTATCCTTAGAAAGTCCACACTATTGCCTTTCCTCTCTCAGTTGAATAAGTGCCAGCATCATTCAACTTATTTCCTGAGAGTCGTGACTGTCATGGAACCTGCCCCGTCAAACCCACCGAATTGCCAGGTGCCCACAATACTGTACTTCTAAAACAGCCCTGAGTTGTGTCTGCACTTCTCTATGCAGTATTAAAGAAATCCCACACAGAGCAGAAGAGGACGCACCCTGAAATGTCATATGACTAGAACAGGGGTCCCCAAACTTATTGATAGGCCAGGGCTCGGTAAATTCTTTCAAAACCTTCAACAAATCACAGAATGTAGAACTTTAAACAGTGCTGAACCATCTCAGGAATCAACACACATAGATTAAAAGATTAACATTTTGTTGCATACAAAAATATCTTAAAGGAATCTCTCCAATAAAAATAGAGATAGATACGTATCTCTCCAAAGGGGATGTCCCAATCACATATACTGTAGCTATTAGTCCATTAGATACAATCAAACACTGATAACACTGATAAATATGTAACAAACGTCAATATCAATGGGACTGTCATAGCTTCCTCAGGAGATGCTGTGCTGGTAATAGCAAGATTGATATAAGTTACCATAGAATAAAGAAACCCAAAACATAAATCACACATTTAAAATATTGAATGTCAAATAATTAAAAAAAAATTTATGGGATTCTGATTTTTTCCCCCAATTATACTTACCTAAGTGGATGGAGCATCAGTCCAATGTTGCATCTGTCCCCAGCGCCTTTGCACTGAGAACAGAGCGATCAAACACCACCGATCACTCGGTTCTGACAGCTCGCCATGCAGAGAGCTGCTGACTGTCATTCACCGCTCTCTGCTCTGCCACCTCCTCACTCATTGGAGTGCTGAGCTGTGGAGGGGCGGGGAGCAGCAGGCTCAGGCTCTCAGCGGCTTGCAGAGAGGCTGAGCCGGGTCTCGGTCCAGGCATCTGGTGGATCCAGACTCCGTGGTTGAGATGGCGCAGTGCCTGGACCGACTTCTGTGACGTCACCAGAAAGCGGACTTCAGTCCACTATCTGCTGAAAACGGGTCACAGGAGTGCAGAACAAACTACACTTCTGTGATCCATTGGCGATGTACAGCCAAATGGGTGGAAGGGGGGTGGGGAGTTACTTACCATTCTATTTAAATAGGTGGCAGATTAGCTCAACACAGTTTAAAGCAATTGCCCTTTTCAATTCCTTTAGTCCTTTAGAAAACAAAT
Organism: Pelophylax lessonae; assembly: GCF_965119305.1. Taxonomy (NCBI): domain Eukaryota; kingdom Metazoa; phylum Chordata; class Amphibia; order Anura; family Ranidae; genus Pelophylax; species Pelophylax lessonae. The sequence continues at coordinate 493,710,885 of NC_138772.1, read as the reverse complement.
CACTGGGGACATGGCATTTCCAGCAGCTCATCTGCTACACTTTCCGTGGTGAAAAAGTTTTCTTCCTTTCACTGCTGCTAACCGTTTGAAAAATCAATCATGTAATCTCTGGAACACCACAGATGTCTCTGTGTCATTTCAAATCCATCTCTAATACATCAAGCAACTTCCCCTCTCACATGGTACATTTTGTTATTGCTCTCATTACTTACAACATTCAGACGCTGCATATTCCACATTGTGTCAAATTAATTCTTTTAATCCCAGCAAGAAAGATTTTGCAGCTGTAACACGGTTGTTCCGTGTGCTTAGAATTGTATGTAGGCAGGGTGTACATTGTGAAGTGTAGGAGTGATAAATTATGTCACTACAGAGTTTTAACAAGTGATACCAACTCTGGAAGGCTAGAGACTACAAGTGAACACGTGCTCTGTTACATAGTGCAGCAAGCTATTTGCATGCTTTAACCACTTAAGCCCCGGAGGATTTGGCTGCTAAAGGACCAGGGGTTTTTTTGCGATTTTTTACTGCGTGACTTTAACGGACAATTGCGCGGTCGTGCGACGCTGTACCTAAACGAATTTGACGTCCTTTTTTTCCCACAAACAGAGCTTTCTTTTGGTGGTATTTGATCACCTGTGCGATTTTTTGATCACGCGCTATAAACAAAAAAAGAGCGTAAATTTTGCAAAAATAACAATATTTTTCACATTTTTTTATATGAAATTCCCCAAAAAAAAAAGTAAAAATCAAAATTTTTTAACATTTTTCGGCCAATTTGTTTTATGCTACCTATGTTTGGTAAAAAAAATCGCAAAAAGCGTATTTTGATTGGTTTGCGCAAAAGTTATCGCGTTTACTAACAAAGAGAAAGATTTTTGTCATTTTTGGTGTTTTTTTTTTTAACGCGTAATGGCGGCGATCTGCGATTTTTTTTTCGGTACTGCGACATTGCGGCGGACAGATCGGACCCTTGACTGACATTTTTGACACTTTTGGGGTTACCAGTGACATTACTGCAGTAATCAGTGCTATACATATGCACTGTTACTGCAAAAATGACACTGGCAGGGAAGGGGTTAACTTTATTGGACAGGGAGGGGTTAAGTGTGTCCTAGGGGCGTGCTTTCTACTGTGTAGGGACATTCCTATTGGTGTAAAAGCAAAGATCAACCGTTTTACATAGTAGAACGGTCAGATCTTTACTTTTACACAGGGAGAACTGACAGGCAGCTTGTTTACACAAGCTGCTCTGTCTTTCTCCCTTCACAGGAGCGATCGCAGTGTGACTGGCGGACATCGAGTCCGCCGGCCACACGCACTGACTTGCCTGTGAACGAGCCGCGGCGGGCGCGCGCCCGCCCGCGATAGGCTCGCAAGTCAGTGACAGGCGAGTGACGTACCGATACGTCACTCTGCCTGGCCGGGGCTGACCGCCGCAGTATATAGTCGTGCGGCGGTTGGCAACCGGTTAAAGCCCAACTCCATCTTAAGAAATGTGAAATAGAGTAAATAACCTACAAAAACTAAAAAGGGTGCTGCAATACTTACCGCCTGCAGTCCAGTTCTCTTCCAGTCTATTTAGTCCATTAGCTGTGTTTCTAGGTGTCAGGGCCCACCCCCTAGGAACCTATAATTTAGGTGCCCTGGACTCACAGTAGAATGCTGTAGAGTGGTGCCACATCATTACATATTGCCTTTCTCTATAGCATTCAGGGCCCACCACCAAAGGCAAATAAGACCATGATGTTAGGTGACCAAAGAAATTATGAATTTAAAATAAAATAAATTGCCCTCCTAGCACGAAATAGGGGGACATAATGCTTACCCTGTGCAATCTAGAACCAGTTCTCTTTCAGGTTTAATGATACTCATCATCATCCAATCAATTTGCTGTGATCCTATAGCGTCTGGGTCTACCCCCCTAGGATCACATAATTAAGCCCTGGTGTGCAGCAGAATTCTGCAGAGAGTGATGCCACGTCATTACCTAGTGCCTTTCTCATCAGCATTCAGTACCTGGCCACTACTAGGGGGAAAAAAAGGACCATAATGACAGAAAAGAAAGCTATGAATGTGAAAATAAATTGCCCTGCAAAAAATGAAAACCTAGGGGGGTAGCAATACTAACCCTGTGAAATCCAGGACTAGTTCTCTTCAAGTTTAAATGACACTCAATGCCATTAAACCCATTTGCTGTGATCTATGGCATCAGGGCCTACCCCCTAAGAGCACATGAATATGGCACTCTGACCCGCAGGAGAATGCTGCAGGGAGTGGTGCCATGTCACTACATAGTGGCTTTCTCTTCAGCATTCAGGACCAGCCCACCACCTGAGGACAAAGGGGACCATTACATCAGGTGACTAAGGAAGGAAAAAAAAAAAAAGGTATGAATGTAAAATAAAATAAATTTCCATGAAAATTAAAAAAAAAATGTGCTGCAAACCTTACCCTCTGCATTTCAGCAATAGTTCTCTTCAATGTACACAATGCCCAATGTCATTTAACCCATTCCTCATAATCCTATGGTGTCAGGGTCTGCCCCTCGGAACACATAATTAGGGCTCCATGACTCACAGGGGTATGCAATACTTACCCTGTGCAATTCAGCACCAATTCATGTCAAAATTAAATGACACCAAATGTCATTCAACCTGTTTGCTGTGATCTATGGTGTCAGGGCCTTGAACATCTAATTAAGGCACCCTGACTCACAGAAGGGTGTGTATGAATGTAAAATAATAAAAAATTCCCAGCAAAAATCAGGGGTGCAATACTTACCCCCTGTAATACAGCCCCAGCTCTCTTCAAGGTTACATGGCATCCAATTTTATTCAACCAATTTGATGTGATCTCATTGCAGAACCCTCTGCTAGGAGCACATAATCGAGGCCCCCTGATATCACAGGAAAATGATGCAAGGAGTGGTGCCACCTCATTACGTAGTGCCTTCTCTTCATCATTCAGGACTCGCCTACCACTGGAGTAAAAACAGGACCATGTCGACAGGTGACCAAAAAAATAAAAATAAAAAAGGTATGAATGCAAAGATTCTTTAACAAACAATGGCAGTGAAGGGTCATTCAAAGAGGTGTCCAGTCTGGAGTTTACAAAGTCCACTAAGAACTGCCTGCATTTCAAGTTAAACTCCTTTTCACTTCATTGCATATTCTTACTGCTGTCCATGCTATATACCGTAAGCCTTTTCAGCTCTTTTCCTAAGCTGACTTCTAACTAGGAGGATCTGCCTTAACTATAACCACCTGACCCAACAGTCACAAAGTGACTATTTGCATAGCCATTTTAGGAAGGTGGCTAACAGTAAAGGAGGAGGCAAACACTGAGAGTTTATGCTGAAGCATTTATTTAATCCTATAAGATATTGCCACAGCTTTATTTTAAGCCTTTTAACCTTCTTTAAATTGATATTTGTATTACTGAGCATGTCATGCCAGGTAACGGCGAAAAGAGCTTATTGTGTGTTATTGGTCTTATCTCTGTTAATCAGTACAGAGGAATTTGTAAGTGCCTGGTTAAAGTAGATGTAAACCGTAACTTTGACACTCAGTCTAGGTATAGTGGAAGGAAAGGACAACTGTACCCATTTGTTTTTGGAAGTCCTAATATAATTTTTTTAAAGATTTTTAATTTGCCTAAATTTTCTTAAAGATTTGCAACCTGTGCATAAGGATGTCAACCTGCAGTCAAACAGCAGGCATAAATATTCATTCACTTCATGTTTTAGAGACACAATACAAAGTGAAAGGAGATCTCACTAAAATTAGAATATTTGCCCTCTTGAGGGGTATTCACATTGGGTGAACAAGTTTGATCCCCCAAAGCCAAGTTTGTTTAAATAGTAAACACTCATTATCCTGCTTTGGTGTGCTTGAAAGCCGTGGTCTGGGGCATGGGCCAGTTGTAAAGTGGCACTATACACTTGATCGCTAAACCTTACCAAACCATGGAACTCCCATGGATCACAGATCAAGAAATCAGGGCTAACTGTGCTCTGGCTGGCAGAGGTTATGATGTAAGCATGCTCACATGTGAGCACAAACCAAGTGTGTGTGGGGGGGGGGGGGGGCAATCGTACTCGAGAATAGTATAAGGCAACCGTGTCCAATGTGATTATTACAGTCTTAGACATTGATTCTGGAAAGGTGTCCCCACTGGAAGATTTCAACTCATTCTGTTCTGGTGACAACTGTAAACTTTTGAATTTTTAATCACTTTGTGTCTGCTGAAAATGGTCACCAGGACAAATAGAAAGGACGAATCTACCTGTAGGGAAAAAATTACCTAAAATATATTTTTATTTATTCACTGGTATGTATGTTTTATTGTTAGTAACCATGTAATGCAGAGTCACATGATGCAAAGGTACCCTGATATGAAGTAAGGATTCCACATATATGTACAAAGGTATACAACTGAGACCATTTTCACTTTGCCCTGGATGGCCATATTTACAGTGTCTCTTGAAAGTGTATCTAAACTCAATACTTTTTTTTTTTTATTGTGAAGGGTTAAAACCCAACTGTTTGTACCCTTGGTAGGGATATTCGTTCTCTCTGTTTGTTCTGGTTAGTGGGAAACCCTCTAATGGGCATACCTGTTTCAGTTTCAGCTGTCCAAATGGGCGATTCTCTCACTTTTGAGAGATTTTTTCCCACATTCTGCTGTGTCTTTAAGGCCAGAAGTGAAAACGTATCTCCCTAATAGGACAAAAAACAACATTTTGACCCAAAACTTTTTGGGTTTTGAGGAAAACCCAGCCTGTTTGCCACTCATGTATGTAAACTATAGTGGCCCTTTAAGGATGTTCACCTGCCCAGTGCTGTAAAGACAGCACTAAAGATCCCAGGAGACGTCAATGATTAAATATGGTCACTTGCCATTGCCATTACCGTGCCATGGTATTTTGACTGGTAAACTTCAGTGGTAGTTGGGTCATCATGATTGATGATGATTGTCGACATCACTGAAAGCCATGTCGACAATGGATTTACCCTTCGAGTAATAAGGGGTGCTAATGTACAAGATTCCTGTATAAATCCCCCTAATAACCCTCACATCCCTTTGGATATTAGATGTGGGGAAGAAGCCCTTTTCCCTCAACATTGGGAAAAGGTGCCCTGTGGGTAAGAGGGACTTTGCTGCCTTCCAATACGTGGTATTCCCCCAATGTTGAAGAACATTTGCCCTGGTCTGGTATAAAAAGAGGAGCAATATGCTCAATGCCCTCCCTTCCCTGGCTACCCAGACCAAATAAAATTTTAGGGGGAACCCCATGATATGTTATTTTAATTGTTTTTTTATTTATAATTTAAATGAGTTAAAACCTGTAGCATTATATATTTTCAGAAAAAAAATGGTGGTAGTTCCAATTTCCTTTATGTCACATGATATGTGCACAGGGGTTTATCAAGCACAAATTTGCATTAACATATGCACTAAAGAGTATTTTAGGGCATACAAACAAAATATATTAAGCAATTTTCTAGTATGCTCTAAAAAATAAAATTGTGCAAAATAGAGTAAATGGATGCCTAACACACCAATCTTTAAAATTGTGTGCTTGCAAGATAACGTCAAACTTCAGTACCCTATATTTTCCATAGGTGACACTTTAAAAGCCCATACAGGTCATCATTTACGAGTTAACCATGAACATTGGCCCTACAATTATTGCTCGCATTGTGGTGTGTGCAGCAATGTGTAACATTTAATGCAAGCTACATTTTTGTATATATTCACTCCCAGCAGGTGTGATTACATATGTGCATACATGGGGGTAGAGCGGACTCAACTTTTTTTGTGGGGGTGTTGCTGAGGGCTTGTGTGCAATTTCATTTTGACATTTTTTTCTACTAAAACTTTATTTATACCACATAGAGGACAAAAAGTCCCCCGTGGGATATGAAATCTTTGTGAAAGGTTCTCCCTAAGGAGACATCGGGGGTCTTTTACACCCTTGATGTTTCATGTGCCCTCTATTGAAGCAGATCATGTGTCATTACCTTCTTTCTGCATTGGCCAGGGAAAGTGATACCAGAAACCAAAAGTGATGTTATATACATTGCTTCCAAGCAGAAGGAGCTCAGCAAATGGATCTTTGCTGGTCCTCTCCAGTTCACCACCTAACATGTGGGTCCCAGGTCCACAGGATAGCATGGTTGAGGATTGGGGTTCTTGGGGGAACGTAAAGTGATCTGGCAGCTGTACAATATAAGACGATGGCAGTAAAAGGGTTAGGATGCATGAAAATACTTTTTTTCCCTTGCTTTGGTACATGTCTTGCTTGTTTCCCTAGTAATTTTCTTTTTGTGTACACTGTCTATGGTGCAGTTTATGCACCCAGCTCATTTCCGGCATTTGTATGATGCAGAGAATGGAACTGGGTGCCGGAGACGTTATAACGCATGTGCAATAGTTACATCATCAGTGACTACCCAATGGCCAAATGGGAGAAATGCCCAATCCGGACGTAATGGTGGAGAAGATGCTGGCCAGTCTTGACTCTCCAGTAGTGTCCATTCACACTGGTACGACTTGTCAGGCGACTTGGTCAGCCTGACAAGTCGTGCACCGTCGCTCCCACTGTGTAGTACAGGAGCCGTTCTATTCTAATAGGAGCGACACAAGTCGCTCCGACTTAGAAAAAGGGTCCTGTACTACTTCGGGGCGACTTGCATTGACTTCCATTATGTGAAGTCCGTGCAAGTCGCGCCGAAGTCGTGCTGCACGCGACTTCACAGGTCGCCCCCTAAGTCAGAGCGACCTAATGTGAACGGGGACTTAAGGAAGTGTGTTATCATTTTTAGATATGCAATTCAAATGTTTATGCAATGCAAATGTTTATGTTTTGCATTATGGCAAGAGCCAACCTCACACAGTTGGAGCAAAGTTCCACTTTATAACTAAATTAAAAATGCCTTGAAAACATTTGATCATTTGCCTTTTACTGTGAAGCTGAAATCTTTCCATTTTTATACTAGCAGCATAGATGAAAAATCTTGGGAGCTCTGGTATTGACTACACTAATTTCTCGGGCATGTGAAGTCAGAACCGAGGAAGCCACAGTAGTTAGTAGTTCTACCCTTGGAGAATATCAAGGAACTGTCACATCACAGAGTTCATCGCTAAGCCAAGTTGTCATACGCCACCTTAGGTCTACATTATAATTTGAGGAGACTGAAGCAGCAGCGCAGCGAGGTCTGTAGAATGCACTAGGCGTCAGCATCTTTTAAAGTAACGCTTGAACAAATTCCCCAGCTCAGCTACAGGGTTCTTCTATACTGGCCTATAGTATACTGTGCTACACCACTTACTGAGCTATAATTGAGGATTGCCGCTAAGGAGAATGGCCTAAACGCTGTGCCGGCCTCTTCATGTGCATCCCCATCATGCATTATTCCACATCCTGTTTATTTTTAATCTTTAAAATAAGTTCCACTTGGAAGACAAAGCCATTTAAATTAGCATAATGAATATTTATGTGCTAACTATGCATAATATGAATCGGATATGAACGTTAAAAAGCTGCATTATTGGCTTTCTTCTGACTGTGGTTTGGCCTAACGATTTTTATTTTATGCGCAGATTGCTATTATTGCTTTTTCATGTCAATGGAATGAGGTTTAAAACAGCTGCTTATATTCATTTTAAATATAAGATAGAGTGCAGTAAAAATGATAAATTCATGGGAAATTCAGATCCTTTTCTTTCTAGCTATTAGGTCCATTCTGTCTGTCTGTCTGTCTGTCTGTCTGTCTGTCTGTCTGTCTGTCTGTCTGTCTGTCTGTCTGTCTGTCTGTCTGTCTGTCTGTCTGTCTGTCTGTCTGTCTGTCTGTCTGTCTGTCTGTCTGTCTGTCTGTCTGACATATAGATAGCTATGAGGGATACCAAGATACTTATAGACAGACAGATAGAAAAGGCTCAGAAATATAATTATTATCTTTACCACAACCAAACTGTACCTCATAGATGGTTAGATAAATAGAACTAGTGAGAAAATCTATCAATCTATCTATTCTGTCTATCAACTCTATAAATAAAGATGAAACAATCCGTACTAAAATTCCTTTTATGGTTAAAAAGAATACAAGCAAATCTTCATAAAGACGTCACTGGTAATTGGATACAGCTGTCAACTATGCAATCAAGAGATCTTCTGACTAATATTTAATAGAAATATGAAACTTCAAAGAAAATATATTTAGGATATTGCCAGAGCAGTCTTGCCTACATAGTCCTTTAAGCATCTCTGGCTTGATCTCTATGACTATCCTAAAATAATTATAAAGAAATTTCTCCTGACAGTTTTCCGCACATTCGCTAAGCAATCAATAAGGAATGATTATCATTTGTACTGTGCCATTGATCCATATTATAATGAACTGTAAGTGAAGTTGGACATTTTGCGAATTCCCAATTACATATGTAATTAACAGTCGTGGCCGATAGCTCCGTGTCAGCAAAGGCAGAGCCTCACATGTAAACAGGTACTTAATCTTGCTCAGTGGGCAAATTTATCGTTACTCATGAGATTCTGTTGCTTCAAGGAAATGTCCACTTTGCTCTGTGTCACACTTTAGTCTGCCAAGGCAATGCGAATGGCAGCGGGATATGGGTTTAAAAGAGCCTTCAGACAAGCTATATCAATTAGTACACCACTAACACTGTACAGAAAACAGTACATCCATGCTTGCTGGAAGTCTACTCAATTCGCCTTTAAAGTGGACCAGAAATTTTAAAGTCAAGATTTGCCATATTATAGTGAACATCTAGAAATGTTTATTGTGTCTAGGTAGTGCTCCAAAAAAATCTACCCTGTGTCTTGGATTCTTAAAACTAGTAGTGCTCTCCCTTGTATGGAAATAAGCCTAGACACTGCTGTGCCTACAGGCTCATAGCTGTACTGTATATCTGCAGCATGAGATCTATGGCACTGCTGCCCTAAGTCTAATTAGAATTGAAGTGAGATTTGTTGATGTCACTACTACGCTTCTCACTGTTTTTATTGATGGAGACTCTGACACGAGGAAGCAAAGCCATGCCTGTGCCAAGATGGCCACCTTCACACAAAAACTCAATGTAGAACAAGGCATGATACGTCAGTAACGGGGAAATATCAGCTGCAGGGAAACCACGGCAATACTAGTGTCTTACCCTTTGTCCTCTGCCTGCCTTTTTTTGGGGCACAGAGGTTTTTTTGTCTCTGAAACTGATATCCAGCCACACCATTCATACAGGCATGTGATACATAATAAATCATGATATGTAGTTTTATCGCAAGTAGTGTAAATACCTCAATTTGACTTGCAATCCCCTGTACAGCAGAGGTCATTATTGGAGAGAGAGAGAGATCCAGCAGAAGGAATAGTTATTGTGCAGTCAGCTGGGCTGTAGTGCTCATGTGCTAACAAAGATCATGCTGCCAGGAGAAGAGAGCAGATGGAAAAGAAGAGCTAATCAGTCTGCTGCTTCTCTCTCACTGTCCAATCACAGAGAGGAGTGGAGATGAAACCAAGATTTGTTATTCAACTGTAGAAAAAAATTTAGATCAATTTTCTATGCAGTTGTTTATATCTTTATAGTACTGAAGGCTGAGCTTTGTACAGGTGTTTTCATACGTTTTCAAACTATTAGATGTATGTATACTTCTCTTTTGTTTCTTTTTCAATAAAACAAATTGAAAGATAAAAGTCTGATGTCCAGGCTGGCAGTACTGTCTGGCAGAGCTGTGTAATTCTTAGGAATTAATAGCCAGAATAGCAAATCTTTTGTCAGGTAAAGAAGCTCTCTTATAGCATGTACAGCAGCCCTCAAATTTTCCACCCGCCTGCTCGCATTTTGCGAGTGGATAATGATTGAGGGTGAGAGAGGAGAGGAAGAGGAAAGGCGGCCAGATAATCAGAGCGGGGATCGCTGCACTGTAACATTTTTCATTTGAATTGCCGAGCGCTCGCCTTCACACGCAGTCCCGCCTCCTGGTTTGGCTCCTTTGATAGACAGAACACCAGACCAATGCCAGGACATGTAATGTCTATCATAGGAGCCGAGCCAGGAGGCGGGACTGCATGTGAAGGCGAGCAACCGGCAATTCAAATGAAAGATGTTAGAGCACAGCTATTCCCGCTCTGATTATCCAGCAGCCTTTCCTCTTCCTCTCTCTTCCCCTGCACTGGTGAGGCTGCGATAACAGGTACAGGTGAGACTGCATTGAGTGGCACAGGTGAGACTGCATTGACGGACACAGGTGAGGTTGCATTGAGGGGCACAGGTGAGACTACATTGAGGGGCACAGGTGAGGTTACATTGAGGGGTACAGATGAGACTGCATTGAGGGGCACAGGTGAGGTTGCATTGAGGGGCACATGTGAGGTTGCATTGAGGGGCACAAGTGAGGTTGCATTGATGAGCTGTAATTGTGCTGGTGGCTGAGCCTGACGTGCAGAGGTAGCCTCGTGGGATCTGGTACAACAGGAACACGGACGGGTCACACTGGTGGTAGACACGGGCTAGTCTGAGGTGCGGAGTCTAAGTGCTAGCTGGTTTTCACTAGAGCCCCTGATGGTGGGGATAGACTGCGCTGCAAGCTAACACCAGGTCGCGGTCCCCAGGGTTGCCCCACCAGGAGGTGAACAGGTCCAGAATCGGAAGCAGATAAGCCGACAAGGATAAGGCAGGAGAGTGGTCCCAGGAACGAGCCAAGGTCAGGGCGGGCAGCAAGCAGACGAAGTAGTGGACAAGCCGGGAGGTCGATCAGGAAGTCAACAGGAAACAGCAGGTTCAGAATCAGGAAGTACAGGTAAAGCTGCAGACAAGACAGCAATGGCTCAGTGCTGCTGTGGTGTTTAAATAGGCCAGCCTTTTGCCAATTAGTGCAATTACTCTGCACTAAGTTAACTCTTAACTGGCAGATTCATGACAGCACTTCAGTGTACACAGGGAGTGTTCCTAACATGAGCACAGGTGAGGTTGCATTGATGAGCACAGGTGAGGTTTCATTGACAGGCACAGGTGAGGTTGCATTGAGGGGCACACGTTAGACTGCATTGAGGGGCACAGGTGAGGCTGTATTGATGGGCACAGGTGAGGCTGCATTGATGGGCACAGGTGAGATGACATTGATGGGCACTGATCAGGCTGCATTGATGGGTACAGGTATGGTTGCATTGATGGACACTAATGAGGCTGCTTAATGGGCACGGATGAGGCTGTATTGATGGGCACAGGTGATGCAGCATTGATGGGCACAGGTGAGGCTTCATTGATGGGCACTGGTAAGGCTGCATTCATGAGCACTTGTGAGGGGGTATTGTTGGGCACTGATGAGGCTCCATTGATGGGCACAAGTGAGGTGGCATTTATGGGCACTGGTGAGGCTGCATTGAAGGGCAGTAGTGAGGCTGCATTCATGGGCACTGATGAGGCTGCACTGATGGACACTGATGAGGCTGCACTGATGGGCACTGATAAAGTTGTTATTAATATTTATTTGTGTAACTTCTGCATTCATGCAAAAACATTTAACAGTATCTTTTTATAAAATAATTTATGAGGGCACATTTAGGGGCGGGGCAGGGTAGGGGTTAGGTGGGGCAACCGGTGGCAAGTAACCCTTAAGGCCTGGCTAGTAGCTTAGGACTAGAAATTTTGAGCCCTGATGTATAGTGTATATTATTTGTGTATTTAATCAATTAGTAAAAGTTTAGTTTAATCTGCATTTTATAAAACCAGATCTGTCTGTAAGAGAATGCGGCCTTTTCTCACATAATACCATATAGAACCTTCTCACTCATGCAGGACCGGGACAAAGGGGGGCAGGAGAGGCGGCTGCCCTTGGCACTGTATTAACATATGAGGTGAAGGGGGAGGGAAGTGCTGAGAGAAGATTGGGGGGGAAGGGGGGTGAGTTGTGTTGAAAGGGGAAATTTGGGAATGGCAGGGAGTAAGAATTGTTCTAGCAAAATGTATGAAGGCGCCTAATACCCAACTACTCAAACTTCTGTATTATGAACTGCTGCCCTTTTAAATGTGATATACACAAAAAAACGTAAAAAGAATATAAAGTAAGGTGCTGTTTAGTTATATGTGCATCTGTAAATGTGCATGGACTCAGAAAATAAAAAATAATAATATAATTTGCAGCGCCTATAAACTAAAAATCCATATAGTGCATCAAAAAATTGCATATAAAATACTATCATCAAAGTATAACTATAAAGTTTCAATGTGCATATATTCCATAGGTGCATAAGTGAATATAAAAAATACAATACAAGTATCATACACTATGCATGATACACAAATCCCTGTGCACACTGAAAGTGCTCATGTGCATAAATAAACTAAAATGCGAATAGTGAATAAAAAACAATTCAACAAATAAATGAGTGTTGGACAGATGATTATAGTCCATATGCCATAAAATAGAGGTAAATGGTCTGCCCAAACACCAACACTGTGCCTGCAGAGTTGATTTTTAAGAACCTTTCCACCTTGTGAGCCAATCCACACTAAAATGCTCACCAGAAGGTCCCAGGCCACTGGGACCTAAATAGCCTTTCAAATAACTGGGTGCCAAGTCCCATACACCACGTTCTCTCTCCTCTCCACAGCAGAGATGTATATGAAAACAAAGGACATAAAAAAATAATAAGGCAACTCCATTTTATTGGGGAGCCAATAAACAATCTCATGGTAATGTGCTTACAAAGAGAAGTGCCCAGACCGGCACTAGGGAGAACCGCCAAAGTAGAAATTGCATCCCCCTTTGTATAACCAGCTGACTCTCTCATCCTTCACCTAAACACTCCAAGGCCGTGACCAGCGTGCGTTCCATGAGAGTGCAGGAAGTGACATCACTGGATAAACGGGAAGCTCAGATGGTAAACAGACCACAATGCATTTCGCTGAGTAGCATCATCAGGAAGTCTTCAGTGAAATGCATTGTGATCTGTTTACCATCTGAGCTTTTGGTTTATCCAGTGACGTCACTTCCTGCACTCTCGTGGAACGCACGCCGGCTGTGGCATTGGAGCATTTAGGTGAAGGGTGAGAGAGTCAGCTGGTTATACAGAGGGGAATGCGATTTCTACTTTGGCGGTTCTAACTAGTGCCAGTCTGGGCACTTCTCTTTGTAAGCACATTACCATGAGATTGTTTATTGGTTTCCCACTCAAACGGAGTTGCACTATTACTTGTTTATGTCCTTTCCTTTCATATACATGTCGGTTGTGGAGAGGAGAGAGAACGTGGCTTATGGGACTTGGCACCCAGTTATTTGAAAACTGATTTAGGTCCCAGAGGCCTGGGACCTTCTGGTGTTTGGGCAGACCATTCACCTCTATTTTATGGCATATGGACTATAATCATCTGTCCAACACTCATTTATATGTTGAATTGTTTTTTATTCACTATTTGCATTTTAGTTTATTTATGCACATGAGCAGTTTCAGTGTGCACAGCGATTTGTGTATCATGCATAGTGTATGATAATTGTATTGTATTTTTTTATATTCACTTATGCACCTATGGAATCTATGCACATTGAAACTTTATAGTTACACTTGATAGTATTTTACATGTAATTGTTTGATGCACTATACTGCACATATAACTAAACAGCGCCTTACTTTATATAATTTTTAAGAATTGTTCTGGGTTTGGAAATTTGGGGGGGGGGGGTGGGTAGTATTGATTTTTTAGGAGATTTGTGTTGGGGAAAGGTAGGGGAAGAGGATGTGTGCTAGGAAGGGGGATTTGGGGGGTTTGTGCTAGAAGAGGTGATAAGGTAGATGAGGAGGAGAATTATGCTAGGAGGGGATTTGTTTTTTTTTTAGGGGGGATTTGTGCTGGTAGGGATGACTGGGGGGGGGGTGCTAGGAGGGGGGGGGAATTGTGTCCGAAGGGGGGATTTGGAGTGGGGGGGGGGAGAAGATGTATACTCGGAGGGGACATTTTAGAGGTAGAGGATTCCTGCTAGGAGGGGTGATTTTTTTTTTTGGGGAGGGCATTTGTGCTGGGGGGGATTTGGGGGATGGGGGGGCAAATATTTGTGCTTGGAGGGTGGATTTCAGCAGGGGGGTGGATTGGTACTGATAGGAGGGGGAATTTATGCTTAGGGGGTAAACATGCAGATTAGTGCTCAATGTTTGGGGGGGATGCATACTGCTCATACATCTTTTTGAGGGCTTAAAAACACAAAAAAAATGATATTTTACATATAGGTGAAGGCAGGTAGGATACGTCACCCCCCACTGGGTTTTATATTTTTTGCGAGCTGCAGCAATAAAACATTTCTGTCATAGTTCAATAATAAATGTTGACCTTTAAATAAACATCTCTGCAACAACAACAAAAACAGGACCCCAAACCCAGCACCCTGATGATGTGAACAGACACTAGTAAGACTAGGCCAAACTGTACTGGAGTAAAGGCAGGTGTCCTACAACAATCAAGAGACTGCAGATGATAAAGCACTTTAAAATTGGCCATCATCAAGGTATCTTTAATGAGCAAGAATAGGCCTAAATGTTCTAGAGACAAAGAGCAAAGGCAGGTGTTTTATTTCAAGAATTTATAGACCACAGATTATACACAAATGTAAAATTGACCAGCTACAGAAGAGTTTTAATGATAGATAATGGGCCTAACTGGTGTATGCCTAACTTTTATTTACTATGGGGATAGGATGATGCGGAGAAAGTAAGTGGTAGAATGTGAAGTAGATTAGGTGAACTGTTCTTACACTTAGTTTTTATTTCTTTTTTATATGAAGCAGCAGTGCACTGTGAACAAAATGCAACAGATGGTCAGCTACAAATGAATGCAGAACTTTGAGCACTGTAAACTTACAAAAAGGCTCAATCAACAGAAAATGATAATCCATAAACCCCTAAGAGAAATAATAACCCCAAAATAACACCCTCCTGAAACAAAAGCAAACTTTTTTTTAAAGGAAAGCCTTGAATATTTAAAAATAAATATATATATATCTACATGGATAGAACAGCAGATAAAAGTGACCACTGCCATCAAAACAACCAAAAACTAACATGAAAGACACAAACCCCCAATAATAAGAACATAAAAATGTAACAAAGTTAGTGATTGGCCTAAACAGCTAGTAATCAGAATGAAATCATTTTTTTTTTATTGACCCTGATATTTCCCTATGCAGTTTGTCACTTTTCCTTTTAAATACTGATGTAATTTTTAGGTTTCAACTGTGCATATTGCTGGTTGCACGGCGTTCAGCTTTACATTTGATATATTTCCTAACCTAGAAAATAATGACACTCTTAGTATATTTTCAAAGCATGTCTTAATTTCCTCCTTTAGGTATTTAAATGGATTTTAAAGGCTCTAAAAAAACCACCCCCAATTTACAATTGTGTACTGTAAAAGTCAAACTAAGCCAAAGGCATTTCTGGTCCAGAGCTCTAATTCATGAGCAAATAAAATGTTGCAAATGGTATTGTTCATTTACAGTGGGAGATCAGTCGCAAGAAAACAAAAACAACCCAGATTATATAGAGCTCAAAGCTGAACTCTACGCAGATATAAAATACACACATTAATGCAGTTCGGTATCCATTTAAGTTGAACTACACTGCATCTGAGCACCACAAACCAAAAAGGCTGTTTAGTTAATTTTTAATATTCAAAGCAAACTCCCCCATCCCTCTATGTCTCCATGCTTTGTTTTGTTGGGAAATCACGTTGAAAAACAGTCCCCCTAGCATTCCTGGCTGTGGCAATCTTGCAAAAGTGCAGGTGATTCATGTAGCGTTTACTTCATGGAATCCATATGTTTTTAGCTCAGGCATGCAGGCAGGAATGTGTGCTTAGCTGAGAAAGTCCCCCCTCCCCTGCTGAGGACTCCTGAGATGTATGACATCATTTGCCTAGGCCTAAAAACCAGGAAGTAACTAAAGAAATGTACAAAAAAGTTTAAAACAAGTGAATATGATCCACTTTCCTAACTTTTTACTGATATTAGCTGCATAAGGATTAAAATAGTCAATGTTGATTGAAGAGGAAGTAAACTCTTCAGTTTTTTTTTCAGTTTTCTCCTTCCCTGCATAGTAAATGCATAATGTGCTAGTATGCATCACATATTAGCACAATTATGGGACATTTACCTGCAAATGAAGCCCACGTTGTCCCCACTGGCAGCCGGATCCGTCTTTGCCCATCTTCCTTCCGGGTCTGCAGACTCCGGCTGTATTACTGGCCATTTCATCACCGTGACAGGGCTCTGAAGGAACGGCACCGGCGGCCGTTTCTTCAGAGCGCATGCGCCGATGACGTCATTGACTGCATGAAATGTAAATATCTCGAAAACGGTGCAAGTTTAGGAGATATTTACAGTACCTATAGGTAAGGCTTATTAAAGGCTTACCTGTAGGTAAAAGTTATGAAGGTGGATTTACAACAACTTTGAGAGAGAAGTTCCACTTTAATCCATCATGAAATTTATTTTTTTAACTCAAGCAGTGTAAGGCTCTTTAATGTGACCTGGAATCAGCCTTTTGCAGTGCCTGTTCAGCAGACCTCAGAATGTGAAGGGAAGAAGCAGCACAAGGAGCCAATCAGTATATGTGTTGCCAAATGCACGATGATAGGAGGAGTCAGAGAGATCAGTTAATCACTGTGCTGTTTCTATCTTATTGTCTAGTCACAGACAGTGGGCTGGTCCATGGCTGCCTGGGCTCAGAGAAAGTGGGTAAAGGAAAGGGAGCTGCTGTCAGAATACAATGTCCCAGTGGGGGGTGGGAATTCCTCCAGGAATCTCAGGAAGATGGAAGAATCTGTTAGTATTTTTTTGTTCAGCCCTCTGGGGTTGAACAAAAAAAAAAACCTAGCGGTGGTATGTATTATTCTGAAGTGCATGAAAGGGCAAACTTTTTAGTATCTTTATTGAGCCTCCTCCATTGAAGTCTGGGACCCTAGCAGCCGTCTACTCTGCCTTTCTTATAATACACTACGGAACGCATCATTAGTAATACATAACAAGCACTTTTGTTTGTCTGCAAATCTCTTCAGTGCTTCAGGAGCCCTAAATATTGGGGTGCGCTAGCATGCACACGGCTACACAACTATTACACGCTGGTTGGGGAAGCATTCAGTACTTTCTACTAATGGTGCTTTTCCACTGCATGGAACCGTACCGGTTCGGCACGCTTTTGTGCTTTTCCACTGCGGTACCGCATGGTATAGGGTCGGAACGGTTCGGTTCGGTACGGTATAGGTTTGCTTTTCCACTGCATGGAACCGAACGGTACGGCTCTGAAAAAACAGTACCTACTCGATTGTGGTTCCAACAGGTACCAAACTGGTACCATATCCCACAATCCTTTGCATGCAGTCACTACTAGCCACTGATTGGTCAGAGAATCACACCCACCCCGTTGTTATCCCACCCACTTAACTTTAGTACTACTTTAGTGGAAAAGCAAACCTATACCGTACCGTACCGAACCGTTCCGACACTATACCATGCGGTACCGCAGTGGAAAAGCAAACCGGGCCAAGCAGGGCCGAGTAGAGCCGAGCCGGTACTAGCCGGTACTTGCAGTGGAAAAGTGCCATAAGAAAGCCCAATACTAACTTCATGATTCCAGGCAGACAGTATTAAATGCTTAACATTCTCATCCACTTCCACCTCCTAAGCCTTGCTATTGGCCTGCAAGGCCACCTATCACAGTGATGGGTTCATATTTAAAGCATATTTAAACCCAAAAACCAAAAATTATATTATATTGTACCTTACCAGTCTTACATGAGGTGTCTCCAAAAATTTTTTTTTTTTTTTTCAGGCTTTTTTCTCTTTATTTTCACCTGGTAATGCTTCAAATAGCACAGACCTAATACCCAAGTGTCTACATTTACTTCTTAACTGTATCTGTGGTGTGAGCCTATTGCATATATTGGTATATTCCTCCTGGGGCAGCTGAATGTCGGCGAGGGGGAGGAGAAGCCTACTTTCAGCCGCTGCAGGAGGAAAATACAAATCTGTTCTACTAAATTTGACAGGTACAGTGGGGATCGAAAGTTTGGGCACCCCAGGTAAAAAAACTCTGCAGGGTGCCCAAACTTTTGCAGACACCATTTTTTTGTTTTCTGTTATTTTGAAAGTGTAAATGATGGAAATAAAATCTAACTTTTGTTGACATATTATAAGAATGTCTAATCTGTAATTTCATGCCTTTTGGAGATTCTTCCATCTTTCCTTGGCTTCTTTATGCACATTAATACAAATTTTTACCTGGGGTGCCCAAACTTTCGATCCCCACTGTAGATTGCAATTGATAGGTTGCCAACCACCCGGTACACCTCTTGTGCACACCTACGACAGCCACATTATCTAAGGACTATTAGGTGCAATATATTACATTTAGCTATGCTTTAAAAGCAGGAGGTGGTTAAGATAAATTCTCAACCACAATGGGTTGAGTTGGTCACCCCTGAATTTAGGGTGTCTTACAATGATCCCCATAAAATAAATTTAGTATGGTGTTTTTTCCAAGTGCTGTCTCAGGCCGTACATTTAGAGGGATGCTCCTTTCTCCTTTATCGGCAATAACGTGCCTGACTTTATTGTAATGGCAGACGTTCATTTTATTTGTCTGGTGACAGCTGGGACAGCAGATGTATCTTTGTCTTACTCTGCAATATGGAAGTAACAGAGTTGAAATGGTGTGAGGAAACTTAGCCTTGTATGGAACAGCATGTGTTTTCTGTCCCAAGATTTATGCCACCAACCTTAACAGGCTATTATTTATGTTCATATTAATACAAGAGCAGCGACAATGGCTGCGGCTTAGAACAGCACACCTACTTCTGTTCTGCTATAAAAAGTATCATAACAGGAGCTGAGAGCCATATGACCAGTGATCTGCAGCAAATGCTAGTGACAAAACAAGACATTGAACGATATAGTGTGCACTGCATCATTACACAGCCTGACTCTACAAACATCATCTTTGGAGAAAGTCTTCTATATACAGCAATGATAGACTGACACTTTGGGCTCAAACGGGACATCAAAAGACCTTTACCCTCTAAAAATAAAAGCATGTATCTGATATGGACACATTTAGTAAAAAAACAAAGAATAAACAAAGCCAATTTTTTTTTTTTTAACAAGTACATAAAATTGTAAGAACCCATGTCAGGTTTTTTCTGTTACTTGCAAACAAAATGCTAGCTAACCTGGTTCCAATTCAAACGTTTAAACCAACACAGTATTTTTGAATGTGATGGTCCCTCTTTATCAAAAGGAAAAATTGAGCCATTGTGGCCCCTAAATGCCACATAAGAATGGTAGTCAGTGACTGGCTGTAACAATACCCCCCCCCCCCCCCCGTTATTGGGAGTCAGGGGTTGGCTGTAATACTAATCCTCCAGCTTTGGTGGTTAGTGGCTGGCTGTAACAACCCCACCCCCAACCATTAGTGGTCAGTGGCTGACAGTAACCTTACCCCCCCCCCCCGCTTTGGTGGTCAGTTATTGGCTGTAACAATAACCTCTCTAGCATAGGTATTCAGGGTCTGTCTGTAACAATAACCCCTCCAGCACTGGTGGTCATTGGCAGGCTGTAACAACAACTCCCACCCCCCAGCACTGGTGGTCAGTGGCAGGCTGTAACAACAACTCCCACCCCCCAGCAATGGTGGTCAGTGGCTGGCTGTAACAATAATGATAACCCCTCCAGAATTGCTTTTTAAGCCTAGTACACACTATTAGTTTGTTTTTCGTTCAACCCAGCGGGGGTGAGGGGTTGGCTGTAATAATAACCCTCCAGCTTTGGTGGTCAGTGGCTGGCTGTAACAAACCCCCCCCCCCCAGAATTGGTGGTCAAGAGCCAGCTGTAACAATAACCCCCCAGCTTTGGTGGCCAGTGGCTGACTGTAACAATAAACCCCCCTTACAGAATTGGTGGTCAGTGGTTGGCTGTAATGGCAACTCTCCAATCATTAGTTGTCATTCGCTGGCTGTAACAAAAACCCTACCCCTAGAATTGGTGGCCAGTGGCTGGTTGTAACCATAACCCAACAACCATTAGTGGTCAGTGGCTGGCTGTAACAATGTCCTCCTCTGCTTTGATGGTAAGTGATCGGCTGTACCAATAACCTTTCTAGCATAGGTATTCAATGTCTGACTGTAACAATAACCCCCAGCACTGGTGGTTAGTGGCTGGCTGTAACAACCCCCTCCCCCCCAACCATTAGTGGTCAGTGGCTGACAGTAACATTACCTTCCCTGCGTTGGTGGTCAGTTAATAGCTGTAACAATAACCTCTCTAGCATAGGTATTCAGGGTCTGTCTGTAACAATAACCCCTCCAGCACTGGTGGTCAGTGGCAGGCTGTAACAACAAATCCCACCCCCCAGCAATGGTGGTCAGTGGCTGGCTGTAACAATAATGATAACCCCTCCAGAATTGCTTTTTAAGTCTAATACACACTATTAGTTTGTTTTTCGTTCAACCCAGCGGGCTGAACGAAAACCCCCCAAAAAACAGAAGGAGGAGCCGCTGTATTAACAGCTTCGGCCGAGCCAGCTGCCATACACAGGGGTACTCAAATGTTAGCCAGGTTCTATTGAATTGGCCGATAGCGCCAGGTGTTCAGCCCGTGTGCACAGCCCATTAGTGTTTACATGCTTTCCATGCTTCCACAGCCACCAATTGCTGTTTAGTGTTTACATACTTCTCTTTTCAAGTTTAACTAGAACTATAGGTTAACTATCGGGTGGAGATCACTCCACTAAATAGTTTAAGCTTTTTTTAGTACCACTTCCACTACCACTCCAATGACTGTCAGATTCACCTGGGCACCCTCCAACTGGTCGTACCCTGTGCGTGCCACCAATGTCCCCTTAGGAAAAGTTTTCTCCTACTTGTCCTAGTAGCAGTTGTCACTAACAAAGAATGTAAGGGGAAAACACTTTTTAGAAGTTTAGAAGGGGCTATACCTTTCGTCAGGTGTCCATGTTTATTAGATGTATCCTCCTCCCCCCAAACAGTTGGTTACCAGGACAGAAAGTGAGGACAAACTTCCTAACAGGTATGAAACTGTCCTTTGCTAAGGGTTAAACCCGTCACACTGTTAAAAAGGTTGGGTGACACTTCATTTTAAAACAAACCTGTTTCAAAATAAAAACACCCCATACTGGGCACTAGGCATCCGGTGCCTAAAAGCCTAACTCCACTACAGGACCAGTGATCATGTCCCATCCTATAGGAGTGCCTGTCTACCCTCCTACAGTGCTCAAGAGCAGAAGAATGGACCGTCCAATGTCATGCGACCATGGACTGAATAAGGTGAGTATTGCTCTAAGTTAGAAAATGAACAAAATATTTTTGATCAGCTGGGGGGGAGGTGTTGGGGTTTGAAGGTATGGGATAGCTTCTAATTTTAATTATATTATCATTGAATTGCGCTTTTTCCTTGCTAATTGGCTTAAAATCCCAGTACTTGAGGAACACATGGCACTTCTCTTGCAAGGAACAGTGGTTGGTTTTTGCATGGCCAATCCCCAGACCCAAATGCTGTTAGAGTTCATGGCATGCCTAACAGTGTGCAAGAATCGCCTTTCAAAATGTCATGTTATTGCATAGAATTTTTGTGGGGGTAGCTCCAGGAAACTGGGCACTGGACAGCAATCCTACTATTGAGTGAAGATGCCAGGTTGTACAAGACTGTGTGGGGGCTCCTGGTTTTTTTTGTTTTTTTGGCACAGGTTTGCTTTAAGCTATATATTTTTATAGATTTCATCATGTTATACTTTTATATATTCTGCTATGTTTTTAAGAACATGAAGTCAGCTTGCAGCTGAACATTTTTAAGCTGCCTAGATGTATTTTTTTTTAACAGAAAATGTTTCAGTGCTGAAGCCACAAAAATAATCTTCCAGCTTCTCCTGCCATATGTCAAGCTGCCATATGTCACACCATTAATGATAAAAAAAAACAATATCCAGCAGGGTGTTTGCTGACTGTCCAGTGAATAATGAAAGTGCAATGATAAAACAATCAGAGAATGTAATGAAGATGCATGTCTGCCGAAGCTCCCATGTGACAGACCGTCTGCTGTCAGACATGAAGCAAGACCAACGCACAATATCGAGCCGCTATTATGACAATGTATCCTCACAGTTGTTAGTAATAATAGCACAGCTACAATCCAGGTGCCTGCATTGAATTACTTATGTTTTGTTTTGAAGAATTTGATCAATTATGAATCACAGCATGACCTTATGTCATGTCTAATGCTGGTCATTCAATTTATAATCATTATTCAATAGAAAATAATTATATTCATTAATTCATTCCTTGAGATGATTCCATGTACAAGCCTATTTTTTATTTTTTTTTTTATTTTATTGGATTGGCTTTAAAAGAAATTCAATAAAATGTAATTGATTATCCATGCACTTTCAAAGAAAAATCATTTAACAAGACTGTAGTTTTAATTTTTGGGTTTCTTTTTATTAAAATTATTATTGTTATACAGGATCTATATAGAGCCAACAGTTTGTGCAGCACTTTACAAAATGAAGGCAAACATTACAGTTACAATACAATTTGGTACAAGAGGTTACAATCTAAGATGGGTTTCTTCTATTTTTTTTTTTTTTTTTTTTACGTCTTTTGCTTACTCTAGCTACAGACTTAAAGCGGAGTTCCGGGCACAAAATCGATCTTTTTTTTTGTGCCCGTCCGCTAGTTCTCCATCACCTGAAAAGGAATTGGATAGTTAGGTTCTTTTTTTTTTTTTTTTTTTTACTCCCCTTGTAATTGAAGATCGAAAATACTCACCTCAGGGTACTTCCTCCCTCAGCGCCGTGGCTCCGCCGTCACTTCCTGTCTCGCGATGATTCCTGGGAGCTGAACGTCATCGCTCCCAGGAATCAAT
The DNA here is from genome assembly GCF_965119305.1 of Pelophylax lessonae. Classification (NCBI taxonomy): domain Eukaryota; kingdom Metazoa; phylum Chordata; class Amphibia; order Anura; family Ranidae; genus Pelophylax; species Pelophylax lessonae. The sequence continues at coordinate 493,687,946 of NC_138772.1, read as the reverse complement.
GCGACGGCACCGGCCCCGCTCGTCACTTCCGGGGCGACGCCGCATTCCCCTGCTAAACAGCTTCTGGGCATTCCCAGAAGCTGTGGAGGAATGCGGCGCGCACCGGAAGTGACGAGAGGGGCCGGTGCGGCGCATTCTGGGAGAAGAGGACGCGGAAGAAGACGCAGAAGAGGACCGCGCCGGCTTCAGCTGCCCACAAGAGAGATGGCAACGCTGTGGAAGAAATTTTATAAGTGAGTATTTCTTCTTGCAGGTAAGTGCGAACCGGGACAGATCAGAGGCTAGCCATTGTGGAATGTGCTAGCCCTGACTGTCCCGGGGGTATGTTTGTTGAAAAATGGTTTCTGTGCCCGGAACTCCGCTTTAAGGGAAATCAATCCCAGAGGATGCCATTTATGGGGAAACGCATTGGGCGGAGTTTTTGTATGTCCTGCTCATGTTTTTCAGCCTTCTCGTAAGTGTAATTTAAATATTTTGAATTATTTGGCTTTATTGGCTTACACTATGAGGCTTCTCCCTGTTTGCATGTGAGGGGCTCAATCCCAGAGATGTTCTCAAGTCTATAGCAACAACCAAAGTGCCACAGCAGGGGTGCCTTGCCATTGAAGATTCTACTGGGAATTGATTGCAGGCTCATTCTGATCTCTGTAATCAAGATCCATTGAATCTAGTAAGAGGCTGCCCTTTATAACTTGAGAAGCAAGTTTGAAGCACTGGAGCACTTTGTATAGTGGAAATTGGTCCATAAGCACTAAGCACCTTTCTTCTGGCACATTTACATTGGACTATCTATATTAACGCATTGTATATTATATTTTGCTTATATATTACTTAGCACACGTTTAAAACTGTATGTTTTAGGATTGTTTTGGCACTTGCACTTTATCTTACATTTTCCTTTTGGGGAGCATTGGTCAATTGACCTTTAGAGCCCCTTTTTGAATATATTTAACATTTAAAGGAACAGATTTAAGGGAGCTTAGTGAATAAATCATAGATCAAAGTTTCCTATTCTAGGTGCTGTCACACACCTTCATAAGTCATTAAACATCTTTTGTGCACCCAGGAAATTCCAAAATGCACTTGTCTTAGGTCTTGACTCGAGCTCAAACCCCCCCCCCCCCCCCCCCCCTGGACATCCCTGGTCCTGGGATGGAAATTTGAAATTCTTCTTCAATAGGAATTTGAAATATTCACAATTATTACTCTTGACTTGTTATAATAGTACAGACTTACTTCCCAGGGACTAATTACTTTGTTACATTTTTTTTTTTTTATTCTTTCCTTGTCATAGAAGTGTCAGGCTGAGTATCAGGCTGTAAGGCCCATCTATCACCTGTCTAAGCTCAGTGCTGGCTGATAAGGGACAATCAATAATATGTCATCACATTGGTGCTGTTAGGAATGCATGGCAAAAACCTAGAATACTACATTTAGAAAACCAGAGGATTTGGTAATTGACATTTTTACTCTCCTCCAGCAATCGATGGAGGGTGAGGCTGTTATCCATTGAGCCTTTACAGCCTGACAATGGGGTGACAGTTTTGCTCTGGCAGGGAGAGCATACAAGTAAGTAACTTAACATACACCTATCTCTGAGAGGTAAGGCTACATTCACACGGCCGCCAAGGGGCAACCAGCAATGGCCACCAGTGAGGATCAGTAGTTTCTTGTTGGCTGTCCTAAATGCTGCCTACATGCGCTGTGTACAACCAGCAGCGGCTGTCAGATTTGTACCCTGTGCAATTCAATGGCCAGCACCACCACTGTTCCCATGTAACTGCTCACCTGAGCTGTTATATGTGAGTAGAGCCAGCGACCAATGCCGAATGCAAATCATGTGTGCAGGGTTGGCTTTTCTGTGGAATTCTGGCTGCACATAAACTGGCTGCAGTTTACTGCCCAGTTTATATGCGTCCATAACACAGAGTTCTTCTGCATCAAGAGGCAGCTTTAACCACCTCTGAACGCAGCAAACTAACCACAGTGAATGTAGTCTGCACTATTAAAACAGTTAAAAAGAACATGTAATTGCTAACTGAATTACACTCAGTTGCTAAAGCACCACGCATCTTAAACATTTGCCTTTTTTAAAATAAAAAGGTATTTTCACCAAGTTTTCCTTATGCATCTCAGTGCCGCTGATCATCTGCAGATCATCTTCCTGTTTATGAGCTGGTGGCCTGTCAATGGCTGTAGAGTATTTTTCCAGGGTGGGTTTACTGGTGGTCACAACAGTGGACCATGCATGTGTAATGAATGTTTATAGAGCCACTTGTACAGTAGTCCCCAATGGAGGCCCCCTGCGGCAGGGTGACAATGTAGGAGCACAACTAGGAGCAGGGGCCGAGTGTTGTCATAATATAAAAGGAAGCACATGGATAAGAACCTTTGTGGAAGGATCATCAGATATTCTTTTAATAAAAGCTGTATAATCAGTTATATTGAAAATTACTTTTGAAATTGCACTTTTAAGTGGTTATAAAGGATGGAAATGTATTACCCTAATGCATTTCCTGCATTAAGGTAAAATATGTCCCTGTATCTGTATCACACCCTAACCACTCTTATACTAACCTGAACCCGATCTTGATCCAGTGTTGTGTCCATCTGCAGTGGCTTTCTCTACTCTCTCTGCTCACCATTGGCTCCTGCTTCTGTCATTCAAATTCTGTGAGCAGAGAGCAAGGGGCAGAGCCAAGCTATGCTGTCTGGGTCTATGGATGCAGGCAGCACAGCTTGGGATCGAGCCTGGAGGTTGACCCTCATAGGAAGCGACTTCCTATAGGGGTGCACCAAGAAGAGGAAGAGCAGACCTGAGAAGTGGAGGTTCGGGTCGCTCTCTACAAAACCATTGCACAGAGCTGGTAAGAATGCCATGTTTGTTTTAAAAAGAAGCTTTACAATCACTTTAAAGTGGTTCTAAAGGCTGAAGATTTTTTGCCTTCATGCATTCTATACAGGAAGGTAAAAAAACCTTCTCTGTGCAGCAGCCCCCCTAATACTTACCTAAGCTCCCTCTTGATCCAACAATGTGCTCTCTGGGGACTCTCCCCCCTCATTGGCTGAGCCAATGGCTCCCGCTGCTGTCAATCACCTTCAGTGAGCCAATGAGGAGAGAGAGGGAGCAGGACCGAGCCTGGGCTATGTTTCTGAATGGGTGCCTGCTTAGGTGCCTGCTTGGGTGCCCCCATTGCAAGCTGCTTGCTCTGGGGGCACTTAACGGGAGGGAGGGGCCAGGAGCACCAGCACGGGACCCGAGAAGAAGAGGACCGGGGATGCTCTATGCAAAACCTCTGCACAGAGCAGGTAGGTATAGCATGTTTGTTTTTTGTTTTTTTGCCTTAAATATCACTTTAAGCTTAGATAAGATTATAATGATTGGGTTGACATTTAGAGATTTCAATTCTTACTAATGCTCACAAATGATATGTTCTGTTAAAGACTTTACCAGATAAACAAACACTGTACAAAAACCGTAACTTTAACTTAAAGGGTAATTCACTTTCGTGGGGAAAAAAATAGCAAATAAAGAAAAAACAATATAGCGTATATAATTGCTACACAAATCATATTTTCATTGAATGTTATTAAAAATCACCTTTCCTTTTCAATCTGCAGCTGTTGTAATTTTCTGAAAGTGCAATGCAATATGGCTACCTGGAGCTGTTCTGTACACAGAATGTATACTGAGAACACCCCAAAAACATCATTTTCTGCTTGTGTCATTGGCTCACCAATTTTCCCAGAAGTCCGCACTAATATACAAGTCAGATTTTTGGCATCGCCTGCAACAAAAATGTAATTTTTGGTGAGATACTCCCAGTAGGAATACGTCTAAAGGGGTGCAGGCCCAGCAGCTTTCCACATTAGTGCCCTGCAGCTGCACAGCTCACAGATAATTCTGAAACCACTCCCATTTGACCCACTCGGCACAGAGGAACAAACAGTGATTTCTTCAGAATAACAAAAGGTAGGAATCTGCAACAAGGTTTGTTAAAATCCTTGCAATGTACAGAGATCACCCAGAGGGGAATGTTATTTTCCCAACAAAAATGGAGTTATGCTTTACAGTTAAGGGTTTTATAAAGTGTTTGTTTATCTGATTGGAGAAGTTTATGCAGGCTTCTTTTAATGCATGCTTCATGGGGGATATATTATATTTGAATGTTTGGTGTCATGCCAGGTTAACGTTCAATACTTTCTTCACATACACACTGCACACTGGCCTAGAAATGTCCCTGTAGTCAGCATGCAATGAATTAGTCGCTTGCGAGCTGCTGATTCCTGCTCAGCATGCACAGACATGCATTTAATTAAAAATCTTCATTAAGGTACCATTAACTAAACTTGCAAAGCTTTTCAAAGATAATCCCTAGCATGAAAACTGAGCTGACTTAAAAGTGTTTTCATGTCTGTGGAACAGTAAACATTCACCCGGAGACACAGTATCCTGATTCCTGGAAATATACACCGCCAATTGTGACACAATAGCTGGAGAACCGTTGAATCTCTAATTAGATTTCAATATATTTAAAACAGATGAAGCGTATGTGCATGACAGATACTTCTATATATATATGTCAAGCTATTTATATATTATGACGTATTGGAGCAAAAAAAATGAATAAACGGGAGCTAATCTGAGATATGTAACAAATAAATTAGATATAAATCTAATCATTAAAATCTCATATACGAGTTGATACTAGAAATGGAGACTGATGAGCATCCACCATTTTGTTGCAAATGGTCAATATAAATAATGGTGTGGAGTTGGAGGAGAGCAGAGGGAGCTTTGATGGTATTATAAACAAGCAGGGAGAGTAGAAGGGAAAGCCGCCCAGGTGTATGTATCAGGACCCAGTGCAGGTCAGATCCGCCGTCCAGGAATATGCAAATTTGAAGTGTGAGACCGCACTCGGGGTTTTTGATGAAACCAATGATTTTCTTTATTCCTCAAGTAAAACAGACAGACAGTGTACAGAACAGACGTGTCAGGTTGACGCGTTTCACGACATATCCAGTCGCTAACTCATAACCACACAACCACACAACCTCATCAAAAACCCTGAGTGCGGTCTCAAACTTCATATTAACATAAGGGGTCCACAGTCTTGGTTGGTGTTGAGCTGGAGGAGTAGAGAAACCCTGGATAATAAAAAGAAGTGTTTGTAGCGCCACCCCCCTAGGGGCCACTTTAGATTAACAATTTATTTCCAAAAGCAATGAAGAGGCAGCCCGACACACGGCAACAGTCCACTTACTTTCACTCATTGAACTGTCTAGGGGTTGTCTTTTAAGGTTTATTTGCTTGTGGAAACTTATAACAGAAGGGAACTTGGGGTGATGTGGGACACTCCAAAATGTTTAGGTATTGTTAGCAGATGACACTTCTCTCTTAGCACAGGTACTGGAAGACTGGAACAGTCTATGGATTCATAGCTGAGGAACATTAAGTAGGCTTAAGCCTGGTACACACGCACCGATTGTTGGCCGTGAATTTTCAGCCAACGTCCGATCGGCCGATTGTCGGCTTGTTAGTATGATGCTTCCGACAACCGACTCCGACTTTTCGGCCGAACAAAATCTGGTGTGCATGCTATAAAATTTTTGTTGGCCGTCAACAGAACGGCCGATTGTTCTTCAGTCAGTACAGATTTCGGCAGACAAAAATGTGATGAGCAAGACTGGGCATGCTCAGAGAAGAAAAAACACACGAAAAGTAAACCAGAACATGACATCACTTCTGCAGTTGGTTGTTGTTGGCGGACAAAATTCGTGTGCAGTCTAGAGCACTTTTCAACCAACACAACAACACTGGACAAAAGACGGCCGATCAGTCGGCCAACAATCAGTGCATGTGTACAAGGCATTAGCTCAAGTAAAGGCAGACTGGAACAGTCTATGGGTTCAGGGCTGGGGACCATAAAGAAGGTTTGAGAACTGCAAGGAAGCTCCACTCACAGAATCCTGGAGCAGAATCAGTCCACAGGTTCCATCTCTTGTGGAGTAGCCCAGCACCCATTCTAAAGAGCTCAGACAGAAAGCAACCCCATCCTCGTAGCTTACCAATACAAAAAAGACAATCTCCTCAGGGCTCCGGACTATTTAAAAGCATCCCAGCCACCATCTGGGCACACCTCCCCAGGCATTGGCTAGGTCCTGCTCATTATTCAGGCTGGTCATTTGATCTCCTCTTCCCTAACATCCAGAAACCTCTTCCATAGGCAGTCAGATACAATCAAACTCCCAGCCTGTGAAGCCCTGAACAGACCAAACCAAACAAACCCTGTTCCCCTGATTGCAGAAAGAGCCAAAAACTAAATTTACCTAGGAAAGTGCTATATATTTGTAGACCCACTTATTGACATGGGGGTCTGCAATTCCAGTGAGTGTTTTATGCACTGGGAAATGAGAAGCACATAGGAGGAGGTGCATTGTAGAGCTAATAAAAGGAAAGGTGGAAGAAACCCTTGGCTTTGCTCAAGAGATGTTACTCTAATATTCTTTTGAGACTTGTTGGGCTTGCAATCATGGACAAAGCTTTTTTGAGGACTGGTTACATATGATAAAAAAAACACTTTTCTTATGCAAAATCTTGGTTTTGTACAATGGGGCCCTAAAAAGGGCGTTATGTATTCAGGAACACTACATTGTTTGATATTCACTTATATGTTATTTAGATTCCTGGCACCTTATAGGTATGGGTTACTGGTGCATTTTTTACACATTATATGTATGGGTTATTGATGTATTTGCACATATTGAAAAAAAAGCATTATAGTGCTGCACCTTTTAGTGATAAAATTATACACACTTAGGGTTATTATAATTCCAAATGTTTTTACAATATTTTTATGTCTGTAGCATTCATTAAAAAAATTCCTGGGGACCCTGGCTGGACTTCTTTCCGTCAGCACAACCAACCGTACGATTCTTTGAACTGTAACTCACTATCATGGTGCACCCTTAGGGCAGAGGTGGCTTCCCTCTCTTCTCCTCTCTTCTTCCCTTTCTCCTTTCCTCCCTTTCTTTTTTTCTCTCTCTAATTCAAACCTCCCCCCCCCTCTGTTGTTTTTTTTTTACTACTATACTTTGTAGGAGAGAAGCTCTCCTTACTTTAGATAACTCTTTATCCGGTCCCCCCACGTATTCGAGTGGTCTTGCCCCCTTCCGGACACAGTTGGCTTCCATCAAGGGGTGTCCGGATGCACCAGGGGCACAACTGACATCACAAGCAAACTACAGAGTTTCTCCTACTTATTGTTTCATAATGTTCTATTTTTCTTTTTCTGTACTGTCTGTACCGATTATGTTGGATTGTCCACCAATGTTTTTGTTACTGAAAATGGATGACGCTATATCTTAGGCTACATTCACACCTGAGCGTAGCGTTTTCGCGCGTTTTTACCGCGATTTTACAGCGATTTTTGCCGCAATTTTTACCGCGATTTTTGTGCAGGCATTTTTAGATTGAATAGAGACCAATGGAAAACGCCTGTAATCTGCCCAAAAAGAAGCTCATGTACTTTTTTGAGCGTTGGGCGTGTTGCTCACAGCGTCAAAATGCTCAGATGTGAACAGGGGCCATTGAAATGAATAGGATTTGTCTTGTTGGGCGTTTTGAGAGCTGATCCTAGAGCAGAAAAACTCCCCCAAAAACGCCCCAAAACGCCTACATGTGAACGGAGCCTTACTGTTCGTTTTTGCTTTTATTTGTTTTTGAAAATCTTAAAATAAAAACATGGTAAAGAAAAAAAAAATTCCTGGTGATCCCTGTATTGGGGTGACAACTATCACCCAGCTGTGCTCCTGTGTTGTCACCCTGTTATATAAGCCCCCCTTGGAGAATACAAGCAGCAGCGCCAACATGCAGAGCACAGACATGGTCCAATGCCAGGAAGCCAGTCCAGAGCAATGATATGCAGCACACGCTAAAGTGCATGCACACTGACACAAAGTGGCTGAAAGAGGAGATCCACAGCACACAGATAAAAAAAAGGATAAATAAAATATTTATAAAAAAGCAGGACAATACAATACAATCATTATTATTATTATTATTTTTTTTTTTTTAGCAAACTACATTTTGTCCAGTTAGGTTTTATAACTACTTTAAATGATATGAATGGAGCAAGCAAATATCTTGTTTGGTTAAACTTTTTGCTTGCAGGGCAGGCATACAAGAAAATAACTCACCATTTTTTTTTTCCTGACCCAAACATTTCTGGGCCCCACCACATACTCCATAGTTGCAGGCACATACACACTAAAAGCAATCTTGTGCTTAAGAATATACTGTATATTGGCTACCATTTTCATCCTCCCTTTCTGTGGACAGTGATTTCCTAGATGTTACGCAGAGCCGCATGCATTAGTACTTGGTTGCTTGTAGGTCGGTAGAGTTTAACACTGCCCCAGCCGGGAAGATAGTGTTAATTGTGTCCCCTGCTTCTTTTCTTGGCAGCCTTTCCTGGGTCCAACCCCCTGGTTCTGTGTATTATAAAAGAGGCAGTGGTCCGTACCCAAGGGGCTAGAGGACTCGCACGCACATGAAAAGCTGTTGGTACCATTGTTGGACTCCATCCTGTTGGCCTGTTGAATATGCCGAGGCCGGATGACAATTAAAGCACATCTGAAGATGCCAATCCTGGATACAACCGTCATGGACGCTGTCAAAAATGGACTCTTTCCTATGCAGGTATACCAGGGCAGGCACAAGCCTGAAATAGGGACTAGGGATGTTAGGAAAAGACTACACTTTATGTTGAACAGTCGTGGTAACTTATTCCTCAGTAAAGCTTTTAAAACTTTGTCTTTGCCTGGTATGAAGTTACTAAAGGGATGTAATGCAAGTAACCGCCACATATAATCTACAGCTCAGGTCACGAATACAGTAGATCAGATCAGCACCGTAGAGATCCCCAACCTGTACACAGGTCCTGAAGAGGAAGAGTTAATTGAAGTGCATGCATGGAGTCAGCGCTAGGTGCATGGCGGGCCTCCATAACGTTACAGGGAGTGAGGTAGTGGTGATATGCTGGACAGGGAAAGAAGGCAAGGGCTCTGTGTGCCCCTTCTAATTGCACAAGCATACCGTTACAGGGAGTTTGGTAGTGGTGATATGCTGGACAAGGGGAGAGGGCAAGGGCTCTGTGTGCCCCTTCTAATTGCACAAGCATACCGTTACAGGGAGTTTGGTAGTGGTGATATGCTGGACAAGGGGAGAGGGCAAGGGCTCTGTGTGCCCCTTCTAATTGCACAAGCATACCGTTACAGGGAGTGAGGTAGTGGTGATATGCTGGATAGGGGGAGAGGACAAGGGCTCTGTGTGCCCCTCCTAATTGCACAAGTGACCGTGGTAATGTACATTAACATTGAGAGAGTTTATTAGAGTTCAGTCATCTGTTCAATAAAGGTATCCCATGTGTAAGACAGTGACCCTAACCAAAGTGCCTAGCGTAGCCCCGGGGCAGGCCTCTCATGTGACCCTTGCTTAGCGCCCAACGAAGAAGGAAGCATGGAGGACATCACTACCACCCCACGACACCTGCTCTACATGGTGATTCTATAGTGTTACTGACCAAATACCTAGATCAGATATTCTGACCAAAGGAGTCACTCCAGCCATAACAACCAATGCAGTTGAAATAAGGCCCAGGGGCAAAGGGACCTTGCACTTCAAAAAATTGCTCACTTGCTATATTCATCAGTTTGCGGTTTGATATCACTTTCTGACTCTGTGGTTGAGAAGCACAGACTACTTATGTAATATTGATTCTTTATTGATCCCTCCTCCCAGAGCTAGCTTTGTTCTGTCTGACCACAAATCTCTACTATAGAATGAAGCACAGGCTTCGAAAAGCAGTAGCAGTGAGTAGCCATGTGTCTATGGAGTTACCCATTCAGAGTGCTTGGCGACAGCTTGCCAGTTACAATTGCGACAAATTCATATTTCCAAAATTGTACTCATTGATGGAAAGGGTAAACTGGGACCAAACCCTGGGATCCCTGACCACAGAGGAAAAATGGGAATGCTTTAGGAACATATTAGGCAAAGGCATCTTGCAGTGCATTCCTATGGGAAATAAATTTAGAAGAGACAAAGCCAAACCTGGCTGGCTAAACCGTAGCGTCAAAAAACTTATTAGGGGAAAAAAATTGGCCTTCAAGAAGTATAAATCAGAGGGCACAGTATCGGCTTTCGAGCAATACAAGGAGGCAAATAAGAAAAGTAAACAAGAAATCAAGATGGCTAAAATTAACTTTGAGAGACAAATAGCGGAGGATAGTAAAAAAAAACCAAAGAAATTCTTTAAATATATCAACAGCAAAAAAACTAGGGCAGAGCATATTGCACACATAATTAACAATGATGGGAGGATGGTTACAGAGGACACTGAAAAAGCAACCGTGCTGAATGCTTTTTTCTCGTCAGTCTTTACACAGGAAACGGAGGGGTACACTGACCATGACTGTTTGGTTAGTAGTAATACACAGGACTTGCCACTATGGCTAACAGAGGGTGAAATCAGGGAAAGGCTGGATAAACTCAACACAAACAAATCACCAGGCCCGGATGGCGTACATCCGAGAGTACTCAAGGAACTCAGTAAGGTTATATCCAGACCACTGTTCCTGATCTTTGCTGACAGTATTAGGACAGGAGATGTACCAGGGGATTGGAAGAAAGCTAACGTGATTCCGATATTCAAAAAGGGCCAGAGGCATATCCCGGGAAATTATAGGCCTGTCAGTTTGACATCAATAGTATGTAAACTTCTGGAGGGGATGATAAGGGACTATATCGTAGAGTTTGCTAAAGACAACAACATCATCAGCAGTAATCAGCACGGGTTTACAAATGGGCGTTCTTGTCAAACCAATCTATTAACATTTTACGAGGAGGTGAGCTGTGAGCTAGATAGGGGGAGACCAGTGGATGTGGTGTACTTGGATTTCGCTAAGGCGTTTGATACAGTTCCCCACAAGCGCTTAATTTATAAAATAAGATCCGCAGGTATCGACAGCAGGGTTTGCTCTTGGATACGGAATTGGCTTAAAGGGCGTGTCCAAAGAGTGGTAATAAACAGCGCATACTCACACTGGTCTGAGGTAGTAAGCGGGGTGCCCCAGGGCTCAGTCCTGGGACCAACCTTGTTCAATTTATTCATAAACAACATTGAGGTCGGGATCAGTAGTTCGATATCAGTTTTTGCAGATGACACAAAATTGGCCAGAGCAATAACTGCACAGCATGAAGCAGATATCCTACAGAATGACCTGGACAAAATTACAGAGTGGGCAACGACATGGCAAATGAGGTTTAACGTGGAGAAGTGTAAGGTTTTGCACTTGGGGACTAAAAACATAAAAGCACAATACACGTTAGGAGGGGAACCCTTGGGGGAATCAAAAATGGAGAAGGATCTGGGAGTCTTGGTTGATGATAGATTAGGCAACAGCATGCAATGTCAAGCGGCAGCTGCCAAAGCCAGCAGAATATTGGCATGCATAAAGAAAGGGATGTATTCCAGAGATAAGACTATAATCCTTCCACTTTATAAAACTCTGGTCCGACCGCATCTTGAGTATTCTGTCCAGTTCTGGTCGCCAGTCCTCAGGAGGGATGTGTTGGAGCTGGAGAGAGTCCAGAGAAGGGCAACTAAACTAATTAGGGGATTGGAGGACCTTGACTATGAAGAGCGTCTACAATCGCTCGATTTATTCTCCCTGGAGAAGAGACGTCTGAGGGGGGACATGATAGCAATTTATAAATATCTTAATGGGGATCCCAGCTTAGAAAAAAAGCTGTTCATTCGAAGGGATTGCATGAGGACTCGAGGGCATACAATGCGATTAGAGGAGAAGCGTTTTAACCTCAGGCAACGTGGGGGGTTCTTTACTGTTAGGGCTACAAGACTGTGGAATTCTCTACCACAAGAGGTGGTTTCTGCGGGTAGTATGGTGGCTTTCAAAAGACTCTTAGACTTACATCTCAAGGATCAGAACATTCAGGGGTATGTGAGATGATTACAGCCACACACACCTACACAGGTTGAACTGGATGGACTATTGTCTTTATTCAACCTCACCTACTATGTAACTATGTAATATTTAAAAAAGAAATAAATAAGCCAAAAAACAAAAAACAAAACTCCAGTCCACCTTCCTTAGCCACCCAGTGCTTTCTCACCTCTTAACAATGTTGGCAGCCTCCTCTTTCAGTGACCGGCTATGCCAGTGCATGGTAAATTATATGCTGCACACCTCTGACCACCAATGTTTGAAAGTGTAAATAAATGTGTGTCACGGGTCACCTACCACTGATGAGGGGAATCATAAAGTAGTAAAGCACACAACTTTGGACAGCAGCAAGGCCAATCTGGGTAAAGAGGTAAAAAGTAATGTTAGACTAGCAGATAGGAGATTTAGATGCAGGGCCAGAACAAGGGGTGAGCAGAAGGTACAGCTGCCTTGGGCACAGCGTGTATTGTAGGGATGGGGGGGGGAGGGCACTGTAAGTTCCTTCTACTCTAAGGCTGTCAGCCCACTGCTGGAAGCAGCAAGGAGAGGAGAATAGAGCCAGGAGGAGGTGTGTGCTGTGCTCTCTCTCCCTCTCCTCCTTATAAGCTTGCACATAATGAAGTGGGGGGGGGGGGGCAATTTGGCATCTTTGGGCACTGGATGATCTTGTCCCAGCACTGTTTAGATGGACTTTGAAGTTAAACTCCAGTTCACACTTTTTAAGCAATTACAGCAAGCAGTTTCTTTCTTTTTTGGGATAAAGGTTTTTCATAAATGAATAAAATCATTGTAAGCACCTCAGTCAGTGGTAAATGGTTTGTCTCAACCCCTTAACTGCCACTTTGTCTGGACAGCTCAGCATGCTAAAGTAATTTGGAAAGTAACATATTTACTGACCAGATCACCAGGTGAACATAAAGGATAAAAGCTTAACCACTTCTGGACCGGAAGGATTTGCCCCCTTAAAGACCAGGCCATTTTTTTGCAATTCAACACTGCTTTACTTTAAGACCGCATTCACACTAGTCCGACTTGGACCGCGACTTGTCAGCCTGACAAGTCGCTGTCCGTCACGCTTCCATAGTGCGGTACAGGAACCGTTCTAATAGGAGCGACACAAGTCGCTCCGACTTAGAAAAAGGGTCCTGTGCTACTTCGGGGCGACCTGGAGGCGACTTGCATAGACATTCATTTTATGAAGTCCGTGCAAGTCGCGCCCGAAGTCGCGCTGCATGTGACTTCACAGGTCGCCCCCTAAGTCGGAGCGACCTAGTGTGAACTGGCACTAACAGACAATCGAAATAAAAATAAATAAATAAATAAATAATAAATAAAAAAATAAAATTGATGTCCTTTTTTCCCCACAAATAGAGCTTTTTTTTGGTGGTATTTGATCATCTGTGAAATTTTTATTTTTTGCGCTATAAACAAAAAAAGAGCAACAATTCTGAAAAAAAAAATATATATATTTTTCCACTTTCTGCTATATAACATTCCCCTCCAAAAAAATTAAAAAAACAAATCTTTTTCATCCTTCTAGACCAATTTGTATTCTGCTACATTTTTTTGGTAAAAAAATTCAAATAAGCGTATTTTAATTGGTTTGCACAAAAGTTATCATGTCTACTAACTACGGGAAAGATTTATGTAATTTTTATTTATTTTATTTTTTTTTACTAGTAATGGCGGCGATCAGCGATTTTTAGTGGGACTGCGACATTGCAGCGGCCCCCTAACTGACATTTTTGACACTTTTGGGGGTACCAGTGACATTACTACAGTAATCAGTGCTAAAAATATGCACTGTTACTGTAATAATGACACTGGCAGGGAAGGAGTTAACCCAGGGGAGATCAAAGTGTTAAGTGTGAGCCTGGAGGATTCTTTTCTAACTGTATGGAGGAGGGGCTTGTGGCCTATATAGAAGGCTCACAGGAGCTCTATGATCATTTCAGAGAGAACAACCGTCTGCTGTGTTTATAACAGCTGACCGTCCTTCTCTCTCAGCGTGGAGCGATCTCGGGTGCCCAGTGGCAATGATGGCCGCTGGCCCCCTGGATCGGCATCCCCGCTGCCTAGTGGGGGCTGACGCACACTGCCGACGGTGCATGCTCACCCCCGGTAGCGCTACCGCAAATCGATGTGCCCAGAGGTGGGGGATTTGAGTCACATGACTTGACTTAAGTCACCAGTTTGAGGACTTGAGACTTGCTTGACTAAAATTAATAAAAGATTTGACTTGACTTTGACTTGGTATTCATGACTTGAGACTTGACTGACTTGAGACATATGACTCAAAATGACTTTACTTTTTTAGGTTATTAAATATTTGCATTTTCTCAAGATGTGTTAAAGCAAAATGAATGTGCCTGTAATGTTTCTGACACCACAGTCACTTAAAACACCTCAGTGTGTTCTGATTTTTAGGACACTGGCTGTTTAACAATGGAAATACTTAAAGCGGTAATATACTAAAAAAAAAAAAAAACCCTGCAAGACAAAGGCATAATGAGCTAATATGCATTGCATACTAGCTCATTATGAAAAACATACCTTAGAAAGAAGCCCCGACATGGACCCCCGGACACCGCTGTGGGAGCGGACATGATCCCTCGGCGTCTCTTCCGGGTTCGGCGGCTCCGGCGCTGTGAGTGGCCGGAGCCGCGATGACGTCACTCCCGCGCATGCGCGCGGTGGGATAAACTTTCCGGCAACTTCCCTGCAAGGGACTCTGAAGGTCCGCCGGATCCTCAGAGCGCATGCGTAGCTCGCGTGAGCGGCTGCATGCAGTGCAAATATCTCCTAAACAGTGCAGGTTTAGGAGATATTAATTGTACCTACATGGTAAGCCTTATTATAGGCTTACCTGTAGGTAAAAGTCACAAAAATCGGAATACTACCACTTTAATAGGTTTTTAGTGACTGTGGTGTTGAAACATGACCAGACGCAGGATTTTGAGCTGTTTGGGCATTCAAAGGGTTTCTTTAATATGCCAAGAAAAAAGCACTAAGCAGTTTTGTTAATGGTGAAAATAAAACAAAATCTTTCCTGACACTGACTATTAACTGATTTAAAGGTGAAAATTGGGGTAGATCAGTATTTTGACTTGATTTGTGACTTGACCAAAATAAATGACTTGACTTGCTTGACTTCTAGCAGGGACTCGACTTGACTTGCTTGCTTTTCGCCACAGTAACTTGGGACTTGCTTGAGACTTGAAGGTTAAGGCCCCTTTCACACAGGCGGACCGTTCAGATCCGCCTGTCCGTTTTTTTGGCGGATCTGAACGGTCCCCCCATGCATTCCTATGGGGCATCGGATGTCAGCGGAGACATGTCCGCTGACATCCGACCCGATTCGATCCGTCAAATCTGGACGGATGGAAACCCTATTTTCCATCCGTCCAGCGGATCGGATGGGATCGGGTGAGAACGGACTGACGGTCCGTTGACATCCGATTTCCCCCATAGAGATGCATGGGGAACTGTCAGCTGTGTCTCCGCACACAGCGCAGAGACACAGCTGTCCTCCTGCTGCTCAGCGGGGGATCGGCGGCTCGATCCCCCGCTGAGAAAAACGGACGGAGTGTGAAAGGAGCCTAAGACTTAAGACTTGCTTGTGACTTGAACATGTGTGACTTACTCCCATGTCTGGACGCGCCCATACGTCGTTTGGCAGCCGAGCCAGTTTATCTGTAGCGGGCAGTCGGCAAGTGGTTAAAAAAAAAAAATCAAATGCAGCCATCGCATTTAAGAATCAGTAAGCTGAAATTTACTACATTTTTGTTTTGGGGCTTATTACCTCTTGGATGTGGAGAAGGTTGCTGACCCCTAGCATAGACATTACTGTCTATTATACCAGTGACCCAGCTTCTATCTAAATAAAATGCCAACACTGGCTGAAGAAGAACATAATGGAGATGTTCCGCCATTGCGCATCTCTAACAAATACCTATCTCTAGACTTCTCCCTTCACTTGTTTTGATCTGCACTGAATGGAAAGTTGGCAGCGAAGGCAAAGATAGAAAATAACAGCTACGGCAATTTGGCAGGCAGAGAAATGTGTGTTTTGATCTTGGGAGAACATTTACAGTAATGTGATTTAAATTCATGGCAATGTGGCAAAAAAGACATCCTCAAAGACCACGGACACTTTACTCCCAAGGCAAAAAGCTGATTTCTTTAAGCCTTAAGTACAGAGAAAACGATGAACCCATATTTCAGGGTGAGCAAAATGTCTGTGAGCACAAAGATAAATCTATATTTCTGCCTCAGCACACACGACACATAGAAACAACATATTTTATTAACCACTTTACGACCGCCCGCCGCAGGTATACGTCGGTCACGCGCAGGCAGCTAGGGGGCGAGCGTGCGTCCGCCGGTGGCGCGCTTACGCCCCCGCTCATCAGCGGGGAAGCGGATGCACGGGGAAGGTGGCTCCGATTGCCGCCTGACACCCGCGACAGTTGCCAACTGAGAGAGAAGGACAGGCAGCTGTTGTAAACACAGCCGACCGTCCTTCTCCCTGGAATGATCACAGAGCCCATGTGATCCTTCTATATAGGAACATAGGTCTCTATGATCATTTCACAAGCCACGCCCCCCCCAACAGTTGGAATCACTCCCCTAGGCTCACATTTAACCCCTTGATCACCCACAATGTTAACCCCTTCCCTGCCAGTGTCATTATTACAGTAACAGTGCATATTTATAGCACTGATTACTGTAGTAATGTCACTGGTCCCCCCCAAAAGTGTCAAAAATGTCAGTCAGGGGTCCGATCTGTCTGCCGCAATGTCGCAGTCCCACAAAAAATCACAGATCGCCGCCATTACTAGTAAAAAAAAAAGAAATTACATAAATCTTTCCCGTAGTTAGTAGACGCGATAACTTTTGCGCAAACCAATCAAAATACGCTTATTGCAATTTTTTTTATACCAAAAATATGTAGCAGAAAACAAATTGGCCTAAAATGTTAAAAAATTTAGATTTTTACGTTTAATTTTTTGGGAATGTTTTATAGCAGAATGTGAAATTTTTTTTTTTCAGAATTTTTTTATTGTTTTTTTTTTGTTTATAGCGCTAAAAATAAAAATCGCACAGGTGATCAAATACCACCAAAAGAAAGTTCTATTTGTGGGAAAAAAGGACATCAATTTTATTTAGGTACAGCGTCACACGACCGCGCAATTGTCCATTAAAATAACGCAGTGCCGAATCGCAAAATATGGCCTGATCATTAAGAGAGCAAATCCTTCCGGTCCAGAAGTGGTTAAAGCCTAACTCCAGTCAACTATTATGGTTTAGTTTTTAATAAAGGCATTTCTAATATCCTTTTATTTTTGCTTGTGACCCCTTTGAGGCATTTAATTCACTGCCTGTCTCTCGATGGCCCATACATGACGTGGTGTGGGGTGTGGTCGTCAACAGAACAGGACAGCACAGACAATATTAACATTGGCAAGCCTTCTTCCTCATTCTGCTAAAAATGTGTTTTGTCTTTGTGTCCCCATTGGAGATTTTCCCTGACTTCCTATACTGACAGAAAGTGAAATAAACTGTGCCAATAGGTAGATAAAATGGTGGGTAGAGGGATCAATTCACAATCTCACATTTCATATGCCCATGTGTATATATCAAGAGGAAGAAAACAAATGTAGGGATTTTTTATGTAGCCACCCTGTCCTAAACAGGGAATGATAGTCAAATTTAGTTCTGCTGGGTGGTAGACAAGCGAGCTTATTTATAGTCTATTTGTTCATTTGGTTTCCCCCTAAATTCAGTGAAGCTGTGGTTTCTCTCTTCTGCCAGTAGGTGTCACTGGTAACTCTAGTTTATTAGAATAGTATTATAGAATATTCATACTTTCCCTATCCAAACTATAAAATGTAAGGCCACTGGTGCATGCTATGGGAGAGTATATGGTAAGGATCTGGGGAGGGTCAAGTGATCTCTGTCTCCCCCCCAGGCTCTGTAGTGGAGTCTCTTCTTTTTGTGCTATTGAGCCTGCATGTAAGTAATGGGTGTTCTAAACTCCCTACCCCTCTTTCCGGGGAATTTTGAATGGAAGTCAATAAACTCCTCTTTGCCACCCATCCATCCACATCCCACTATTGCCTAAATAACTAAAATAATCTACATCCTGAGATGAAATGTTGGCCCAACCTGTCTCTGGGGGTACCATCATGCTTTCAAGGGGTTAGAAGGGTGCTACATTTACATACATTCTTTATTTAACCTTTTTATTGACAGAGCAGTTTTTCCCTGTTTTGCACACATGTTTAAAAAATCATTTTAGGTCTGAAGATTACATTAAACCCCCTGAAAGCAGACACCCTAGAGAATAAAATAGTGGTAGTTTAAATTTTTTATGTCACTTGAGATTACCACAAAGGTCCAGGAAATGCAACATTTCAGTAAAAAACACACTACAGTAAATTTTAGGGCAAACAAACGCAATAAACTACCCACATTTTTTTGGTAAAATGTAAAAGACGAGGTTGCACCAAATAAACAGATACCCAACATGTCAAACCTTAAATTTGTATGCAGTTGTGAAATGGGAACAAACTTCAGTATGCTATATTTTCTATAAGCAATGCTTCAAAAGTTCCTATAGGTCATCATTTTAGTGTTACAGAGGAGGTCTTGTGCTAGAATTATTGCACTCACTCCGGCGTGTACGGCGATATGTAACATATATATCACAATCAATGTTTTCACACACAGGCACCCTCGATGCATGCATTTACGTTCGTACGTGCGTATGTGTGTGTAAGTGGGGGGGGGGGGTCTCAACATTTTTTTTGGGGCGGGGGGGATTTGTGCTTGGGTGTAACTTTATTTTTTTTGCAAAAAAATATATATATATTTTTTGCTTATTTTTTTTTTTTTTTATCACATAGGGGACAAAAAGTCCCCAATGTGATGATTTTAAGGTAACCGGTCCTCTTTAATGGGACCTGCATGTCTCCTCTGGGCTCCAATGCATGTATTGAAATGTGGATCGCATTGCAATACACCCCTTCCCGGGACACTGAGAGCCTGACCCGGAAGTGACATCATACGCGTCGCTTTCCGGGTCACAGCAGTAACGGAAGGAGAGTGGAGGTGTGTCTTCTCCTTTCCCTACAACCGGCCATGCAGATGGGAAAGCAGAGCCCAGAAAGCATAGCAGGGGTGCGCATGGGGGGGGGGGGGGGCAGAACCGCGGATGTGTGCAGACAATCGGGCGTCAGCGCAGCCACCTGAGTCTGACTGTCACTTTTACACACAATCCTGGTGGCTGCAGCTATTGGATTGTGTGTGAAACCCCCCTCTGTCAGCTCCATAAGATGTACAGACCTGGCAGCAAAAGGCAACAGTACAAAAGTTGTGACAGTACATCGTATCACATAGTAATCTCAGGGTAGAGCCATACATTTATCTCATACGGATCAGGGGAGATGCATAACAAATTGGTATGGAACTGGCATTCCTTCCTTTTTGTCCACACGAATACCCATCCAGGACCAGTGACCAATCCAGACAGTCCTTTTCAATCAGGTAAATATGACATTTTAAATGTGTAGCCAGCACATAAAGAGCTGCAAGCTACAGCATTTGCTTTTTCTAAACTGTTTCTACAGCTGTGCTGTTCAACAGATGTTGACAGCAAGACAGAACTAAGAACACTGAGCAACTCAGAGTAAGGACCCTTTATTTGGCTTAGTCAATTATACATAGTTCACCAACAAGCATGTTGGGCTTCTTCATAGAAAGCCTAGCATGTCACTTATTTTTTTGTTCAATAAATATTTTGCACAAATAATTTAAACATATAAAAAAGTTTATGTATAATCTTTTAAATAATAATATTAATATTATTATTACTCAATTCACTCTAAAATTATTGCTGGAGAAACATTTTGTGGTGCCCCCATAACTGCTAGGAAGCATGTGGAGAATTTAGATTTCTGCTCCTGTATGCGACTATTATTTCTCTCCAGCTTGTCATATTTCAGTAGGTATGAACCAGTGTTTAGCACCTATGATGCATCACGAGTTTTTAAAGTGGTTTAATCTGCTTATATTTTGCCTTTCCTGGTTCCTCCATTCCCCCCTCATCAACATGCTAATGAATAGATTAAATAAAACTTTTCCATTTTCAACAGGATTCAGTGGAAGAAGTGTCTGAATGCACAATTTCTGAAGGTGAAGGGTCCTGGCTGCATATGAACTGAAAGGAAAGATTATTGGTGTTAATTGGTTACATTTAAATAGTTCTTTCCTGAATAACAAGAAGCCAAAGCCAATTTTATTGAAATTAGCAGCCTGGTGGTTAAACTGTGTGAGAGGTTTTTGTATGAGATATGAAATATATACTTGTACTTTCAGCTTTTAATAATGTCTTTATGGCCAAATAATCCAAGGTACACTTAGAACCTCTGGGCCCTACCCTGTAAAAATCGCTGGCTATATGTCCAAAAGTTACCAGTAAAGATTTTTTTTTTTATTTACCCCATCTTTCACATTACATAGTTACTTGGTTACATAGTGAGGTTGAAAAAAAGACACCAGTCCATCCAGTTCAACCTATGATGAGTGTGTGTGTGCATTTGCTGTTAATAGTACATTGTATACCCCTGTGTGTTGTGGTTGTTAAGGTGCCCATCTAATAGTCTTTTAAACTATCGATGCTCGCTGCTGATACCACTGCTTGTGGAAGAGAATTACACATCCTTATTGCTCTGGTAAAGAACCCTTTACGCACTTTAGGGTAAACCGCTTTTCTTCTAATTTTAGTGAATGGCCGCGTGCCTTTTTAAATTCCTTTTCACTGAAAAGTTTTTTCCCTATAAATTAAACAGGATTGGTCCCAGGACAGATCCTTGGGGGACCCCACTTTCCACACCAGACCAATCTGAGTACTCGCCCTTTATCCCCACCCACTGGTCCATACCTACGTACCTTCGTTTTTACAGTAAGCATTTGTGGGGAACGGTATCAAATGCCTTTTGCAAAGTTCAGATACACCACATCCACAGGCCTTCCTTTATCTAGATGGCAGCTCACTTCTTCATAGAAGATTAATAGATTGGTCTGGCAAGAATAATTCTTCATGAATCCATGCTGATTACTACTGATAATACAGTTTTTATTACTAAAATCTTTTATATAGTCCCTTATCATCCCCTCCAATAGCTTGCTGACTATTGATGTTAGGCTAACCGGCCTGTAGTTCCCAGGGATATATCTCGGGCCCTTTTTTAAATATTGGTGCCACGTTGGCTTTCCTCCAATCAGCTGGTACCATTCCCGTCAGCAGACTGCCCATAAAAATTAGGAACAATTGTCTGGCTATCACCTAGGTGATTTCCTTAAGGACCCTCAGATGTAAGCCATCTGGTCCCGGTGACTTATTTATGTTAGTCAAGTTCTGAGTCTATCTTCTATTAACCAAAAGGGTGCTTCCTGTGATGTGTTATTAACATTACAGTCTAGGTTACTGTATCCCCTCTTTCCTTTGTGAAGACTGAGGAGAAGAATTTATTCAAAACTTCTGCCTTCTCTTAATCCTTTATAGCCAGATTCCCTTCATCGTCCTTTATGGGGCCAGTATGTTCTGGCCTCATTTTCTTACTATTTATATACTTAAAGAACTTATTGTTTTTTTTTTTTTTACTCTCTTCCGCTATGTGCCTTTCGTGTTCTATCTTAGTCGCCTTGATTGCGCTCTTACATTTCTTACTGCATTCTTTGTAATGCTACCAATGACCCCTCAGCCTTGTATTTCTTGAAGGCCTTTTCTTTTGTTTTTATATGCATTTTTATGTTGGAGTTTAGCCACCCAGGGTTTATTTTAGCTCTTTTAAACGTATTCCCTGTTGGAATGCACTGTTCAAAACCTTTATTTAGTATGTTCTTAAAGCACTCCCACTTTTCCTTAGTGTTCTTTGTTCCTAGGATTCTATCTCATTTAATATCATCTAGCATAGAGCACAGTTTAGGGAACTTGGCTCTTTTGAAGTTCAGTGTCTTTGTATTACCCTTATGTTTAATATTTCTGTGATTTATATTGAAACGAATTGACCTATGGTCACTGCTTCCTAAGCTGCCCTTTATTTCTACATCTGCAATCAGGTCTGTATTATTTGTAATTAGTAGGTCGTTGTTTCTCGTTGGTGTGGTCACCATCTGACCCATGAAATTGTCCTGCAAAACATTTAGGAAATTTGCGAGCCTTAGACAAATGCGTGGTTCCTTCTGCCCAGTCTATATCTGGATAATTAAAATCCCCCATTATAATGACATTTCCCATCCTTGCTGCCATTCCAAGCTGTGATAGAAGGTCTACCTCCCCCTCCTCCCTCTGGTTGGGGGGCTTATAGCATACGCCCAATACTACTTTCCCCTTAGTATCTTCCCTTTGAAGCTCTACCCATAGGGATTCCACCTCCTCCCTAGCTCCATTAGTGATATCGTCCCTCATATTCCCATGCACATTGTTTTTGATATATAGGCATACCCCTCCCCCTTTTATACCCTCCCTATCTCTGCCATAAAGGGAATACCCCTGAATGGTTGCCAGCCAATCATGAGAGCTGTCAAACCAAGTCTCTGAAATTCCCACAAAATCACACTCCTTCTCATACAATAGCAGTTCTCCCTTCTTGTTAGCCAGACTTCTAGCATTAGTATACAACCTTGTAATTTTGTCTGGTCGCATACTAGACCCTTGTTAGATATTATGAAGCTGCAATTTTAATTTGTCAGCTTTCCTACATTGGGTTTTGGATCTCTGGTCACCCTACAACTAATGCCTCCAATATTGCCTGCTGAACCTTGCTCTCTTGTGGCTAACTCTACATCTGGACCCTCCCCCCATCACCTAGTTTTAAAGCCCCTCTAGCTTTTCAGCAATCTTCTCTCCCAGTAGGGCTGCACCCTCCCTATTTAGGTGCAGTCTGTCCCTTCTAAAGAGCCGTTACCAACTGAAAAGTCGGCCCAGTTCTCCAGGAACCCAAACTCCCTCCTCAGCCACTTGTTAACTTCCCTGCCTCTCTGGTTGTGGCTCAAGGTACAGGTAGTATTTCCGAGAATACTACCTTGGAGGTTCTACTCCTCAATTTAGCTCCTAAGTCCCTGAAATCGTTTTTTAGGACTCTCCACCTTCCTCTAACTTTGTCATTGGTACCCACATGTATCATGACAGCTGGGTCCTCCCCAGCCCCACCCAATAATCTGTCCACCATATCCATGGTGTGCCGAACCTGAGCGCCCCGGTAAACAACATATTGTTCGGCGCTTACGGTCTTTGTGACAGATTGCCCTCTCTGTCCTTCTAATAATTGAGTCCCCTACCACCAGAATCTGTCTTTTCTTACCATTAGCCTCGCTACCGTCCTCACTGGTGGAGTTCTTTCCCTGGCAGCTATGGGCGTTGCTCTGCTCCATAAATGTTGGTCCCTGGCTGCTTTCTCCAACATCCCATAACAGGGCATATTTATTGGGATGTTCCAGCTCAGGACTGGCCTCCTTGACTCTTCCCCTCTACCCTTCCTGTCCCCCAACTACTCTGCTTTGGTGCCTGCACCCTTGTTTTCCCACCCGCCTCTGTGCTGGCCCCTGCCGGCACCTGCCGGGTACATTCCTAACTCTCCTTTAGTATGGAGATTCTTCTCAGTGTTGCCAGTTGCTTACCTAGATTCAGGACTTGGGCTTCCAGGGAAGCAATGTGCTTACATTTTGTGCAGCAGTATTCGCCCTTGATTGGATGATCGAGGAATGCATGCATGCCACAAGATGTGCATCCCCACACCCGCCGGGCATTGTACCCACTGAATAAATGGGGATTGGAAAATTTACCTCTGTCCGATTAACTGTTAACTAGCTTCCTGACTCTAATTTCTCAGCACACAGTTACTCAGCAGTATTCAACACTACTCAGTTACTCAATACTACTCAGTTACGCAACAATACTTAGATAAGCAGCAGTCCTCAACAATACACAGGTATTCAATAATACTCAGTTACTCAACAGTACTCAGCAAAACACAGGTACTCAACAATACACAACAATACAGAGGTACTCGATAATTGCTTCACTTGATGTCATTATCCTTTAAGGAATACTCATGGGAAACAGGGAGTACCTCTAATCTTGCAAGAAAACGCTTCAGTCTATTGCACAATCATCTTCTTGTGAGATTTGTGTTGAGATCTGGATTCTCCAGGATCCTTATGGAAGGGGTTTGACAGCAACCTTGCCTAAGGTAATTGTAAAATATTTTTTTTCTTTAAAGGTACCTCTTGTACCTACCAAAACCTTTATTTTGAAAGATAGTATTAGTATGCAACATTGCACTTCATAAGTTAGCTATGCTAAATATAGCACTCATGCTTAATTTATTAATAGTACATAGGAGTTATGAAAAGCTTCCGGAGATACTGTATATCCTGCAAGAGCTTACTGTAGATATTTCAGATCTTTCTTTAAATATTTTGCCCTTTTAACAGGTACCCTTGACCACATAATGAAGATCTATAAAATACAATATACATAGCAGAAAAGCTGCTAAAACCAAAGTTAATTGTATGTGTCAACAGAAATGTGTCAAAGTGTGATATATTCATCATAAAAACCCAAACATATGATTGCACACACTGGGGTTAATTTTGTTGGTTATTGGATAAGAAGAGGCACTTAAGATTACATGAGAGATAGATGACACTTAAGATTAGATTAGATACGATTAGATTAGGGTGAGATTCCCAATTAATGCAAGCCTATCTCAGCCTATCCCAAGAAGATGTTACATCTGACGAAACGCGTAGGGTAGGGCTTAGGACAGTGATGTCATCACATACAGGCTTCTACGATTGGTTTACCTAGAGAGCCTGGAAGAGAAATCCGAGGGACCCCTCTATACACACAATCTGCTCATTGAACTCATTTACTTGGAGGATTGTAAGTGCAATACTTTATAGTCAAAAAATGCATTTTACATATTACGCTATGGGAGTTCTTGTCTGCTTTTCCCCATATATCCATCCTTTCGGATGAGCATAAGAGGTATTACCGAGTGCATGGTTCTGGGGAGACCATCAATTTTCCCTGTGCTGTATTTGACCACTTGTAGCTTAGTGGTTAAATTTGTCCGGTAAGCAGTTTGTGCTTTTATCACGGGTGTGAAGTTGGATTTACCTTTTCCAGTGTTATTCTCTCCTACACCCCCTATCATATGGGTTCTTGGATTATGGACTGAAACACATATTTTATTTTCTTTCCTCTGGTTTTGGACTTTCAATTATTTGTTTTTTATTGATCATTGGTAATATATTTTTTAGAGCTGCACTATTTTATTATTGTAATATGAAATAATATGTGAAGGGTGCGCTAATTGAAAATGAAAGCTGCTACCAAAGATCCAAATACCTGATTTGGAATAAAGTGTAGAAAATGATGGTCTGGTGCGCTAAATAAATATATAACAGTGACTTTCGTGTATATAAACACAAAACTGTGCTAAGGTGATGTGATTCAAATGTGACTAGAACAATCAATCATACACATATGTTGTTATTTTAGATTTCAATAGATTTTTATTTGGTTTAACCACTTTACCTCCGGCCACTGTGCTGCTACTGCGGCACAGTGGCTCGTTATCGTCCAGCGACGTAGACCCCTCCCCCTGTAGGCGGCGCTCCCGCTGTTTTCATTCACAGCGGGAGTCGGGCCAGGGGAGGAGTGGCGGCGATCGCCGCCACTCTTCCCCGATCGTTGGGGAATCTAGTTTGGAGATCCGCCCGCCTGTGTAAAAAGATTGGGCGGATCTCCTAAGTGACAGACAGTGACAGATCGCAGTGTTCAGCATAGCTGAACATCCGATCTGTCCCTGGCTCACTCAGTCACCCCCCCCCCACACGTTAGTAAGCACCAGGCATATATTAACCCCTCCCTCTCCAATAAAATTAACCCCTTCCCTGCCAGTGTCATTTTTACAGTAACAGTGCATATGTATAGCACTGATTACTGTAGTAATGTCACTGGTACCCCCAAAAGTGTCAAAAATGTCAGTCAAGGGTCCGATCTGTCCGCCGCAATGTCGCAGTCCCGCAAAAAAAATCGCAGATCGCCGCCATTACTCGTTAAAAAAAAAACACCAAAAATGACAGAAATCTTTCCCTTAGTTATTAAACGCAATAACTTTTGCGCAAACCAATCAAAATATGCTTATTGTGGTTTTTGTTACCAAACATAGGTAGCAGAAAACAAATTGGCCAAAAATTTTAAAAAAATTAGATTTTTACATATTTTTTGGGAGGAATTTCATATAAAAAAATGTTAAAAATATTGTTATTTTTTCAAAATAAATGCTCTTTTTTTGTTTATAGCGCAAAAAGTAAACATCGCACCAAATACCACCAAAAGAAAGCTCTATTTGTGGTAAAAAAAGGACATAAATTTTGTTTGGGTACGGCGTCGCACGACCGCGCAATTGTCAGTTAAAGTCGCACAGCGCCAAATCGCAAAAAGTGGCCTGGACGTAAGACAGCAAAATCCTCCGGTGGTAAAGTGGTTAAGTGCAAATGATAAATACACAAGAAAGCATTGTAAGAACATCTGTTATGATATACAATAATACAAATTAGGAAAAAGAACTAACGGCACAGCCCCCGAGGGAGCGCATAACAGCATGGCACGCCAATCAACACATTTCCAATTGTGTCCCGGACCGAGGTGGCCCAAGCCAGGTCCGGACCCGCCCCCCTTCCCGGCGCCCCTCAAGGGAACACACTGCGCCGAATGGAGGGGAGCAGCCGCCCAGACCCCAACCCACCGCCACACCACCGGCCCCTGGACATCAATGCAACTGCAGTGATACACCAAATTCCAAATGCAGTAATATATAACAATATAGCCGCACTAGGCGGTGCTGACAAGTCCAGAAAGATCCCAGGAGGACCATGTCCGTTAAATTACAGAGCAGCGAAAATAAAGGAGAGTATAGAAAGAAGCGTGAAAAGAAAAAAGAAGACAGAAAGAAAGGAGAAGAAGAGAGGGAAGGAAAGGAGAGGATGGGGGACAGGAGCAAGGAGGGGTTGGCGTCCAGGTCCGCTACAGAGGAGCAAGATAGCCGTGGAAAGGCATTGACGTGGAAATTACAGAAGGGAATGCCTCCAAACTTACTGGGGTCCCGCCAGATATCTCATCTAGGGGTCCCAGGTCTTCTCAAAGAGATGTAGTTTGTCCTGGAGGATGGCCACCATTCTCTCGTTTATGTTTGCTATTTTAATAGAAAAAATAAAATAAAATAGACTTTACGATGACTTTAAGCTTTGCCAATAAAATCTGAAAGCTAGTGTCTATGCAGTGCTGCACCAAATTTTGCACTCTCCAGTTTTAGTAAATATCTCCCATTGTATTTCCTCTATTCCTCTACACAGAGTTTGGAGGCGTATCTTTACTGTCATACATTACAGGGAGAGAACAAGCCTTAGCTCTCTGAAAGGAACTTGAATCTATAAATACATATATACATGTAATTTAAAATGTAACTCCAAATAAACAGTCATATACACATACTGTAAATGGGAGCTGGCTTATGTGCCAAAAGATTTGTCATTTTTGTTCAGTCAGTCCTATGATTTACACAATCCTGCTAGACTGCACAGACAAATTGGTTTCCTTACTTTTCTCTACTGCTGTTCAGTTATGTAGTTTGGTCCCTGGCCCCAGTATGTGAATGAACAGAGAGTAACAGCAGATTGCTGAGTTCATCTCTCTTCTGTCTGTATATCACAATTTGCTATGCCCATGCAGCATCCCTGTCCCAATCTGTTGTACACGTGATTGCAAGAGGTTGATACCAAACCAGAATCGCGTACTTAAATAAATATATATATATATATATATATATATATATATATATATATATATTTATTTATAAATCAAGCAAAACTTTAAGAAATTAAAATTGTAATACCTGCTTTCATTTTATAGATACCCTTAGCAACATTTTAAGCACATTATGAAAGTAAATAGAAAGTGTTTCAATGTTCCTTTAACATGCGACTGATTATATATGGACCTGGGCATTAGTTAGCACCAGTGATAATATATGAAGATTCTAGAAAGCCTGTGCACTTTGTAAAGCCATCTGGCTGGTTGGCAAATGTACTAATGCTGATAATTATTCTTCCTTTTTGCTTGTCATGTGCTCAGACTGTTGAGTGGGTGCCCTCTTTACTTTGCTTCATGATTCATCTTTAAACCGTGTATTTACATCTCATTTGCACATTTTTTCTACTAAGTGAGTGATTTTTTTTTATCTCTGCAAAACCCATTCATTAAAATACAGGCAGACAAACAACGAGTCTGAGATATGATCATTATTATGGCAATCTAATGCTCCAAGCTGACAATTCATGAAAACATATTTTTTGGAGATGACCAATCTGTGAAGGCTTCCTGCAGTCTGATTAGCAGGTTCATATTCAATTATCTTTTTGATGAATAATATTGAGTCCAGAACTAGTACATTTATGCATGCAGGTACTGAAGATACTAGAATATTTATCTCTTTCATGAGAGCATTGATGCTTAGATGCCCAGACAATTTTTTTTTTCCAGTGGCAGCCTGACTAATTTGCATACCTACATAATTTTGATATATATTTTTGGGCTTATAAGGTTTTTATTAGGTACACTGACATTGATTTACTAAAAATTGATCACTCAAAAACGGGTGCAACTCTGTATGGTAGTCAATCAGCTTCTAACTTCATCGTGCTCAATTAAGCTTTGACAATCTGGAAGCTGATTGGTTTCTATGCAGAGCTGCAACAAATTTTCCACTTTCCAGTTTTAGTAAATCAACCCCATAGTTTTCCGTGTTCAAGTATTTTTACTGAGTTATTGAATGAACAGAGTATAATGCATGCATTGTGAACATTTACAAGGTAATCCCATGTAGATAAAGCAAAAATGCAATAAGTGTGTGAATAAAGGACAGTTCAGTGCAATCGATTGGTGTTAAACAAATCACACATTAAGAACCAATTGTTTTGAATAGGTCAAGAGAGAGACTGTTCAAAGGAGCTATCTATAGGATTCCAAAAGTCTGACAAATATATTATTTGTGAATAGAGGATTTCACCTATAATAAGCATAGATTTGATTCAGGATTGGGGCGGGAGTGATCCTAATAGAGATAAGGTGTGCTGTGATGGATAGTCAAATGAAGGCTAACAAAATGAGATAGCATATTGGACTACTTTGGCTGTACATGGGCTTGGCTGTAGAGAAATTGCCCATCTGAAAGAGGGATTCTGATAACTTGGGGTGAAATAGGCAGAAGCCAAGCTTGAGAAGAGTGGTTTTAAGAGAGTGGAAAGAAAGAGAGAGTAGAAAGGAGGAGAAAGGAAGAATGGGGAGAATCCCCCTAGGGTGACCTGACCACCAACGTGACATCAGATGCTGTGAATGTAACGATCAGCTACCACGGCATTAAGACCGTCTCTTCAAAGTCTGGTGGTAAGTGGTGCTTAATCCAGTGTTGCTAGATTAATCTGATTTTTGTCAATGGCTTCCATTTTTGCATGTATCAGTGTGCGATTTACTCTATGTTTTGTCTCAGCCACAACTAAGGATGGCGATTTCCAGGCCTTCGCTACTGTTTGCTTAGCAGCTGTAGGGAGCCGGATCATAAGTTTAAATTGTTTACGTGTGAGGACATCTGATTTCATATTGAGAGTTCAGGGGGTATATGTAGTTCGAACATCCTAGTGGCAAGTGCAAATATAGCTTTCCACAAAGTTTGGACCACTAAGCATGTCCACCATATGCGCATATATGTGCCAGGTTCCGAGCAACTACGGAGTCCCTTTGAGGGGACTAGGTTCAATCAGATTAGCACTTTGTAATTGATTTCCGTCGCAAGTAGGTTGCTCACTGACCAGATCTCTGACCATTCTGGTATGTCGAAAGTGAATCCCAACTCCTCTTCCCATTTCTGAACAAATGAGGGTTGTTCCTCGTCCGGTTTGACCAGTAACTGGGAGTAAAGGGTGGTTATTAGCCCTCTAGTGTGTGGATCACTCTAAAAGATGTGTTCAAATCTAGAATATTAGTTCAGCAGGGTACCTGTGTTTACATTAGGCGTGTAAAAGTTTTTTTTATTTGGAGATATCGAAATATCTCAGACTGGGGTAGTCCAAAATTCTCGCAAAAAGCTTGGAATGAAAGAAAAGTTGTTGCTGTGACCATTTGATGTAGTCGGATGAGGCCTATGGATGCCCAGACCCGAAACGCAATAGGCGAATCACAGGCTGGGTAAAAGGCTGGATTCTTAAAGAAGGAAAGAAGAGGGTTATGAGGAGACTTTAGGCCATAGGTCGACTTGAGTTTGTCCCATAAAGAGACAAAGTGTTTTGTGATGGGATTATGTAAATTCATACAATCTCCCGGCGTAACCATAGGAGGTTGGATACTGATGGGGGTTGCCGTCCACAGAAGTATTAAACATTCTGGTTCCTGATAATGACTGGGAATCGGAGCAAAAGCTGAGATTAAGAGCCATCAGCTTCGAAATTAGCAGGCTGGTGGCTCCTAATGGGGGGACATATATAAACGTATCCTCAGCAAAATACATTGTGTTGCAGACTGTATATGCATACTGTAGATTGTTGGTGGAGAGGGGTCAGCCTCCTATCCCTGCAGCATATACTTGTCTTCCTTCACTCCCAAGTCACTCTTTTCAGTGCCAGGAGCTAAAAGAAATACCCAGTACTCTAAGCTATACATGAGCATGTAACCCACTTCATG
The DNA here is from genome assembly GCF_965119305.1 of Pelophylax lessonae. NCBI lineage: Eukaryota > Metazoa > Chordata > Amphibia > Anura > Ranidae > Pelophylax > Pelophylax lessonae. The sequence goes on along the minus strand of NC_138772.1, from coordinate 493,657,105 downwards.
TGACAGTGCTAGACCTATTGTGAAGTCACATGAGGAGTGTATAGCTCTTTGTATGCTACAGCTCTAAGGACTTTCTAGCTTTCCTATCAAACCTGATGGTTGAGCAAAGCAGCAAGGGAGAAAAAGGAGGTCTCCAATAAAGTGAATCTGTTACTTTGCCCTGCACAAGCAAAGCCAAGTTTAATTTTAGGGAGAGGTTCCCAATGCTTTATTTTTTTCATTCAACCCCTTAAACCTCAGCCCTAATAACCCATTAATGTTGGATTTCCTTACTCCATTGACTCACTAATACACCTACAAAACAATTGTAAGTCTCGCCAATAAATATTATGTATTTAGCCTGATCAAACTTCACCCTCTGCTTCCTTTATAACATCCTCCTAACCTTTGCCCCCTAGGTCAGCCCCCATACTCACCTGGAGGCTCTCTAAGCGATAGATGCAACATTGTTTTTGTAAGTTTTTTTGTAAAGAAGCTTTGTGATATATATATTGTTTGATACAATTATGGATATACTGTATATTGATCCACTATTCTATATACATTCAGATACTGTCATAAGCTCCTGAAGAAGCACTTAGTCGCTAAACATCCACTTCCAGTCACCATTACCCAGCCAAAAGAGGTACTGATTAGAGCCACAGCCATCTTGCTACACCCGGAAGCCGCTGCCGCTTATGTTCCAGCCTGAGGCTTGACAGCTGTACTTCAACCCCTGTTTCAGCTAGCCACTTGCCTGCCAAGCTCTGCAGTCTCACGGTGATCCTATGGAGGTCTATATGGGCTTATGACAAAGCCTTGATCCACTAGTGACTAGTGAGTGCATTTTTATTGTCTTTTATTCTTTTAAATAAATTGCTAAACCTAGATAGAGGCGCCTTTTTGTGTTTGTTTTATACTGTAATAGCAGTGCCTATTACCATGATTTCCAGCTTCAAGGGGTTGCCACATGTATGGCACATACATACTAACATTGGTCCATGCTGAATCAATGTAACTATGAAATTCTGATGAATTAGACGCCATTTTGACATACAGAGACTTTGGTGTGGATTTACTAAAGTCAAACAAGTTGTACATTTTACAAGTTGCATTTTGCAAGGGAGTTTTCCCAGAGCTTAGCGAATGCATCAACATTTCACTTTGCTAGAATTACCCAACCAGGTGCAGGGAAAATACAAAAACAGCATATTTTCTTGCACATACAGTGCATTTCCAAAGTATTCACAGCGCTTCACTTTTTTCACATTTTGTTATATTACAGCCTTTTTCCAAAATGGATTACATTCATTACTTTTCTCAAAATTCTACAAACAATACCCCCATAATGACAACGTGAAAGATGTTTGTTTGAAATCTTTGCAAATTTATTAAAATGTACATAAGTATTCACAGCCTTTGCTCAATACTTTGTTGAAGCACCTTTGGCACCAAATACAGCTTCAAGTCTTTTTGAGTATGATGCTACAAGCTTGGCACACCTATTTTTAGTCAGTTTCTCCCATTCCTCTTTGCAGGACCTCTCAAGCTGCATGGAGAGAGTCGCTGCACAGCCATTTTCTTCTCTCTCTAGAGATGTTCAACTGGGTTCAAGTTTGAGCTCTGGCTGGGCCACTTAAGGATATTCACAGAGTTGTCCCATAGCCACTCCTTTGTTATCTTGGCTGTATGCTTAGGGTCGTTGTCCTGTTGTAAGATAAACCTTTGCTCCAGTCTAAAGTCCAGAGCGTTCTGGAGCAGGTTTTTATCAAGGATGACTCCGTACATTGCTGCATTCATCTTTCCCTCTATCTCAGTTCCTGCCGCTGAAAAATATCCCCACAGCATGATACTGCCACCACCATGCTTCACTGTAGGGATGATGTTGGCCAGGTAATGAGCGGTGCCTGGTTTCCTCCAGACATAATGCTTGCCATTCAGGCCAAAGAGTTCAATCTTTGTTTCAGCAGAATCAAGAATTGTGGTCTGAGAGCAGGGGCAGACTGGCAACTTTCGGCCCAGGGTGCAGGTACAAACCAGAGCCCATGGTGCAGCGACTCAGCCCTCCTCCCACTCTCCCTCTTCCCAGTCTCCTCCTGACCCTCATTCCAGGTTGAAGCCCCGCTCCAGGTACTCTCTACTCACCGGCTGAATCGGGGATCCCTACCTGGCCAGCAGGGGGTGGTTGAGGGGAGCTGGGACAGCTCGGTTGGGGATGGCCAGGGGAGGAGAGTCTCCAATGGGGCAGGGAACGGGCCTCTGCTCAGACACAGCTTACACCATCCATGCTGGGGAGGGAGGCCCTGCACTCTGTCTTAGTCTTCAACCCACACTCAGTAGGTCAGTGGTGTGGACTTTTTACTTCTCTTCACCAGGAATCATTTAGGCATGTCTGTGGCAGAAGCGGTGCAGCCCTTTTACAGGACATCAGAGCAGCCCAGGGGGTAATTGCCCCCCTGCCCCCTGGCCCAGTCCTCCCCTGTCTGAGAGTCCTTCAGGTGCCTTTTGGCAAACTCTGGGCGGGCTGTCATGTGCCTTTTACTGAGAAGTGGCTCCTTTTCTTGGTCACCTCCCTGACTAAGGCCTTTCTCCTCCAATCGCTCAGTTTGGCTGGGCAGCCCGCTCTAGGAGGAGTACTGGTGGTTCCAAACTTTTTCCATTTACGGATGATGGAGGCAACTGTGCTCACCTTCAATGCTGCAGAAATCTTTCTGTACCCTTCCCCAGATCTGTGCCTCGATACAATCCCATCTCTGAGGCCTACAGACAATTCCTTGGACTTCATGGCTTGGTTTGTGCTCTGATATGTACTGTTAACTGTGGGACCTTATATAGACAGGTGTGTGCCTTATCCAAATCATGTCCAATCTACTGAGTTTACCACAGGCAGAATCTGATCAAGTTGTTGAAACATCTCAAGGATGATCAGTGGAAACATGATGCACCTGAGCTCAATTTTAAGTGTCATGTCAAAGGCTGTGAACAGTACATGCAATTTTTTTCATTTTTTATTTTTAATATATTTGCAAAGATTTCAAACAAACTTCTTTCACGTTGTACTATTTGCAGAATTTTGAGGAAAATCATGAATTAAATCCATTTTGCAATAAGGCTATAACATAGCAAAATGTGGAAAAAGTAAAGCGCTGTGAATACTTTCTGGATGCACTGTAATTAGATAGTGGACGTCAGTAGTGCTTCCCATCATTTACTAAATTCTGGGAAAAATTCCCTTCCAAACTGCAACTTCCCTTGCAGTGAACAGTGTATTTGCCTTTAATAAACCAACCCCTTTCAGTTCATCAGATCCCTCTTAAGCTATTTTTACTTATCCCGTACGGAAGACTTTTGGGGCTAGCTCACCAATTAAAACACGAACGTAACATTATAGGAACAGAGCAATTAGGAGAACAGTAAGTTTATCTCATCTCAGCAACTGATGCAGACAGAGGAAAACATGAAAAGGGAGCTACCTTTTGAAAACCAAATGTAAAGCGTTCTTTTAATAAAACAGATATGGTTTTTTTAATGACCCAAGCTGCCAACTTCACAGTAACACCAGCAGAGCGATTTCACAGTTCCTATAAATAATATTCATTTTGTGTGTGTGCTTTATTATTATCGTGCATAATAGAATGCTATTAAAAGTATGAATGTTGATGGAGATGAAGATCCTGCTAAGTTTAACCTCATAGCAACAGCAGGGAAGCCCAGGTGCACTTTTATAGGTTATGATTCTTTTGCAGAAACTATCACCTACTTTCAGTACATATTCATTTAAATACTTATATAAAGTTTACATGAAAGTAAGTTTGGGCTGTGACTTTCTGTTTCATTATTTTTTATTAAAGAATTTCACAATAGCAAAGAGAATACAATGATACAACAAAAGAATACGTATCTTCCACAAATGTCCAATACACATTAACCATTTCTGCACCGGAAGTATTTGCCCCCTTAATGACCAGGCCATTTTTTGCGATTCAGCACTGCGGTACTTTAACGGACAATTGCACGGTCATCTGACGTTGTACCCAAATACAATCTATTTCCTTTTTTCCCACAAATAGAGCTTTTGATTACCTGTGCGATTTATATTTTTTGCGGTCTAAACAAAAAAAGAGCGACAATTCTGAAAAAAAAAAACAATACTTTTCACTTTCTGCTATATAACATTCCCAAAAAAAAAAAAAATTAAAAATCAAAGCCAATTTGTTTTTTGCTACATATTTTTGGTAAAAAAAAATCGCAATAAGCATATTTTGATTGGTTGATGCAAAAGTTATTGCGTCTACCAACTACGGGAAAGATTTATGTCATTTTTATTGTTTTTTTTACTAGTAATGGCAGCGATATGCAATTTTTAGCAGGACTGCGACATTACCGCGGACAGATTGGACCCCTAACTGACATTTTTTACACTTTTGGGGGGACCAGTGACATTACTACAGTAATCAGTGCCTAAAATATGCGCTGTTATTGAAATAATGACACTGGCAGAGAAGGGGTTAACACAGTGGGTGATCAAGGGGTTAAATGTAAGCCTAGGGGAATGTTTCTAAATGTATAGGGGTTGGGCTTCTGAAATGATCATAAAGACCTGCGATCCTATATAGAAGGATCACAGGCCCTCTGTGATCATTCCAAAGAGAAGAACGATTAGCTGTGTTTACAACAGCTGACCGTTCTTCTCTCCCACCGGGGAGCAATCGCGGGTGCCAGACGGCAATCGGAGCCGCTGGCCCCATGCTTCGGTGTCCCCACTGCCGAGAGTGCTTATATAAAGGAGTTTTCTTCTTCTCTGCCTTTTTTCTTTAGCTTCCATTTCCCCCCATTTTCTTCTGTTAAGAAAATAAAAGTTTTCTCAAACTATATTGATCATTCTAGCTTTGTGGGCTAACCCCAAAACTCTTCTTGTTATCACATGAATAAGCCCCCTTTCACACATACGGTCCGTTTGTCGACGGATGGATGAAAAACGGACATCAATGCATCTCTATGTAAAAACGGATGACAACGGATGATCATCCTTTAACATCCGTTTTCATCCACTTCCATTTTTTGGAACGAATGAATGCCTTATTTTTCATCAGTCAAAAAAACGGATCGGGCGAAAAACGGATGTAAACGGACAAACGGTCCATTTTTCATCCATTTTTTCATTGGTAGTGGATGTAAAAAAAAACAGATGAAAAAACAGATGGAAAACTGATACATTTTGACGTGACTGAACTGATGAACTGAACGGACCGTAAGTGTGAAAGGGGCCTTAGGCACGTTGCAATCTCATTGTACAACAATAAAATAAAACGATACCAACTCGTATTGTGGTTCCAACCTCATGGGCGGCCACCACATCTACGGTCTGGATGTTCATCCGACCACATTTTTCGCAACCGCTAGAGGGGACCCCCACTCCAGGAGAAGAGAGACACCCCCCTCATCGCCTAGTAAACTGTATTCATTATTTAAGAGGATATTTCCTTATTAAAGTTTATTAATGAAGGCCTGAGAAAGATGACATCAGAAATTAAAGAAAAGAAGAGAAAGAAAGAAGGGGGCAGTTGGACAAGACCTTGCGCTCCAAATCCCACTGTCCTGGAACTCAGCCGAGTATGTATCGAGGATCACCAGTTAGGTATCTGACCCATGGTTCCCATTTTTTCTCAAACATCTTCATTTTATCATTTAGGGTGGCACAGTGGTGTAGTGGTTAGCACTTTCACCTAGCAGCAAGAGGGTCGCTGGTTCGAATCCCAACCATGACACTACCTGCCTGGAGTTTGCATGTTCTCCCTGTGCCTGCGTGGGTTTCCTCCGGGTACTCCGGTTTTCTCCCACACTCCAAAGACATGCTGGTAGGTTAATTGGATCCTGTATAAAGAAATTGGCCCTTCTGTGTATGTATGTATGAATGCGAGTTAGGGACCTTAGATTGTAAGCTCCTTGAGGGCAGGGACTGATGTGAATGTACAATGTATATGTAAAGTGCTGCGTAAATTGACAGCGCTATATAAGTACCTGAAATAAATAAATAAATAAATTTAAGATCGCTGACATACGTTCATTAATTATTATCCAAGAGAGCTTGTGCTTGAGCTGTTCGAATGGCAGGACGGGCGATTTCCAAGATTTCGCCAATATAATTTTTGCTGAGGTAAAACGAAAGGTTATGAGTCGTCTCTGAGATCTCCAGGCGGTCTCCCCCTTATAGCCCAACAGAGCCTGCTTTGGGGATTTAGTCAGAGTTTCTCGGGTGAGAGTGTAGATAAAATTATACATCCCAATCCAATAGTGCCTCACTTTGGGGCATTGCCACCATATGTGATACATAATCCTTTCCTGACCACAGCCACAGAAACACAAGGGGGATGCTCCCATTACATATGTTGCCAGTCTTGCCGACACCATATACTATCTCAGAAGCATTTTATAGTTTGCTTCAATGATTGAAGTGTTTAGTGACCTTGATGCCTCCTGAGCCATGGAGTGCCACTCATCCAGCTCAAGACTCTCCTGTAGATCCACCTCCCACCTATCCATATAGTTCAGCTTAACAGAAGAATCCATCAATACATTGTAAATTTCAGATATATGGCTTTTTTTCTTATCAAATTTTTGACATAAAATGGGCTGTGACTTTCACATTTTACCTTCTTGTAGTGTCATATTTTTATGACTATGTTTCATGTATTGATATTGTTCCAGCTTCTAATATCTAACCGTTGTCCACTGAATTGACAGGGATGGAGTTACTAAAAAGGAAGCATTCTGCGTAAATGTTTTGAATACTTTGTAATGACAGCACGATTCATCATTAATCAATGGATGCGGAAGTAAAAAAGAAAAATACAAATGCAACTGAAAGTCATATTCAATATACCGCTTAAAGCTGAATAGGCAGATTGAAAAGACAAGCATTAATGGAGTATATAAATGGAAACGTAAAAGGCTTTGCACGCATCACGACCAAGAAAACGAAAATCGAAAATAGGTTTCCGGAATATTAATGAAGGCAACAGTATGTAAACAACTGTCCTCCAAAATCTACAACAAAAGAGAAACGGCACAGGGCGCCAACTTAGTGCAGGTGTGACGTCATGTCCAGTTGCCAAAAATATTTTCATCCTATTTTTTGTCAGCGGCATGTTTCCAGTGATGAAAAACTTAACAAAAATGACTCTGAATTTTTGTCAATTGACAAAAACTATGACGAAAATCAATTCCAATTTTTGTCAACGAAAGGAAAATGTGAGGGGGGGAAGTTTTTTATATTTTAAAGTTGGACTTCTGTCAAAAAAGCAATATTCTTGTAACAAAACGTGGCTTTATTTATAAAGATGTTATATAATGGTTAAAACGGTGTCTGTAGTTTGTTCAAACCTTAATACCATAAATAATAGCATGTTATTCGATTTTTACTCTAGGAGTATACAACGATTTGCCAATTATAGAGAAATGCTTAAAAAATGCATTCAAGTTAACTAAACTCGTTAGATTTTAGTAGACTAAAATGTACTGGAGATTTTAGTCTACTAAAATCCAACTAAAACTAAAAAAATTCAGAAGATTAAAATACAACTAAAACTAAAATGTCATTTTAGTCAAAAGACTATGACTAAAACTAATTTGAAATTTGATTTCAAAATTAACACTGGTAACGTCCAGCGCATTCGCTCTACAGTGGTTCCAGCATTCCAGTTTCTGGCGTTCTGTACAGCAGTTGACAGCAGCAATTTTGCCGTGTTTCCCTTGAAGCACATTATGAGGCTCATTTCAATATACTGCATTTGGCTGGAATATATGCCTTATTTACCACACACATCATGCGAGTTGCCTTTTGTGATTTTTTGATAAAAATTTTATATACTGCATTTAGTTGGCGCCCTCTACTTTTCACTTTCATCAAGGAGCTTCAAGTAATCACCTTTATATGGTCTTATGGACTTTAAGTGAAATTATATGTGTTCTTATGTTTCTAATACCCCTTAGTACATCTTTGTCAAGAGCGATATGTTTTAACTGTACTCCAACCAGTGCCGTCTCTGAATTTTCCTTTTCCAATAAAAAAACAAAAAGCAGCCTTATTTGTATTTATATAAAAAAAATGCTTTTATTCTAATGGCTGTATCCCAGTACCTTAACTCAATAGTTAAAATCAATTAAAATAATGACACAATTCGCTACAAATAATACAAATTTATGGAAAAATAGATGGCCACTAAGTCCAATATACTTAACAGTCTTGGGGAGTAGGTTTAATCTAGTATCCAATCACTGCACAGCACACCAATCAAAGCTGAAAAAGTCTGAGATTAAATTAAATCTTATAGAGTTATTAGTATCAAAAATTGTATAGAACATCCACTCATTGGTTTCTATCCAGGTGATAAAAAAACAAGACAGCATTATTACAGATAGGAAGCTATTATTCCAGCTGAGACATAACCAAATTAACCACTTTACCACCGGAGGATTTTGCTGTCTTACGTCCAGGCCACTTTTTGCGATTCGGCGCTGTGCGACTTTAACTGACAATTGCGCGGTCGTGGGACGCCGTACCCAAACGAAATTTGCGTTCTTTTTTTCCCACAAACAGAGCTTTCTTTTGGTGGTATTTGATTACCTGTGCGATTTTTACTTTTTGCGCTATAAACAAAAAAAGAGCGTTTATTTTGAAAAATTATTTTTTAATATTTTTTTTATATGAAATTCCCCCCAAAAAAATGTAAAAATCAAAATTTTTTTACATTTTTGGCCAATTTGTTTTCTGCTACCTATGTTTGGTAAAAAAAAATCACAATAAGCGTATTTTGATTGGTTTGCCCAAAAGTTATTGCGTTTATTAACTAAGGGAAAGATTTCTGTCATTTTTGGTGGGTTTTTTTTAACGAGTAATGGCAGCGATCTGCGTTTTTTTTTTTTTTTTTTGCGGGACTGCGACATTGCGGCAGACAGATCGGACCCTTGACTGACATTTTTGGGGTTACCAGTGACATTACTGCAGTAATCAGTGCTATATATATGCACTGTTACTGTAAAAATGACACTGGCAGGGAAGGGGTTAATTTTATTGGAGAGGGAGGGGTTAATGTATGCCTGGTGCTTACTGACGTGTGTGGGGGGAGGTGACTGAGTGAGTCAGGGACAGATCGCATGTTCAGCTATGCTGAACACTGCGATCTGTCACTAAGGGTCACTGAGGAGATCCGCCTGTTTACACAGGCGGGCGGATCTCCAAACTAGATTCCCCGACGATCGGGGAAGAGCAGTGGCGATCGCCGCCGCTCCTCCCCTGGCCCGACTCCCGCTGTGAATGAAAACAGCGGGAGCGCGCCTCCGGCAGCGCGCGAGCGCCGCCTACAGGGGGAGGAGTCCAGCGACGTAGTACTACGTTGCTGGCCGATAACTAACCACTTTGCCGCAGTACGTGGTTAAGTGGCAAGTGGTTAAAGACATGGCCCATTCACGGACTACGGGTGTAAGCATCCATGTGAATGAGGCCTCAAGTCCACTTCTGGACCGGGCCTATTTCTGAAACTTGTTGTTTACAAGTTAAAATAATTTTTTTTTTTTTTGCTAAAATTGGAAACGATCAGGCGGCTGTGCACTTTCACACACCTTGGAAGCACTGGAGAGCACCAGCAGGGGGCACCAGAGGAGGAGGATCGGGGCTGCTCTGTGCAGTACAATTGCATAGAGCAGGTAAGTATAACGTGTTGCCCTAATGTTGTATAGCGCTGCGCAAACTGTTGTCACTAAATCCTGTATAATCATAATAATAACATAATGTATATTATATATATATTTTTTTTTACAATCAATTTTTATTAATCTGTAAAGAATAACGATACACAAATTAATAAGCAGTAGTTGATAACATTGGTGTAAACTTCAATACAAGGAAGGGTCAGTAACTTTTTATAAAAAAATTTGATATCCCTGATCATCCCACCCCAGACTCAGCGGTGCGGCTACGCTTTAAATTTTTTTTTACAGGTTACCAGTTTAGAGTTACAGAGGTGGTCCAGTGCTAGGATAACCCACATGTGTGGTTTGAACGCCGTTTACATATGTGGATCCGACCTAGGTATGCATTTGCTTTTGTGTGCGAGCACGACGGGATAGGGGTGTTTTAATTTTTTGTTAATTTTATTTTAATTTTTTTATTTTTACACTGGGGGAGGGGCCAGGAGAGTCGGCGAAGGACCCAAGAAGAGGAGGATCAATGAGGCTGCACTGATGGGCATTATTGAGGCTGCACTGATGGGCGCTGATGAGGCGGAACTTATGGGCACTGATAGACTGTGGTTGTGGTCTGTGGTTTACAGATGACAGGGCGGGTCAAAAAAAGGAAGGGGTGTGGCCTTGACAAGAAGGGGTGGGTCATATTTAAATTAGGGGGTGCCCAACTTTAGTCAGGCCTAGGGCAGCACAAAACCTAAATACACCACTGTACTCGGCGTGACATCTTTTACAATACACCAAAAAAAAAATGGGCTAACTTTACTGTTTAGTTTTTTTTTAAAAGCAGTGAAATGCATTTTTTCCCAAAAATTGCGTTTGAAAGACCGCTTCGCAAATACCGCGTGACAAAAAATATTGCAACTACCGCCATTTTATTCTCCAGAGTCTTTGCTAAAAAAATATATATAATGTTTGGAGGTTATAAGTAATTTTCTAGGTAAAAATAAAGATTTGAACTTGTAAACAACGTGTCAGAAATGAGCTCGGTCCAGAAATGGTTAAGTAATCATCAGGCCTAAAATGTGTATTTAAAAAAAAAAAAAAAGTTGGGCAGGAGGTGAGATGTCCATCCGTGTGGGGAATTGATTGTTGGGGCCCCTTTTCAGTGCTCTTTGGTGCCCTTTCATGGTATCATTCCACCATGGCTTCCTGGTGACTTCTGTGCTTAACATGGTATCATTCAACCATAGCTTTTTGAGTTCACTGGGAATTGTCTTGTTGGGTTTTTGCACATGGTATCATTCTACCACGGCTTCCTGGTGACTTGAATCATGGTATTGTTCCACCACGGATTGTTGAGTCACTGGAAATTTTCCTCCAACATCTGTGTTTGCACATGGTATCATTCCACCATGGCTCCCTGGTGATCTCTGTGCTTGCACATCGTATCATTCCAACACGGCTGTGCTGTTAAGTCACTGGAAATTTACCTCCAACGTCTGTGTAGGCACATGGTATCATTCCACCATGGTTTACACTATCAGCCATTCACGGCCCATGCTCTACCAACTGCACTGAATACTAACGAAACCATTATTGTATTTATACCCCCCATTTACAAAGCTTTCCAACTTATGGAGACTCAAATTTGACATTTTAAACTCAAAACCAACATTAAAATCTTTCTTATTGGCTTGTATATCGCTTCCCAATCCTTCCGGCTCTATAAACCGTCCAGAAACTTAAATTATTTGCATTCTACCAACCCTGAGCTGACAAAATTCATTACCCAGAATCCTTTGCGAAGATATGCAAATGAGCTGGTGCATCCAGCTAACTGATAACTGTCACCAGTGTGCTTATGGCAGCACTTCGCCCCAACCTGCATTTTTTCAAACGGCTGCTGCTGTAACTGATCACATGCGGCACCATGGCAACGGCAGGTCTGATCAGTTAATTAGATGGCTCCTTCCTCAGCTGGGAATGATTGGAGGATCTGTATTCTTTCTATCAATTCACAAACTTGGCCCAAATTTTTTTTTTACTAATATGAAAGATGATGTTACTTTGAGTAAATAAATTCATAACATGTTACTCTTTACCACTTGCCTATTAGGCCTATTTTTGACATTTGGTGTTTATAAGCTAAAATCAGTTGTTTTTGCTAGAAAACTACTTAGAACCCCCAAACATTATATATTTTTTTTTAGCAGAGACCCTAGAGAATAAAATGGAGATTATTGTAATATTTTTTATCACACCGTATTTGCGCAGCGGTCTTCCAAACGCAATTGTTTTGGAAAAAATTCACTTTTAATAAAAAAAATAAGGAACCAGTAAAGTTAGCCCAATTTTTTTCCATAATGTGAAAGATAATGTTACGCCGAGTAAATAGATACCCAACATGTCATGCTTCAAAATTGCGCACGCTCACGGAATTTCTACAGGTTGCTATCTTAGAGTTACAGAGGAGGTCTAGGGCTCAAATTATTGCCCTCGCTCTAACGATCGCGGCGATACCTCACATGTGTGGTTTGAACACCGTTTACATATGTGGGCGGGGTTTCCGTGTGCGTTCGCTTCTGCGTGAGCTAACGGGGACAGGGCGCTTTAATTTTTTTTTTTTTTTACTATTTATTTTATTTATTATTTTTTATTTTTACACCGTTTTTTTAAAAATTGATAATTTTTATTTCTAATACAAGGAATGTAAACATTCCTTGTAATAGAAATAGGCATGACAGGACCTCTTTTTTGTGAGATCTGGGGTCAAAAAGTCCTCAGATCTCACAAGTACACTAATAAAGATAGAAAGGAAAAAAAAAAAAAGGGACCTTTAAGCCGTTTGCTTGGCAACGACGTTTGCCGTTGCTCCGGTCCTCCAAGACAATAGAGTCGAGTGAGGGCAAGCTTGCCCTCACTCGACATCCTGTCTGTGAGGATCCGGGACCCGATCGTTTTCCCCGCTGCCGGCGGGTCCGGTAAGCGGGGAAAAGGACCGGGACGCGGCGGGAGGGGGGGGGGCACCCCTTCCGCCATCCCGGAGGGTGATCTCGCGGTGAATCCGCCGCTGGGACCACCCTTATCGGAAAGCCGATCGCCTGCAGTTTAAAAAAATACCAGGGTTATGGCAGCTATCTGCTGCCATAACACCGGTATTTAGCTTTAAACTCTGGACGTATATATACTATTGCCAGATGGGAGGTGGTTAAAATTGCCCACACTCATGGAATGGCGCCAAACTTCAGTACCTAAAAATCTCCATAGGCTACGCTTTAAAAAATGTTTACAGGTTACCAGTTTAGAGTTACAGAGGAGGTCCAGTGCTAGAATTATTGCTCTCACTCTAACATTCGCTGGGATAACCCACATGTGTGGTTTGAACGCCATTTACATATGTGGATCCGACCTACGTATGCGCTTGCTTCTGTGTGCGAGCACGACGGGACAGGGGCGTTTTCATTTTTTTGTTTATTTTATTTTAATTTTTTTGATTTTTACACTGGGGGAGGGGCCAGGAGAGTCGGCGAAGGACCCAAGAAGAGGAGGATCTGGGCTGCTCGGTGCAAAACCAACTGCACAGAGGAGGTAAATATTACATGCTTGCTATTTTTAACTAAAAAAAAACCTGATACTTTTACTTTACAAATATCATGTTGTGGTTCTAGGTAATTTGTATGGAATTTGTTAATGATAACTAGAAAAGCAGAAAAATAGATCCCCTGGAGTCAGCAACAATAGACCCCCCCCCCCACCACAATAGATCCCCGCAGCAACAATAAATCTTCCCTGCAAAAATAGAAAAAACAGTAAGGCCCCTTTCACACTAGTGCGACTTGTCCCGCGATTTTGGACCGCAAAATCGCATGACAAGTCGTTTTCCATTATTTTCAATGAGCCCCATTCATATCAGTGCATTTTGAAGTCGCACCGACTTCAAAGTAGTTCCTGCACTACTTTGCCACGATTTTAATGCGTTTTAAAGGCATATAGCCTTGCCATTGCTTTCAAAATCGCGACAAAGTCCTGGCAAAATCGCGGTAAAATCGTGTCGCATAAGTGTGAAAGGGGCCTACAATAGATACCCTGCAATCAGCAACAATAGCCACCCAGAAACAATAAATGCTCCCCTGCAACAATCGCCCCCCCCCCCAATAAATCCTCCCCTGCAACAATAGACCCCCCCCCCAACAATAGCCCCCCGGCAACAATTGGAGTACCTGAGTGTCTGTAAGTACCTGCGAGTGTCTGTGAGTGTCAGTGAGTACCTGTAAATACCTGAGTGTGTGGGTGTGTCAGTGAGTGTAGCGGCATACCAGAGGGTAAGAAAGTAGAGTTAGGAAGCTAGAAAACAGCCACACAGATAGACTTAAATTACTGAATCCCCATTAGATTCGATTAGTAGGTACAATGCCCGGCAGGTGTGGAGATGCGATTCGGTGTACATCTTGTGGTATGCATACGTTCCTGGATCATGCGATCGAGGGCGAATAAAAATGCACAAAGTGTAAGCACGTTGTTTCCCTGGAAGCTCAGGTCCTGAATCTAGGGAAGCAGCTGGCAACACTGAGACGTATGTCCATACTTAAGGAGAGCTGGGATCGTACCCGTCAGGTGCAGGCTGGGGCCTGCACAGAGGTGGGCGGAGAGACGGAGGTGCAGGCATCAGAGCAGAGTAGATGGGTGACAGTTAGGAAGGGTAAAGGGGAAAAAGGAGAGAGCGGCGCCAGCTTAGTATAGTACAAGTTTATTTAACACTGTTAAAATTGGTGACTCACTGTCCGAGGTTGGGTGAGACCGGTACACAAAGACTGTTAGGGTCATCCATCTTCCTCTTCCAGGATAGTGGTCATAGGAGAAGGTGGTGAGGTTCCAGAGGTATAGCCGAGCCGCTGTGGGGCTGCTAGTTGTCACTGACCGCTGCGGAGCATGCACAACAGGGCTCCGGCTGCCGACTTCTGATCCCTGATGACATCACTTCCTGGCAGGAGAAAAATAGGGGTTGCACGCGTTCAGAGCATCCGTGCTCCTTCGTCAGGCGATGGGAGTGTCTCAGGTGGGGCAGGGAATTTATACCCTGTTGCCGGACTAATTGCAAAGACATCTGTCTGTGGGGGGGCGGAGCCAAAAGACTCTAAGAAAGTCATCTCAGTAAAAACACAATTGGGGATACATGTCTCTAGGAAATCCATAAAAGTACATAAAAATACATAAAAATACATGATGGTATTACATAAAAGAGGACTTATAAGAATAAATCCCATAAAAACAATACTGACATGGCCATGGGGAAAATAGATCGGTAATGTGTGTATACATCTACATGAAAAAACGGTATTGGAGGGAAAAAATAAAAATAGAAATAAATGTAAAGATAAAAAAAAAAAAAAATAAACATAAAAATAAAAATATATAAATAAAAATAAAAATAAAAATAAAAATAAACATGAAAATAAAAGTAAAAATAAAATAAAAATAAATATAACACTAAAAATAAAAATAAATATAAAAATAAAAATGAGAATAGAATACACACATACATATATATATATATACACACATACACACATAAAAAAAAAATATATATATATATATACATATATATATATATATATATATATATATATAAAAAAATATATTGATGGAAAAAAAAAAAAAATATATATATATATATATGTCACTGATAGGGAATGATGTGTGAATGTATGAGGTGTCACAAGTATATGTGCAATATTTTAGAGTGTGATATTGATTTCTAATCCCTCGTTTAGGCCTCCTGGCGCTAGAGTGTCCAGGGTATAAATCCAGTAGTTTTCTCTGGTACACAGTCGCTTGAACCGTTCAGCAGGGGGAAAGTGTGCAGGGATGGCTTCCAATACCCACACTTTGAGTCCATCGGAGCACTTGGGATGATACTCAGTAAAGTGTCGGGGGACGCTATGTTTATCGGAACCTGTTTCAACAAGGTTCCGATGCTCTCCAAAGCGTTTGCGTAAGGTCCGTATTGTACGGCCTACATAAAGTAGGTTGCAGGGGCACACGAGGCAATAGATGACATATTCCGTCGAACAAGTGTAGAAGTCAGTGAGGTGATGGGTTTTTCCATTGTTTGTGAATTCCTTTAGACCGTGTCTCACATGTTTGCATGTTAAGCACCTGGTCTTACAACATTTGTACATTCCCTTGATTTGGAGAAAGGAGGTGAGTGATGAGTTAGTTTTTGGTCTAATGGAGCGGACCTGGCTTGGTGCTATTAGAGTTTTGAGGTTTTTTGCACGCCTGTATGAAAAACGGGGGCGCTCGGTGAGGTCTGCACGTAGGTAAGTGTCTTCCTTTAGGATTGCCCAATGTTTATGGAAAATGCGTTCCATGTGCTTGAATTTACTGTGAAACTGGGTAGTGAATCGTGCAGAGGTGGGATGATTGTTTATTTTCCTTGTATACTCCGCTCTACTTTTCTTTAAATCTTCATGCAGGTAGTGGTCAGAGGCTTTTGTTATGAGTTCTTCAGGATAACCCTTTTCAAGAAATTTCTGTTTGAGTAGTGTTCCATGGTGGAGATATGTTTGGGACTGAGTGCAATTGTGTTTAAGGCGGCAATATTGGCTCTTTGGTATGTTCTGAATCCATCTGGGGTGGTGACAGCTATTGTAGTGCAGGTATGAATTTCCAGCGGTGGGTTTGACGTAATTCTGAGCACTGATTGTATTATCATGATGGTATAACTCGAGGTCCAAGAAAGTGAGTTTTTCGGCATCTGAGACTGATGTGAAGGATAGCCCCATCTGGTTGTTATTGCAGTGTTCGAGAAATGGTGGTATGAGGGAGGCAGGGCCATCCCAGATGATAACTATATTGTCGATATATCGACCAAAGAAGATGAGATGAGAAGCAAAGGGATTGTTGTGCCAAATGTATTGCTGCTCCCAGTAGCCCATAGTTAAGTTGGCGTAACTGGGGGCAAAATTGGCCCCCATGGCCGTGCCTTTGATTTGGGTGTAGAACTCGCCTTTAAACTCAAAGTAATTGTGGGTGAGACAATATTCTATGAGATCCAGGAGAAAGTGTGTTTGCCGGGGATTGAGTGCAGATTCATCATTCAAGAAGAAACATACGGCCTGAAGTCCAATGTGATGTGGTATAGATGTATAGAGAGAGACTACGTCCAAAGATAGCCAGAGATATGATGGTTGCCATGGGTAAGAGGATAATAGGTCCAGTAGATTGATGCCATCCTTGACATATGACGGAAGTTGTTGGACTATCGGTTGAAGGAAATGGTCGATATAGATGGAAAAATAACTGGAGACACTCTCCATGGCTGCAATGATGGGTCTGCCCGGGGGATGAAGGGGATCTTTATGGATCTTGGGGAGATGATAAAAATATGGCCTATGGTAAAAGTCATGTTTGAGAAATGACACTTCTGTGGAGGTGATGACATTGTCCTTTGCCGCTTTTTCAATAAGGGAATGAGCTTCCACTTTGAATTCGGGCAAGGGGTCACTGGTGAGTTTTAAGTAGGTGGAGCTATCGGACAGAAGCCTGATGGATTCTTTAATGTAGTCAGCTTTATTTTGAACGACCAGGCTACCACCTCGCCAAAGGAGCAAAAAGGCTACCAGATCAAAAATAGATTCCAGCACACCCCATCCACTTGACAATACTGGGCAACAGCATATCATGCCCACAGCTCAACAACACCATACATCTGAACCCGGCCCACCCAATCAAACCAGCTCAGGAACAGAGGACACGCAATACCATGTATTAACCACTGACCCTCCTACCACAGGAGTGAACTCGGTTCCCCAATCACAGGAGCCCCCTAATGCTACACCCAACACACCCCCTATAAGCTTACCAGCTCCCTCTTCCCCCCAGTCTTTTTTAGTACAAACTCCCCTACCCTGCTCAAAAAGAAAATTCATCGCAGAGGTAGAAGAGGGGGAAAACGTAGACACGGACAGACCAGAAAAGTCACGCAGACTATGAAAATCTTCAACCTCTCCAACCACCCCCTCTCCACATCTGAAGAATCCCTCTTAGCCCGAGGACTCACTTTTGCGCCTACAGCTGCTCCCAATCCATTCACCCTTTTCCTAGATCTGAACAGATTCATACGGAACCTTACGGTGCAACGCTTCTTCCATATTCAAGCTAACAAAAACAAAAACAGTATAAAGGAATCACCAATACCCAATATAGATGATATTGACAGTTCTCCCACCACTGAACAGAACTATCATTTCAATACACAAGAACTACAGGCTCTAGAGAATTTAGAAGATCTATACACTTGCGATACTGATGATTACGTCTCCATTCTTTCCCAAAACCTACCTGGTTCCCCAGCCATACAGCATACTACGTTTCGGCCCAAATCAGTTTTTTACCCCACATTTGCTAAAGGTCCGTACATCCAAAGCTTCTACCAAGTGGTCCACGCTGATATACGCCGCATGTGCCAATCATCCCATGACCAAACACACCCTGCCTCCAATCTAACACCTATGGAAAAATCGGCTTTAAAGGAACTCATGAAAAACCCAAATATCATCATAAAATCAGCGGATAAAGGTGGTAGCCTGGTCGTTCAAAATAAAGCTGACTACATTAAAGAATCCATCAGGCTTCTGTCCGATAGCTCCACCTACTTAAAACTCACCAGTGACCCCTTGCCCGAATTCAAAGTGGAAGTTCATTCCCTTATTGAAAAAGCGGCAAAGGACAATGTCATCACCTCCACAGAAGTGTCATTTCTCAAACATGACTTTTACCATAGGCCATATTTTTATCATCTCCCCAAGATCCATAAAGATCCCCTTCATCCCTCGGGCAGACCCATCATTGCAGCCATGGAGAGTGTCTCCAGTTATTTTTCCATCTATATCGACCATTTCCTTCAACCGATAGTCCAACAACTTCCGTCATATGTCAAGGATGGCATCAATCTACTGGACCTATTATCCTCTTACCCATGGCAACCATCATATCTCTGGCTATCTTTGGACGTAGTCTCTCTCTATACATCTATACCACATCACATTGGACTTCAGGCCGTACGTTTCTTCTTGAATGATGAATCTGCACTCAATCCCCGGCAAACACACTTTCTCCTGGATCTCATAGAATATTGTCTCACCCACAATTACTTCGAGTTTAAAGGCGAGTTCTACACCCAAATCAAAGGCACGGCCATGGGGGCCAATTTTGCCCCCAGTTACGCCAACTTAACTATGGGCTACTGGGAGCAGCAATACATTTGGCACAACAATCCCTTTGCTTCTCATCTCATCTTCTTTGGTCGATATATCGACGATATAGTTATCATCTGGGATGGCCCTGCCTCCCTCATACCACCATTTCTCGAACACTGCAATAACAACCAGATGGGGCTATCCTTCACATCAGTCTCAGATGCCGAAAAACTCACTTTCTTGGACCTCGAGTTATACCATCATGATAATACAATCAGTGCTCAGAATTACGTCAAACCCACCGCTGGAAATTCATACCTGCACTACAATAGCTGTCACCACCCCAGATGGATTCAGAACATACCAAAGAGCCAATATTGCCGCCTTAAACACAATTGCACTCAGTCCCAAACATATCTCCACCATGGAACACTACTCAAACAGAAATTTCTTGAAAAGGGTTATCCTGAAGAACTCATAACAAAAGCCTCTGACCACTACCTGCATGAAGATTTAAAGAAAAGTAGAGCGGAGTATACAAGGAAAATAAACAATCATCCCACCTCTGCACGATTCACTACCCAGTTTCACAGTAAATTCAAGCACATGGAACGCATTTTCCATAAACATTGGGCAATCCTAAAGGAAGACACTTACCTACGTGCAGACCTCACCGAGCGCCCCCGTTTTTCATACAGGCGTGCAAAAAACCTCAAAACTCTAATAGCACCAAGCCAGGTCCGCTCCATTAGACCAAAAACTAACTCATCACTCACCTCCTTTCTCCAAATCAAGGGAATGTACAAATGTTGTAAGACCAGGTGCTTAACATGCAAACATGTGAGACACGGTCTAAAGGAATTCACAAACAATGGAAAAACCCATCACCTCACTGACTTCTACACTTGTTCGACGGAATATGTCATCTATTGCCTCGTGTGCCCCTGCAACCTACTTTATGTAGGCCGTACAATACGGACCTTACGCAAACGCTTTGGAGAGCATCGGAACCTTGTTGAAACAGGTTCCGATAAACATAGCGTCCCCCGACACTTTACTGAGTATCATCCCAAGTGCTCCGATGGACTCAAAGTGTGGGTATTGGAAGCCATCCCTGCACACTTTCCCCCTGCTGAACGGTTCAAGCGACTGTGTACCAGAGAAAACTACTGGATTTATACCCTGGACACTCTAGCGCCAGGAGGCCTAAACGAGGGATTAGAAATCAATATCACACTCTAAAATATTGCACATATACTTGTGACACCTCATACATTCACACATCATTCCCTATCAGTGACATATATATATATATATATTTTTTTTTTCCATCAATATATTTTTTTATATATATATATATATATATGTATATATATATATATTTTTTTTTTATGTGTGTATGTGTGTATATATATATATGTATGTGTGTATTCTATTCTCATTTTCATTTTTATTTTTATTTTTATATTTATTTTTATTTTTAGTGTTATATTTATTTTTATTTTTATTTTATTTTTACTTTTATTTTCATGTTTATTTTTATTTTTATTTTTATTTATATATTTTTATTTTTATGTTTATTTATTTTTTTTTTTTTTTATCTTTACATTTATTTCTATTTTTATTTTTTCCCTCCAATACCGTTTTTTCATGTAGATGTATACACACATTACATCTATTTTCCCCATGGCCATGTCAGTATTGTTTTTATGGGATTTATTCTTATAAGTCCTCTTTTATGTAATACCATCATGTATTTTTATGTATTTTTATGTACTTTTATGGATTTCCTAGAGACATGTATCCCCAATTGTGTTTTTACTGAGATGACTTTCTTAGAGTCTTTTGGCTCCGCCCCCCCACAGACAGATGTCTTTGCAATTAGTCCGGCAACAGGGTATAAATTCCCTGCCCCACCTGAGACACTCCCATCGCCTGACGAAGGAGCACGGATGCTCTGAACGCGTGCAACCCCTATTTTTCTCCTGCCAGGAAGTGATGTCATCAGGGATCAGAAGTCGGCAGCCGGAGCCCTGTTGTGCATGCTCCGCAGCGGTCAGTGACAACTAGCAGCCCCACAGCGGCTCGGCTATACCTCTGGAACCTCACCACCTTCTCCTATGACCACTATCCTGGAAGAGGAAGATGGATGACCCTAACAGTCTTTGTGTACCGGTCTCACCCAACCTCGGACAGTGAGTCACCAATTTTAACAGTGTTAAATAAACTTGTACTATACTAAGCTGGCGCCGCTCTCTCCTTTCTTGCATCTCTCAGGGCTTCTCCACGCTTCAGCCGGCTGCCGCGGACTATAGCTTCCCTACAGTACCAAACTTTGTTACCCCCCACGCAGCCCCATAACCCCCCCCCCCTCCCATCCACCCACATTCCTTGTATCACCTTGGGATATTAGAAGAGCGCCATGACACCCCCCACTTTCATAAAGGGGAAAAAGGCAAGGAGTCCGATCCTGGGCTGGAGCACCCCAATAAATACGCCTCGTTGCGTGATGTTGGGGAAACCAGTCAGGGACCAGCATTGCTGGAGCAGAACGACGCCCCTAGCTGCCAGGGGAAGAACTCCTCCAGTGAGGCCAGGAGAAAGGGAAAGGAAAGACAGGTGCTGGTGGTAGGGGACTCAATCTTTAGAAGGACAGACAGTGCAATCCGTCACAAAGACCGTGGGCGCCGAACAGTCTGTTGTCTACCGGGCACTCGGGTTCAGCACATCGTGGATTGGGTGGACAGATTACTGGGTGGGGTACACTTGGGTACCAATGACATAGGCAGAGGAAGATGGAGAGTCCTAAACAATTTCAGGGACTTAGGCGCTAAGTTGAGGAGTAGGACCTCCAAGGTAGTATTTTCAGAAATACTACCTGTACCTCGAGCCACACCAGAGAGGCAGCGGGAGATTAGGGAAGTTAACGAGTGGCTGAGGAGCTGGTGTAGTAAGGAGGGTTTCGGGTTCCTGGAGAACTGGGCCGTCTTCTCAGTCAGCCACCGGCCCTTTGGTAGGGACGGATTGCACCTAAATGGGGAGGGTGCAGCCGTACTGGGTGAGAGGATGGCCATAAAGTTAGAGGGGCTTTTAAACTAGGTAATCGGGGGGAGGGTACAGTTGTAGAATTAGCCAGCGGGGAGCAAGATTCAGAGGGCACAAATGGGGACATTAGTGGAAAGGTGTTTAGAGTACCTAAGGCCAGGGTGGCTATGGGGAAAAATCACAAGAGCAGCCTAAAATCAACATCAAACGAGGATATATGTAACCGGTCAAAACTACGAGGTTTGTATACCAATGCCAGAAGCCTGGCTAACAAGATGGGAGAGCTGGAGCTCCTGATGTTTGAGGAGGACTTAGATTTTGTGGGGATAACAGAGACTTGGTTCGACAACTCTCATGACTGGATGGCGACCATTCCGGGGTATTCCCTTTATCGTAGAGATAGAGAAGGTAAAAAAGGGGGAGGGGTATGTCTGTATATTAAGAACAGTGTACAGGTGGGTCGTGGCTTGGATGTAGAGCGGAGGATGGGAGCGCAGCACCCATCCTGCTACCTAAATATCGATCAGACTCACCTCCGGGACTCTCATCGGTGATCCGGTACATCCCTGGTACTCACCCATGCCTTCAAAACGCCGCCCGCCGGCCACCTCTAAGACCTTGGCTCCTTCGGCCGCATGCTCTGACGCCATCTTTGTGGAGCAGCTTCGTGCACTTCTTGCTGGCATGGCGGCAACTCAGGCCTCTGATTCCTCTCCTGGCGCATCGACTCCTGCGGTGGGACCTGACACGGAGGTCATTCTTCACACCATCGAACACAGCAAGACGTCCCTGCTGGTGAGGATTGACCATCTGGCGGAAGAATGCAACCTCATCCGCAACTACTTGGACAAGATCAGGGGGCGCCTCACCGAGGCTGAGCAGCGGGTCTCGGCCGCTGAGGACATCTCTACTACACACTCTGACCTCCTTGACAGATTGCAATCTAAAGTCGATCTCCTTATGGCCAAAGCTGATGACGCCAAGAATCGTATGCGGCGAAACAACGTGCGGGTCCTGGGCCTGCCAGAGGGAGCGGAGGAAGCTGCTCCGGCTGAGTTCGCCGAGCACTTCTTTAAGGATCTCTTGGGAATGATGGAGGTGTCCCCCACCTACGTGGTGGAGAGGGCTCATCGAGTCCCCACTGGTAGGGGGATTCCGGGTGCCCCCCCAAGACCCTTCCTGGTCCGCTTCCTGAACTACAGGGACAGGGATAGGATCCTTGGCGAGGCCCGCAAACCTCCTTTCCTGCGCTTTGAGAATGCTGCTGTACACCTATATGCTGACTTCTCGGCTGATCTACAGAGGAAACGCAAGTCTTTCACAGATGTCCGTCGCCGACTACGGGAGAAGGGAGTGCAATACGGCATGCTCTACCCAAGTCGCCTGCGGGTCACTCATGGCGGAGTGGTGCGCTTCTTCAATACACCGGAGGATGCTGATGCCTGGCTCTTGCGTTGAGGCTCTGGTGGTCCCCTGCTATCTTCCCTCTCCTTTTGTCCTTCCTCTCCTTCCCCCCCATGATCACTACATGGCCTCCCTCTTCGTCTTCCTCACTACGGGTGGATACCTATTGACTGTTTGACGCCGGATTCCCCTTCCTTTTTCCTGCACTGGCCATCCTGTCCTGTACTGTTTGCCATACCCCTGCACTTGATCCCTTGCTTAGGGAGCTCCCGAAGAGCGTGCTCATGGTTTTTTCAGCCCCTTCTTCTTTTATATATTTTGTGTTTTTTGCCTTTTTCTTTTATTTTTCACTTTTGGCCTGTTATTCCACGGCTCGGACCTTTGAACTGGCACGGGGTGGGGCTGCTACCCCGCGGACTGCTTTTGGGCCCGTGGTCTGACCGACTGAACGGTTTATTTTCCTGGCCTGCGCCAGATGATTGCTGCCTAGGCTTTTTTCTAGTCAGTGGAGCGTTGAGTTAAATTTTGGGGATGAAGTCGACCTGAAGCACGGTTGCTTCCTGGTCGACAGGGAGTCTTATGTTATTTTTGTCTTTTTCTACTTTTGATTTCTTGTTTATGGCTGCATACCCTCGTTACACCGTACAATTTTATGTCTACTATGCTGCTTCACTGTTTTATGGTCTTTCACTGTGGGACGAAATCTGGGCTCTGTGCCTCACTGGGATTGGGTGTGAGGGGTGGCGTGGTTGGTCTCCTGCCTGGCCTCTGGCTCCCCTCCCTTTGCGCTTCATCCTCCTGTTTAATGCTCCCCCTTGCTCCATGGCGGACCAAATTAAAGCGCTGTCTTGGAATGTGCGGGGCCTGAATAATAAATTTAAACATGCGCTCCTCTTTAAGTATCATCAGTCCTCCAAGCCACATGTGGTCTGCCTCCAGGAGACCCATTTAACGGGGAGTGCTGTATTGGCCCTTCGTAGATGGGCACCTTAAAGACCACAACATACAGGGGTATACAATGTACGGTTAACAGCAAACACACACACGCATCATAGGTTGAACTGGATGGACTGATGTCTTTTTTCAATCTTACAAACTATGTAAATAAATAGTTCCCCCAAGCAACAATAAATCCTCCGCTGCAACAATAGCCCCACCCACAACAAAATGCCTTCCAGCAACAACAATAGGTTCACCCCAGCAACAATAGATCCCCCAATAGCAAGCATCAATAGGCCCTTCAGCTCACCCCACTGACCCAGCACCCCTTTGCTATTGCATACATTCAGACTGGAGGTGCCAGAACTGCTTTCCCCCACGTTCCCGCTAAAAAAAGCCCTGCACTTAACAATAAATAATGTACACCAAGCTGGTATATTTTCAAATACATGCTTTACATAACCAAGATGACTGCAACATGGGAGAGGAATGCATCTTGTAACTCGAAGCGTTTCTTGAATGCTTTCACTTGCTCATCTTGCTGGTGGTAAATCCAAGTATCCCGGGGTGACTGAGCCCATTAAGCTCCACCTATAACTGAAAATTCGACTTTTGGATAGACTGACACATTTAGGTCTCATTCACATGGGGAGCTTACCCCGGTAGTCTGTGAATGAGCCGTGTCTTTTAGCGGCGCGCGCTCGCCCCCTATTGGCTCCCAGGCTAGTGACGTACTGGTACGTCACTTTGCCTGGGAGGGGCTGACCGTATATAGTCGGGGGGCGGTCGGCAAGTGGTTAACCACTTTACCACCGGAGGATTTTGCTGTCTTACGTCCAGGCCACTTTTTGCGATTCGGCGCTGTGCGACTTTAACTGACAATTGCGCGGTCGTGGGACGCCGTACCCAAACGAAATTTACGTTCTTTTTTTCCCACAAACAGAGCTTTCTTTTGGTGGTATTTGATTACCTGTGCGATTTTTACTTTTTGCGCTATAAACAAAAAAAGAGCGTTTATTTTGAAAAATTATTTTTTAATATTTTTTTATATGAAATTCCCCCCAAAAAAATGTAAAAATCAAAATTTTTTTACATTTTTGGCCAATTTGTTTTCTGCTACCTATGTTTGGTAAAAAAAATCACAATAAGCGTATTTTGATTGGTTTGCCCAAAAGTTATTGCGTTTATTAACTAAGGGAAAGATTTCTGTCATTTTTGGTGGGTTTTTTTTAACGAGTAATGGCAGCGATCTGCGATTTTTTTTTTGCGGGACTGCGACATTGCGGCGGACAGATCGGACCCTTGACTGATATTTTTGACACTTTTGGGGTTACCAGTGACATTACTGCAGTAATCAGTGCTATATATATATGCACTGTTACTGTAAAAATGACACTGGCAGGGAAGGGGTTAATTTTATTGGAGAGGGAGGGGTTAATGTATGCCTGGTGCTTACTGACGTGTGTGGGGGGAGGTGACTGAGTGAGTCAGGGACAGATCGCATGTTCAGCTATGCTGAACACTGCGATCTGTCACTAAGGGTCACTGAGGAGATCCGCCTGTTTACACAGGCGGGCGGATCTCCAAACTAGATTCCCCGACGATCGGGGAAGAGCAGTGGCGATCGCCGCCGCTCCTCCCCTGGCCCGACTCCCGCTGTGAATGAAAACAGCGGGAGCGCGCCTCCGGCAGCGCGCGAGCGCCGCCTACAGGGGGAGGAGTCCAGCGACGTAGTACTACGTTGCTGGCCGATAACTAACCACTTTGCCGCAGTACGTGGTTAAGTGGCAAGTGGTTAAAGACATGGCCCATTCACGGACTACGGGTGTAAGCATCCATGTGAATGAGGCCTCAAGTCCACTTCTGGACCGGGCCTATTTCTGAAACTTGTTGTTTACAAGTTAAAATAATTTTTTTTTTTTGCTAAAATTGGAAACGATCAGGCGGCTGTGCACTTTCACACACCTTGGAAGCACTGGAGAGCACCAGCAGGGGGCACCAGAGGAGGAGGATCGGGGCTGCTCTGTGCAGTACAATTGCATAGAGCAGGTAAGTATAACGTGTTGCCCTAATGTTGTATAGCGCTGCGCAAACTGTTGTCACTAAATCCTGTATAATCATAATAATAACATAATGTATATTATATATATATTTTTTTTTACAATCAATTTTTATTAATCTGTAAAGAATAACGATACACAAATTAATAAGCAGTAGTTGATAACATTGGTGTAAACTTCAATACAAGGAAGGGTCAGTAACTTTTTATAAAAAAATTTGATATCCCTGATCATCCCACACCAGACTCAGCGCTGCGGCTACGCTTTAAATTTTTTTTTACAGGTTACCAGTTTAGAGTTACAGAGGTGGTCCAGTGCTAGGATAACCCACATGTGTGGTTTGAACGCCGTTTACATATGTGGATCCGACCTAGGTATGCATTTGCTTTTGTGTGCGAGCACGACGGGATAGGGGTGTTTTAATTTTTTGTTAATTTTATTTAAATTTTTTTATTTTTACACTGGGGGAGGGGCCAGGAGAGTCGGCGAAGGACCCAAGAAGAGGAGGATCAATGAGGCTGCACTGATGGGCATTATTGAGGCTGCACTGATGGGCATTATTGAGGCTGCACTGATGGGCGCTGATGAGGCGGAACTTATGGGCACTGATAGACTGTGGTTGTGGTCTGTGGTTTACAGATGACAGGGCGGGTCAAAAAAAGGAAGGGGTGTGGCCTTGACAAGAAGGGGTGGGTCATATTTAAATTAGGGGGTGCCCAACTTTAGTCAGGCCTAGGGCAGCACAAAACCTAAATACACCACTGTACTCGGCGTGACATCTTTTACAATACACCAAAAAAAAAAATGGGCTAACTTTACTGTTTAGTTTTTTTTTAAAAGCAGTGAAATGCATTTTTTTCCCAAAAATTGCGTTTGAAAGACCGCTTCGCAAATACCGCGTGACAAAAAATATTGCAACTACCGCCATTTTATTCTCCAGAGTCTTTGCTAAAAAAATATATATAATGTTTGGAGGTTATAAGTAATTTTCTAGGTAAAAATAAAGATTTGAACTTGTAAACAACGTGTCAGAAATGAGCTCGGTCCAGAAATGGTTAAGTAATCATCAGGCCTAAAATGTGTATTTAAAAAAAAAAAAAAGTTGGGCAGGAGGTGAGATGTCCATCCGTGTGGGGAATTGATTGTTGGGGCCCCTTTTCAGTGCTCTTTGGTGCCCTTTCATGGTATCATTCCACCATGGCTTCCTGGTGACTTCTGTGCTTAACATGGTATCATTCAACCATGGCTTTTTGAGTTCACTGGGAATTGTCTTGTTGGGTTTTTGCACATGGTATCATTCTACCACGGCTTCCTGGTGACTTGAATCATGGTATTGTTCCACCACGGATTGTTGAGTCACTGGAAATTTTCCTCCAACATCTGTGTTTGCACATGGTATCATTCCACCATGGCTCCCTGGTGATCTCTGTGCTTGCACATTGTATCATTCCAACACGGCTGTGCTGTTAAGTCACTGGAAATTTACCTCCAACGTCTGTGTAGGCACATGGTATCATTCCACCATGGTTTACACTATCAGCCATTCACGGCCCATGCTCTACCAACTGCACTGAATACTAACGAAACCATTATTGTATTTATACCCCCCATTTACAAAGCTTTCCAACTTATGGAGACTCAAATTTGACATTTTAAACTCAAAACCAACATTAAAATCTTTCTTATTGGCTTGTATATCGCTTCCCAATCCTTCCGGCTCTATAAACCGTCCAGAAACTTAAATTATTTGCATTCTACCAACCCTGAGCTGACAAAATTCATTACCCAGAATCCTTTGCGAAGATATGCAAATGAGCTGGTGCATCCAGCTAACTGATAACTGTCACCAGTGTGCTTATGGCAGCACTTCGCCCCAACCTGCATTTTTTCAAACGGCTGCTGCTGTAACTGATCACATGCGGCACCATGGCAACGGCAGGTCTGATCAGTTAATTAGATGGCTCCTTCCTCAGCTGGGAATGATTGGAGGATCTGTATTCTTTCTATCAATTCACAAACTTGGCCCAAATTTTTTTTTTACTAATATGAAAGATGATGTTACTTTGAGTAAATAAATTCATAACATGTTACTCTTTACCACTTGCCTATTAGGCCTATTTTTGACATTTGGTGTTTATAAGCTAAAATCAGTTGTTTTTGCTAGAAAACTACTTAGAACCCCCAAACATTATATATTTTTTTTTAGCAGAGACCCTAGAGAATAAAATGGAGATTATTGTAATATTTTTTATCACACCGTATTTGCGCAGCGGTCTTCCAAACGCAATTGTTTTGGAAAAAATTCACTTTTAATAAAAAAAATAAGGAACCAGTAAAGTTAGCCCAATTTTTTTCCATAATGTGAAAGATAATGTTACGCCGAGTAAATAGATACCCAACATGTCATGCTTCAAAATTGCGCACGCTCACGGAATTTTTACAGGTTGCTATCTTAGAGTTACAGAGGAGGTCTAGAGCTCAAATTATTGCTCTCGCTCTAACGATCGCGGCGATACCTCACATGTGTGGTTTGAACACTGTTTACATATGTGGGCGGGGTTTCCGTGTGCGTTCGCTTCTGCGTGAGCTAACGGGGACAGGGCGCTTTAATTTTTTTTTTTTTTTTACTATTTATTTTATTTATTATTTTTTAT
Organism: Pelophylax lessonae; assembly: GCF_965119305.1. NCBI lineage: Eukaryota > Metazoa > Chordata > Amphibia > Anura > Ranidae > Pelophylax > Pelophylax lessonae. The sequence goes on along the minus strand of NC_138772.1, from coordinate 493,628,137 downwards.
TTTTACACCGTTTTTTTAAAAATTGATAATTTTTATTTCTAATACAAGGAATGTAAACATTCCTTGTAATAGAAATAGGCATGACAGGACCTCTTTTTTGTGAGATCTGGGGTCAAAAAGTCCTCAGATCTCACAAGTACACTAATAAAGATAGAAAGGAAAAAAAAAAAAAGGGACCTTTAAGCCGTTTGCTTGGCAACGACGTTTGCCGTTGCTCCGGTCCTCCAAGACAATAGAGTCGAGTGAGGGCAAGCTTGCCCTCACTCGACATCCTGTCTGTGAGGATCCGGGACCCGATCGTTTTCCCCGCTGCCGAGGGGGGGGGGCACCCCTTCCGCCATCCCGGAGGGTGATCTCGCGGTGAATCCGCCGCTGGGACCACCCTTATCGGAAAGCCTCAAAGAGATATACCCCAGCTATGTGAAAATTTGGAAGTGGTTTGCCAACATCCCTGGACTGAATAGACAAAAAATGGAGGGTCCCCCTGGGGTGTGGGACTTTAACGGCAAGCACACTTCCACAGATGTATAAAAGTAAAAATATTTTTATTATTAACAAGTTTAAAATAGATCTCAATGGATCTGAGATATTACATAAATGATACAGAGAACACAAATAATGTGATAACACAAATGATCTATATATGGTTGAAAGAAATAATGGTGCATATACTCAAAGGTATATGTTGGTTTCTTGAAGGAAATCCTCCCACCCGACGCGTTTCAGGCACGCAGGCCTTTCTTCAGGGGTCTGGGAAGTGGGGAGGTTTTGTGATTTCCTGCATAACATGGTAGATATTGTATAAATTAATTGCATAACAAATTATGTCAGTTTCAGTATATTTCAAGTATTTAGATGTTATACCTATAGAAGACATCTGGATATAAAAGTTTCATACCTGTAGGTTGCTTGGGATGTGACAAGAGAGTCACTACTGGTAAAAGTAAAAGAAAAGAGGGGTTCCGCTGTGCTTAGTGCCGAAGTATGCACCCCTAGGTCCCTGAGGGTGTGGATCTTCACCAATGTGGCCCCAGCGAGGATGCCTGAAAGGAGGCTGCACGTGTCTCTGTGTAAACGTATATGCAGGAGAATCGAATTATTTGAAGATGTATTAAAAGGGATAACTAAACTGCTCTTAGGATAGGTGTAGAAGTAAGAGGAGAGGTACCTTGTAATAAAAGTATTGACACTTCTGGTTAAGGGGATGTACCTGTTGTGTTGAAGGTCACGAGGTAGGGGGTGTTGTAGGTTGGTAGAGTCAACTGAAAAATATATATTATATATACATATATATATATATATACACATATGTGTATCCTGTTATGTATTATTATATATTAGGGTTAGCTCGTACAGTATTCTACCAGGGAGAGTGTTTAGTACTCGTACCTTAATTTAATTGTTGCGTGAGGATTTCCTGACCAGGAGTCGTGTTGCTGATTCTCAGAAATTAGCAGAGTATTATTCCTAAATAGAATGAGTTAATCCATGTTTTGGTTCTCTTCTCTAGGTTTGAGAGGTGCATCTGGGAACCAGAGATATGGCATATATGTTATACACAGTGGGCAGATAAGGGGTAAAAGAGTGGAAATAAATTAAATTAAATTCAAATAGATCCAGCTGGTAAGTTACCTGGTGATGTTTCAAATAGCAAATAGTTTTTTTAAGTGTTGGTTTCCTTATCAGATTCCTGAAATGACAGGTTTTTACTCTATTGGGGTCAGCCAGTGGTAAGGAAGGTAAAAATGGTTTGTGGGGGGGTCCCAGGTGATTACCTTGTATATCGCAGGTCACGTCTGCAGTCCTCGGCGGCGGATGCTGTGTCTGGCATCCACCGCCGTTTAAATGCCCATGAAGGACGCCGGAGCATGCGCAGTGCGAGCCGCGAGCACGCTCCGGCGTCATCTGTGCAGCCAATGGCATCCCCCGCCGATGGAACGCAGGACATGCCCCCGGATGCGGAAGTGCGGCCTGCGTTTCAACGGCGCCGGCGCAGTGATTGGTCCCTGAGCCGCGGGCGGGGCCAGTAGGTTCGGCCGTCATCCGCAGGAGGGGCCAACGAGCGGGGGGGGGCCCGTAACATAGTCACGTCTCCCCCCGGGTGCGCCGGGTGGGACCATAGGGAAAAGATCAGCCCCAGGGGATGGAAAAAAGAAGGGGGCGGGGTCGGCTACCGCACATAGGATTCCCTTTTTGGAAAAGGAAGAGGAGCAAAGTGTGTGGAGAAAGATGACTAGGAAATAGATAGGAGATGAGGTGGGATAGGATAATTGGTGAAAAGTGCTTTGATTTGTTGAAAATATTTATCCATAATACAGACATGATATATTAGACACTACAAATGAGATATAGTATTGTTTCAAAGTTAATAAATAAACATTATATCCGTATATATGAAAATTGTATGTTTAAAAATAGCTTGTTACTGGTTGAATAGTGTTAGAAAGATATTTATCCTGAGTATTGAAATAGACGTAATACATTTACAATAGTCCGTGTATATAAGGTTATTTACATACTGCGTGCCCGCCTATGTCTATATTATGTGGTACATACGTATGGATAATGAAATAAATAAAGAAGAGAATTATGATGTAAAACCTGGGAACAGGAACCTCTAGTGGTCTGGAACATCAGATCTGATTGGTGGAAACAGAGCAATAGACAATCCATTTGAGAAGTTCATATCGAGATGCATTACATAAGTGCACAAAGAGAGAAATATAAAAGGGGGGAAAAAAAAAATGACATGTGGAGTGAATGGGATTATTTTTCCCAGCCTCCAGAGGAGAACCCCTCCAAAAAGGGTCGGAAGCTGAGAGAGTCATTGAGGCCCGGGGGCGAGGTGGCATTGAGTTCTACTATCCAACGTGTTTCACGTTGTAGGAGTATTTTGTTCCAGTCACCCCCTCTTTTGTTTGGGTGTATTCTATCTAAAATTATGAATTGAATAGCCGGGAAGTGGCCGTGGTGAAAGTCTCTTACATGTCTGCCTAGGGGAAGGTCGGGGTTTGCCGTCTTCATGCTTATAATATGTCGGTAAGCTCTGTTATGGAACTCAAGTTTAGTTTTGCCTACATAGTACCCACCGCATGGGCATAGTAGTAAATATACTACCCCGGTGGTTTTGCAATTGGCGTAGTGGCGTGGTTGGTATTTTTTACCGTTAGGTAGAACGATGTTGGGGGTTACACACATATATTGGCAATATGGGCATCCACCACAACGGAAGGTTCCTGGTCTTTTGCAGGGGTCTCGTCTGGGTTCACCTGTGTATTCGCTGTGGACTAGCATATCCTTCAAAGATTTTGTTTTTCTAAAAGTAATTGCTGGATATTGTTGTATGTGTTGGTTGAGGGTGGGGTCGATTGTCAGGAGATGCCAGTATTTGTTAATAATTTTCTTGACTGTGGCGTGCTGTTTAGTGTATTTGGTGATGATTCGGATGGTGTCTGTTTTCTTTGTTGTGGCTTTCTTAGGTAATTTAGGGAATAGTAGATCTGCTCTGTTTTTTTCAGCGGCACGTTTGAAGGCTCTTTTTAAACATGTGTTGGAGTATCCCCGTTTACGGAGTCTCTCTCTTAGTTTGTTAGCTTCAATTTGGAATGTTTCATTCTTTGAGCAGTTGCGGCGAATTCTAAGGTACTGACTGTAGGGAATAGATTTGAGAAGGGGGGCTGGGTGTGAGCTGGTGGCATGCAAGATGGTGTTCCCAGCAGTGGGTTTCCGGTATATTGAGCTAGTAAGTAGGCCATCTGTGTTTTTTTCTATGGTTACATCAAGAAAATTTATTGTCTGTTGGTGACATGTCATGGTGAATGATAGATTAAAGTTGTTCTTGTTCATGCGTGTTACGCACTCGTGTAATAAGCTCTGGGGTCCGGTCCATATGATGAACACGTCATCTATGTATCTGTACCAGGACAAAATGTGATCAGTGAAAGAAGCCAGTGGAGGGGTTCTCCTCTGGAGGCTGGGAAAAATAATCCCATTCACTCCACATGTCATTTTTTTTTTCCCCCCTTTTATATTTCTCTCTTTGTGCACTTATGTAATGCATCTCGATATGAACTTCTCAAATGGATTGTCTATTGCTCTGTTTCCACCAATCAGATCTGATGTTCCAGACCACTAGAGGTTCCTGTTCCCAGGTTTTACATCATAATTCTCTTCTTTATTTATTTCATTATCCATACGTATGTACCACATAATATAGACATAGGCGGGCACGCAGTATGTAAATAACCTTATATACACGGACTATTGTAAATGTATTACGTCTATTTCAATACTCAGGATAAATATCTTTCTAACACTATTCAACCAGTAACAAGCTATTTTTAAACATACAATTTTCATATATACGGATATAATGTTTATTTATTAACTTTGAAACAATACTATATCTCATTTGTAGTGTCTAATATATCATGTCTGTATTATGGATAAATATTTTCAACAAATCAAAGCACTTTTCACCAATTATCCTATCCCACCTCATCTCCTATCTATTTCCTAGTCATCTTTCTCCACACACTTTGCTCCTCTTCCTTTTCCAAAAAGGGAATCCTATGTGCGGTAGCCGACCCCGCCCCCTTCTTTTTTCCATCCCCTGGGGCTGATCTTTTCCCTATGGTCCCACCCGGCGCACCCGGGGGGAGACGTGACTATGTTACGGGCCCCCCCCGCTCGTTGGCCCCTCCTGCGGATGACGGCCGAACCTACTGGCCCCGCCCGCGGCTCAGGGACCAATCACTGCGCCGGCGCCGTTGAAACGCAGGCCGCACTTCCGCATCCGGGGGCATGTCCTGCGTTCCATCGGCGGGGGATGCCATTGGCTGCACAGATGACGCTGGAGCGTGCTCGCGGCTCGCACTGCGCATGCTACGGCGTCCTTCATGGGCATTTAAACGGCGGTGGATGCCAGACACAGCATCCGCCGCCGAGGACTGCAGACGTGACCTGCGATATACAAGGTAATCACCTGGGACCCCCCCACAAACCATTTTTACCTTCCTTACCACTGGCTGACCCCAATAGAGTAAAAACCTGTCATTTCAGGAATCTGATAAGGAAACCAACACTTAAAAAAACTATTTGCTATTTGAAACATCACCAGGTAACTTACCAGCTGGATCTATTTGAATTTAATTTAATTTATTTCCACTCTTTTACCCCTTATCTGCCCACTGTGTATAACATATATGCCATATCTCTGGTTCCCAGATGCACCTCTCAAACCTAGAGAAGAGAACCAAAACATGGATTAACTCATTCTATTTAGGAATAATACTCTGCTAATTTCTGAGAATCAGCAACACGACTCCTGGTCAGGAAATCCTCACGCAACAATTAAATTAAGGTACGAGTACTAAACACTCTCCCTGGTAGAATACTGTACGAGCTAACCCTAATATATAAGAATACATAACAGGATACACATATGTGTATATATATATATATATATATATATATATATATATGTATATATAATATATATTTTTCAGTTGACTCTACCAACCTACAACACCCCCTACCTCGTGACCTTCAACACAACAGGTACATCCCCTTAACCAGAAGTGTCAATACTTTTATTACAAGGTACCTCTCCTCTTACTTCTACACCTATCCTAAGAGCAGTTTAGTTATCCCTTTTAATACATCTTCAAATAATTCGATTCTCCTGCATATACGTTTACACAGAGACACGTGCAGCCTCCTTTCAGGCATCCTCGCTGGGGCCACATTGGTGAAGATCCACACCCTCAGGGACCTAGGGGTGCATACTTCGGCACTAAGCACAGCGGAACCCCTCTTTTCTTTTACTTTTACCAGTAGTGACTCTCTTGTCACATCCCAAGCAACCTACAGGTATGAAACTTTTATATCCAGATGTCTTCTATAGGTATAACATCTAAATACTTGAAATATACTGAAACTGACATAATTTGTTATGCAATTAATTTATACAATATCTACCATGTTATGCAGGAAATCACAAAACCTCCCCACTTCCCAGACCCCTGAAGAAAGGCCTGCGTGCCTGAAACGCGTCGGGTGGGAGGATTTCCTTCAAGAAACCAACATATACCTTTGAGTATATGCACCATTATTTCTTTCAACCATATATAGATCATTTGTGTTATCACATTATTTGTGTTCTCTGTATCATTTATGTAATATCTCAGATCCATTGAGATCTATTTTAAACTTGTTAATAATAAAAATATTTTTACTTTTATACATCTGTGGAAGTGTGCTTGCCGTTAAAGTCCCACACCCCAGGGGGACCCTCCATTTTTTGTCTATTCAGTCCAGGGATGTTGGCAAACCACTTCCAAATTTTCACATAGCTGGGGTATATCTCTTTGAGGCTTTCCGATAAGGGTGGTCCCAGCGGCGGATTCACCGCGAGATCACCCTCCGGGATGGCGGAAGGGGTGCCTCCCCCCCCTCGGCAGCGGGGAAAACGATCGGGTCCCGGATCCTCACAGACAGGATGTCGAGTGAGGGCAAGCTTGCCCTCACTCGACTCTATTGTCTTGGAGGACCGGAGCAACGGCAAACGTCGTTGCCAAGCAAACGGCTTAAAGGTCCCTTTTTTTTTTTTTTCCTTTCTATCTTTATTAGTGTACTTGTGAGATCTGAGGACTTTTTGACCCCAGATCTCACAAAAAAGAGGTCCTGTCATGCCTATTTCTATTACAAGGAATGTTTACATGTATTAGAAATAAAAATTATCAATTTTTAAAAAAACGGTGTAAAAATAAAAAATAATAAATAAAATAAATAGTAAAAAAAAAAAAAAATTAAAGCGCCCTGTCCCCGTTAGCTCACGCAGAAGCGAACGCACACGGAAACCCCGCCCACATATGTAAACGGTGTTCAAACCACACATGTGAGGTATCGCCGCGATCGTTAGAGCGAGAGCAATAATTTGAGCCCTAGACCTCCTCTGTAACTCTAAGATAGCAACCTGTAAAAATTCCGTGAGCGTGCGCAATTTTGAAGCATGACATGTTGGGTATCTATTTACTCGGCGTAACATTATCTTTCACATTATGGAAAAAAATTGGGCTAACTTTACTGGTTCCTTATTTTTTTTATTAAAAGTGAATTTTTTCCAAAACAATTGCGTTTGGAAGACCGCTGCGCAAATACGGTGTGATAAAAAATATTACAATAATCTCCATTTTATTCTCTAGAGTCTCTGCTAAAAAAAAATATATAATGTTTGGGGGTTCTAAGTAGTTTTCTAGCAAAAACAACTGATTTTAGCTTATAAACACCAAATGTCAAAAATAGGCCTAATAGGCAAGTGGTAAAGAGTAACATGTTATGAATTTATTTACTCAAAGTAACATCATCTTTCATATTAGTAAAAAAAAAATTTGGGCCAAGTTTGTGAATTGATAGAAAGAATACAGATCCTCCAATCATTCCCAGCTGAGGAAGGAGCCATCTAATTAACTGATCAGACCTGCCGTTGCCATGGTGCCGCATGTGATCAGTTACAGCAGCAGCCGTTTGAAAAAATGCAGGTTGGGGCGAAGTGCTGCCATAAGCACACTGGTGACAGTTATCAGTTAGCTGGATGCACCAGCTCATTTGCATATCTTCGCAAAGGATTCTGGGTAATGAATTTTGTCAGCTCAGGGTTGGTAGAATGCAAATAATTTAAGTTTCTGGACGGTTTATAGAGCCGGAAGGATTGGGAAGCGATATACAAGCCAATAAGAAAGATTTTAATGTTGGTTTTGAGTTTAAAATGTCAAATTTGAGTCTCCATAAGTTGGAAAGCTTTGTAAATGGGGGGTATAAATACAATAATGGTTTCGTTAGTATTCAGTGCAGTTGGTAGAGCATGGGCCGTGAATGGCTGATAGTGTAAACCATGGTGGAATGATACCATGTGCCTACACAGACGTTGGAGGTAAATTTCCAGTGACTTAACAGCACAGCCGTGTTGGAATGATACAATGTGCAAGCACAGAGATCACCAGGGAGCCATGGTGGAATGATACCATGTGCAAACACAGATGTTGGAGGAAAATTTCCAGTGACTCAACAATCCGTGGTGGAACAATACCATGATTCAAGTCACCAGGAAGCCGTGGTAGAATGATACCATGTGCAAAAACCCAACAAGACAATTCCCAGTGAACTCAAAAAGCCATGGTTGAATGATACCATGTTAAGCACAGAAGTCACCAGGAAGCCATGGTGGAATGATACCATGAAAGGGCACCAAAGAGCACTGAAAAGGGGCCCCAACAATCAATTCCCCACACGGATGGACATCTCACCTCCTGCCCAACTTTTTTTTTTTTTTAAATACACATTTTAGGCCTGATGATTACTTAACCATTTCTGGACCGAGCTCATTTCTGACACGTTGTTTACAAGTTCAAATCTTTATTTTTACCTAGAAAATTACTTATAACCTCCAAACATTATATATATTTTTTTAGCAAAGACTCTGGAGAATAAAATGGCGGTAGTTGCAATATTTTTTGTCACGCGGTATTTGCGAAGCGGTCTTTCAAACGCAATTTTTGGGAAAAAAATGCATTTCACTGCTTTTAAAAAAAAACTAAACAGTAAAGTTAGCCCATTTTTTTTTTGGTGTATTGTAAAAGATGTCACGCCGAGTACAGTGGTGTATTTAGGTTTTGTGCTGCCCTAGGCCTGACTAAAGTTGGGCACCCCCTAATTTAAATATGACCCACCCCTTCTTGTCAAGGCCACACCCCTTCCTTTTTTTGACCCGCCCTGTCATCTGTAAACCACAGACCACAACCACAGTCTATCAGTGCCCATAAGTTCCGCCTCATCAGCGCCCATCAGTGCAGCCTCAATAATGCCCATCAGTGCAGCCTCAATAATGCCCATCAGTGCAGCCTCATTGATCCTCCTCTTCTTGGGTCCTTCGCCGACTCTCCTGGCCCCTCCCCCAGTGTAAAAATAAAAAAATTTAAATAAAATTAACAAAAAATTAAAACACCCCTATCCCGTCGTGCTCGCACACAAAAGCAAATGCATACCTAGGTCGGATCCACATATGTAAACGGCGTTCAAACCACACATGTGGGTTATCCTAGCACTGGACCACCTCTGTAACTCTAAACTGGTAACCTGTAAAAAAAAATTTAAAGCGTAGCCGCACCGCTGAGTCTGGGGTGGGATGATCAGGGATATCAAATTTTTTTATAAAAAGTTACTGACCCTTCCTTGTATTGAAGTTTACACCAATGTTATCAACTACTGCTTATTCATTTGTGTATCGTTATTCTTTACAGATTAATAAAAATTGATTGTAAAAAAAAAATATATATATAATATACATTATGTTATTATTATGATTATACAGGATTTAGTGACAACAGTTTGCGCAGCGCTATACAACATTAGGGCAACACGTTATACTTACCTGCTCTATGCAATTGTACTGCACAGAGCAGCCCCGATCCTCCTCCTCTGGTGCCCCCTGCTGGTGCTCTCCAGTGCTTCCAAGGTGTGTGAAAGTGCACAGCCGCCTGATCGTTTCCAATTTTAGCAAAAAAAAAAAATTATTTTAACTTGTAAACAACAAGTTTCAGAAATAGGCCCGGTCCAGAAGTGGACTTGAGGCCTCATTCACATGGATGCTTACACCCGTAGTCCGTGAATGGGCCATGTCTTTAACCACTTGCCACTTAACCACGTACTGCGGCAAAGTGGTTAGTTATCGGCCAGCAACGTAGTACTACGTCGCTGGACTCCTCCCCCTGTAGGCGGCGCTCGCGCGCTGCCGGAGGCGCGCTCCCGCTGTTTTCATTCACAGCGGGAGTCGGGCCAGGGGAGGAGCGGCGGCGATCGCCACTGCTCTTCCCCGATCGTCGGGGAATCTAGTTTGGAGATCCACCCGCCTGTGTAAACAGGCGGATCTCCTCAGTGACCCTTAGTGACAGATCGCAGTGTTCAGCATAGCTGAACATGCGATCTGTCCCTGACTCACTCAGTCACCTCCCCCCACACACGTCAGTAAGCACCAGGCATACATTAACCCCTCCCTCTCCAATAAAATTAACCCCTTCCCTGCCAGTGTCATTTTTACAGTAACAGTGCATATATATATAGCACTGATTACTGCAGTAATGTCACTGGTAACCCCAAAAGTGTCAAAAATGTCAGTCAAGGGTCCGATCTGTCCGCCGCAATGTCGCAGTCCCGCAAAAAAAAAAAAAAAAAATCGGTCAGCCCCTCCCAGGCAAAGTGACGTACCAGTACGTCACTAGCCTGGGAGCCAATAGGGGGCGAGCGCGCGCCACTAAAAGACACGGCTCATTCACAGACTACCGGGGTAAGCTCCCCATGTGAATGAGACCTAAATGTGTCAGTCTATCCAAAAGTCGAATTTTCAGTTATAGGTGGAGCTTAATGGGCTCAGTCACCCCGGGATAATTGGATTTACCACCAGCAAGATGAGCAAGTGAAAGCATTCAAGAAACGCTTCGAGTTACAAGATGCATTCCTCTCCCATGTTGCAGTCATCTTGGTTATGTAAAGCATGTATTTGAAAATATACCAGCTTGGTGTACATTATTTATTGTTAAGTGCAGGGCTTTTTTTAGCGGGAACGTGGGGGAAAGCAGTTCTGGCACCTCCAGTCTGAATGTATGCAATAGCAAAGGGGTGCTGGGTCAGTGGGGTGAGCTGAAGGGCCTATTGATGCTTGCTATTGGGGGATCTATTGTTGCTGGGGTGAACCTATTGTTGTTGCTGGAAGGCATTTTGTTGTGGGTGGGGCTATTGTTGCAGCGGAGGATTTATTGTTGCTTGGGGGAACTATTTATTTACATAGTTTGTAAGATTGAAAAAAGACATCAGTCCATCCAGTTCAACCTATGATGCGTGTGTGTGTTTGCTGTTAACCGTACATTGTATACCCCTGTATGTTGTGGTCTTTAAGGTGCCCATCTACGAAGGGCCAATACAGCACTCCCCGTTAAATGGGTCTCCTGGAGGCAGACCACATGTGGCTTGGAGGACTGATGATACTTAAAGAGGAGCGCATGTTTAAATTTATTATTCAGGCCCCGCACATTCCAAGACAGCGCTTTAATTTGGTCCGCCATGGAGCAAGGGGGAGCATTAAACAGGAGGATGAAGCGCAAAGGGAGGGGAGCCAGAGGCCAGGCAGGAGACCAACCACGCCACCCCTCACACCCAATCCCAGTGAGGCACAGAGCCCAGATTTCATCCCACAGTGAAAGACCATAAAACAGTGAAGCAGCATAGTAGACATAAAATTGTACGGTGTAACGAGGGTATGCAGCCATAAACAAGAAATCAAAAGTAGAAAAAGACAAAAATAACATAAGACTCCCTGTCGACCAGGAAGCAACCGTGCTTCAGGTCGACTTCATCCCCAAAATTTAACTCAACGCTCCACTGACTAGAAAAAAGCCTAGGCAGCAATCATCTGGCGCAGGCCAGGAAAATAAACCGTTCAGTCGGTCAGACCACGGGCCCAAAAGCAGTCCGCGGGGTAGCAGCCCCACCCCGTGCCAGTTCAAAGGTCCGAGCCGTGGAATAACAGGCCAAAAGTGAAAAATAAAAGAAAAAGGCAAAAAACAAAAAATATATAAAAGAAGAAGGGGTTGAAAAAACCATGAGCACGCTCTTCGGGAGCTCCCTAAGCAAGGGATCAAGTGCAGGGGTATGGCAAACAGTACAGGACAGGATGGCCAGTGCAGGAAAAAGGAAGGGGAATCCGGCGTCAAACAGTCAATAGGTATCCACCCGTAGTGAGGAAGACGAAGAGGGAGGCCATGTAGTGATCATGGGGGGGAAGGAGAGGAAGGACAAAAGGAGAGGGAAGATAGCAGGGGACCCCCAGAGTACCACCAGAGCCTCAACGCAAGAGCCAGGCATCAGCATCCTCCGGTGTATTGAAGAAGCGCACCACTCCGCCATGAGTGACCCGCAGGCGACTTGGGTAGAGCATGCCGTATTGCACTCCCTTCTCCCGTAGTCGGCGACGGACATCTGTGAAAGACTTGCGTTTCCTCTGTAGATCAGCCGAGAAGTCAGCATATAGGTGTACAGCAGCATTCTCAAAGCGCAGGAAAGGAGGTTTGCGGGCCTCGCCAAGGATCCTATCCCTGTCCCTGTAGTTCAGGAAGCGGACCAGGAAGGGTCTTGGGGGGGCACCCGGAATCCCCCTACCAGTGGGGACTCGATGAGCCCTCTCCACCACGTAGGTGGGGGACACCTCCATCATTCCCAAGAGATCCTTAAAGAAGTGCTCGGCGAACTCAGCCGGAGCAGCTTCCTCCGCTCCCTCTGGCAGGCCCAGGACCCGCACGTTGTTTCGCCGCATACGATTCTTGGCGTCATCAGCTTTGGCCATAAGGAGATCGACTTTAGATTGCAATCTGTCAAGGAGGTCAGAGTGTGTAGTAGAGATGTCCTCAGCGGCCGAGACCCGCTGCTCAGCCTCGGTGAGGCGCCCCCTGATCTTGTCCAAGTAGTTGCGGATGAGGTTGCATTCTTCCGCCAGATGGTCAATCCTCACCAGCAGGGACGTCTTGCTGTGTTCGATGGTGTGAAGAATGACCTCCGTGTCAGGTCCCACCGCAGGAGTCGATGCGCCAGGAGAGGAATCAGAGGCCTGAGTTGCCGCCATGCCAGCAAGAAGTGCACGAAGCTGCTCCACAAAGATGGCGTCAGAGCATGCGGCCGAAGGAGCCAAGGTCTTAGAGGTGGCCGGCGGGCGGCGTTTTGAAGGCATGGGTGAGTACCAGGGATGTACCGGATCACCGATGAGAGTCCCGGAGGTGAGTCTGATCGATATTTAGGTAGTGATGTCGCGAACCTAAAATTCGCCGTTCGCGAACGGCGAACGCGAACATCGGCAAATGTTCGCGAACCGGCGAACCGGGCGAACCGCCATAGACTTCAATAGGCAGGCGAATTTTAAAACACACAGGGACTCTTTCTGGCCACAATAGTGATGGAAAAGTTGTTTCAAGGGGACTAACACCTGGACTGTGGCATGCCAGAGAGGGATCACGCAAAAAAAAGTTCTTAAAAATTATAATTTTTTGATAGAGAGCCAATTATTGGAAAAATTAAAAAAAAATAAAAATAAAACATTTCTTTGGATTTAGCATCTGGGGGGTCTAAAAAAAGTACCTGTGAAGTTTCAGCTCTGTAGCATGTCCAGAACCCCTAAAAAACAGCATTTGTCTTATATTTTCAGGAATATGGCTTCTCTGCGGCTGGCTTTTTCTCTTGCAGGCATTTAGCTGGCATTTTTTTAGGCAGGCATGTCATTTTTTGTATTTAGTGTCTGGGGGGTCTAAAAAGTGTACCTGTCAAGTTTCAGCTCTGTAGCATGTCCAGAACCCCTAAAAAACAGCATTTTTCTTATATTTTCAGGAATATGGCTTCTCTGCGGCTGGCTTTTTTTCTTGCAGGCATTTAGCGGGCATTTTTTTAGGCAGGCATGTCATTTTTTGTATTCAGTGTCTGGGGGGTCTAAAAAGTGTACCTGTCAAGTTTCAGCTCTGTAGCATGTCCAGAACCCCTAAAAAACAGCATTTTTATTATATTTTCAGTAATACGGCTTCTCTGCGGCTGGCTTTTTCTCTTGCAGGCATTTATCGGGCATTTTTTTAGGCAGGCATGTCATTTTTTGTATTTAGTATCTGGGGGGTCTAAAAAGTGTACCTGTCAAGTTTCAGCTCTGTAGCATGTCCAGAACCCCTAAAAAACAGCATTTTTCTTATATTTTCGGGAATACGGCTTCTATGCGGCTGGCTTTTTCTCTTGTAGGCATTTAGCGGGCATTTTTTTAGGCAGGCATGTCATTTTTTGTATTTAGTGTCTGGGGGGTCTAAAAAGTGTACCTGTCAAGTTTCAGCTCTGTAGCATGTCCAGAACCCCTAAAAAACAGCATTTTTATTATATTTTCAGTAATACGGCTTCTCTGCGGCTGGCTTTTTCTCTTGCAGGCATTTATCGGGCATTTTTTTAGGCAGGCATGTCATTTTTTGTATTCAGTGTCTGGGGGGTCTAAAAAGTGTACCTGTCAAGTTTCAGCTCTGTAGCATGTCCAGAACCCCTAAAAAACAGCATTTTTCTTATATTTTCAGGAATATGGCTTCTCTGCGGCTGGCTTTTTTTCTTGCAGGCATTTAGCGGGCATTTTTTTAGGCAGGCATGTCATTTTTTGTATTTAGTATCTGGGGGGTCTAAAAAGTGTACCTGTCAAGTTTCAGCTCTGTAGCATGTCCAGAACCCCTAAAAAACAGCATTTTTCTTATATTTTCGGGAATACGGCTTCTATGCGGCTGGCTTTTTCTCTTGCAGGCATTTAGCGGGCATTTTTTTAGGCAGGCATGTCATTTTTTGTATTTAGTGTCTGGGGGGTCTAAAAAGTGTACCTGTCAAGTTTCAGCTCTGTAGCATGTCCAGAACCCCTAAAAAACAGCATTTTTATTATATTTTCAGTAATACGGCTTCTCTGCGGCTGGCTTTTTCTCTTGCAGGCATTTATCGGGCATTTTTTTAGGCAGGCATGTCATTTTTTGTATTCAGTGTCTGGGGGGTCTAAAAAGTGTACCTGTCAAGTTTCAGCTCTGTAGCATGTCCAGAACCCCTAAAAAACAGCATTTTTCTTATATTTTCAGGAATATGGCTTCTCTGCGGCTGGCTTTTTTTCTTGCAGGCATTTAGCGGGCATTTTTTTAGGCAGGCATGTCATTTTTTGTATTCAGTGTCTGGGGGGTCTAAAAAGTGTACCTGTCAAGTTTCAGCTCTGTAGCATGTCCAGAACCCCTAAAAAACAGCATTTTTCTTATATTTTCAGGAATACGGCTTCTCTGCGGCTGGCTTTTTTTCTTGCAGGCATTTAGCGGGCATTTTTTTAGGCAGGCATGTCATTTTTTGTATTCAGTGTCTGGGGGGTCTAAAAAGTGTACCTGTCAAGTTTCAGCTCTGTAGCATGTCCAGAACCCCTAAAATACAGCATTTTTCTTATATTTTCAGGAATACGGCTTCTCTGCGGCTGGCTTTTTCTCTTGCAGGCATATATATCAGTGGTGGGTGGGCAGTGGCACAGTACACTCTCTGTGGACCTGACAGCAGTCACTGGCACCCAGGCAACTGCAATTTTAAAAAATATATATTTTATTTTACTTTGCAAGCTGCTGTGCCACCTTATATATCAGTGGTGGGTGGGCAGTGGCACAGTACACTCTCTGTGGACCTGACAGCAGTCACTGGCACCCAGGCAACTGCAATTAAAAAATATATATATTTTTTTTTTTTTTTTTTTTTAAATAATAATTTTTATTAAATTTCACAAGAGAATCAACAAGTACAAACATTCTCATGAAAATAGTTGAAACAAGGCATGTAGTACATAACGTGAGTACAAGAAAAGGGGGGGGGAGGGAGGGAGGGAGGGAGGAGGGGGAGGGGAGGGGGGGGAGGGGGGGGGTTACTCCAAACAGGACCAGGTGTAGGTTCCAAAACTATAAAATCAGCAGTAAGAACATAGACCAATACTGTCAAGGTACATGCAGTAATCATTATGTGCAAGTCAAGCTATCATATGTGCTACCATACGTGTTAACCTTTGTGCTAGGACCCAGCTGAGTGGCGAGTAAGCCTAAAGCATCGGCAGATAGGAGTAAAGACCACCGGTCCAGGCAAGCACGGAGAGGATGACAGCCCCCTCCCCGACATCCCAGTGGGAACATAAGCGTCAGGGAGGAGACCGACCCCACCGCCCCGCCCAGCACCATGGTCAGTGCTTATGATATTTCCAGTGTTGCCACGCTTCAGTAAATCTATGAAGCATCATGTCATTAGTTGCTAGTGCCTTTTCCAGGCGATAATTATCATTCACTACCGTTATTAACTCAGAGAAAGCCGGGATCTCCAGAGACTTCCATCTACGCAGAATAAGTATTCTAGCCGCTAGCAGAATATGTAATATCATCTGTCGAAATTGAATTGGGTAATCATCAATACCCAAGTTCAACAGCGCCAGTTCCTTCTTCGGAGGACGTAGAATCCCCGTACAGTCCGCTATGCAACTGAAGGTTTTTTTCCAGTAGCTTGTGAGTGAGGGGCACTCCCAAAGCACGTGAATCAGGGTTCCAATGCCACCGCATTCACGCCAACAGTGTGCTGGGGTGGCGGGGAACAGTTTTGAGAGCCTGTAAGGCGTATAATACCACCGATTTACAATTTTTAACATGAGTTCCCAGTGGGAGGTGCAGTGTGAATAACGATAGGTAGACGTTAAAGCTCTAGACCATTGTGTCGTGGTGAAAGTGAGCGCCAAATCCTTCTCCCACCTAATCATGGGCACAGATTTTGGGATATCTGTTACGTCAAGGAGACTGTCATAAAAAATAGAGATGCCTTTGGTTGTGCGTGAATCAGTTTGGTAGAACGCCCAGGGCTTAGCAGGTAAATGACCAGTCGTCGGAGGGTGCCCAGCCAAGAAGCTGTGTATGCGGTGGACCGAGAAAAGCAGCGTGGAAGGGAGCCTATAGTCCTCCATCAGTGAGGCAGTGGAGCGCAAAGAATCGCAGTCGTAGAAATGCGAGATAGAAGTCAGACCCAACCTGGCCAGGTGTGTCAGTTGGAGGGAGGGAATGTGAGCGGACAGGATGGAAACCGGGAGCGACCGGGAGTCTAAGGAGTGTCCTTCCGTCTGCCTCACGCCGGCTAGAGCCAGTCTGCGCCATGCAAGGATCGAAGACCGGGACGTGGGGGGCAGCCGAGATAACGTCCATGGGATCCATAAGTCCCCGAGGAGAAGCAGACGGAGGTCCCCAGTGGGGGCTAGGTGGCCTTCTAGTTGAACCCAGGGGAGGGAGGTAGAATTGAAGAACCACATACGGAGCTGGACCAGTCTTGTGGACCACAAGTACAGATACAGATCAGGAAGCTTGGCCCCGCCCATGAACTTGGGTAGAGCCAGAGTGGAGGCAGCCACCCGGGCTCTTGCGCCTCCCCAGATAAAGTCTCGCATATTCTTGGAAAGAGCCTCTAAGTACTTTCTAGGGAAGGCCAGTGGGAGGGCACGAAAAAGATATAGGATTTGGGGCAATATCGACATCTTATAGGCGGCCATCCGGCCACCCCAGGAGAGCTCCACTTTGGACATGGCTGCCAATTGTTTTGATGTCTTCTTCAGTAAGACCTCTACATTAGCAGGGAGGAGTCGTTTAACGGTGGGAGTTATAAGTATACCTAGATAGGGAATAGAGTCTACAGTCCAGGGGTAGGGGAAATCTTTCTGGAGACGGTCAGCGACCCGTTTATCAATTCCCAGGTTCAATACTAATGACTTGGATGTGTTCACCTTGTGGTAAGAGACGGAGCTGAATTCTGAGAGCAGTCTATGGACAGCCGGAAGTGAGCGAGTAGGGTCAGTGAGGGCGATAACGATATCGTCCGCGAAGAGGCTAACCGTGTGGGATACTGACCCCACACGGAACCCCCGTACCTCGCCATCCGATCTAATGGCCTCCGCCAGGGGCTCGATCATCAGGTTGAAAATCGTAGGGGACAGGGGGCACCCCTGGCGGGTGCCATTAGTAATTTGAAATGGAGTCGATGTTACACCAGCAGTGAGGACCTTTGCTGAGGGGCAGGAGTACAGAGCAAGAATTGCAGACAGTATTGCACCCGAGAAGCCAAATTTCTCCAGTGTGAGCCGCATAAAAAGCCAATTCACCCTATCGAACGCCTTCTCTGCGTCCAGCGTTAGGAGCAGAGAAGGCGTTCTGGAGACCTCAGCCAGGTGGATCAAATTGATGATCCGCCGGGTAGCATCCGATGTTTGCCTACCCGGCATAAATCCCATTTGGTCATTCTTAACAAGCAGAGGGAGGAGTGGCTGGAGTCGGGACGCCAAGATCTTGGCGTAGATCTTGAGGTCACTATTGAGAAGGGAAATGGGTCGGTAGTTTGCTGGGAGGCTGGCGTCCTTACCGGGTTTTGGGATAGTGGAGATGTAGGCACCCAACATTTCACTCGGGAATGCAGCTTTGCGAGCGGCCTGATTGAACACGTCCACTAAGTGTGGACCCAGGGTGTCACAATGAATTCTGTAGTATTCATTGCACAAACCGTCCGGACCCGGTGATTTTCCATTGGGGAGTAATTTAATGGCTTTGGAAACTTCACATAAAGTGAACGGGGATGATAGGGACTTCCTCTGGTCTTCTGTCAGGGAGGGTAAATTTAACTTGTCCAGGAATTGTTGTATAAGAGCCGGAGTCGGTTGAGGAGTGTCAGGGTCTCGGTTCAAGTTGTACAAGGATCCATAGAAGTCCGCGAATTCATTCGCGATGTCCCTGGGATGAGTCAGTCTAGCTCCAGTCCGTCCATGTGAGAGATGGGAGATACGCATGGACACTCTGCGTTGTTTAATCCTGACTGCTAGAGATTTGCCCGCTCTATTCGCGTGCGCATAGTACTTGAGCTTGAGCACCCTCAGATGACGGTCAAAGCGTTCCATGAGATGGGCCTTTAGAGAGTCTCTTGCACGGGAGAGTTGCGAGATTAGGTCATGGGTGGGAGAAGATTTGTGCGCTTTCTCAAGGTCACGGATCTCGGTTAAGAGAGCCGTGAGCTTGTGGCAGTATGCCTTACGGAGTCTTGCTGACTGTTGGATGCACACTCCCCGGACGAACGCCTTGTGCGCTCCCCAGAGCACCCAGGGGTCCGACACGGAGGAAACATTGATAGCAAAGAATTCTGAGAGCTGGTCCCGAATCAACTTACCAGCAGCTGGGTCCTGAAGCACCTTTACATCACAACGCCAAACCGACGACCGTTCCCTAGGACCGGACTCCTCCAGAACCATCTCCACAGCCGCGTGGTCAGACCACGTGATGTTTCTGATGGCCGAGGAGGAGGCCTTTCCCAGCGAAGGGAGGTCAGTCCAGAACATATCAATACGTGAGTACGATTTGTGTCTGCAGGAATAAAACGAGTAATCCCTTTCCGAACCATGCTGGCAGCGCCAAACATCAAACAATTGCTCGGAGGCCAACAGAGAGGCCAATGAAAGTTGTCGGCCCCGGGCAGGCACCGAGGTGTCAAGCCCCGGGTCGACTACAGAGTTCATATCACCACAAACCACTAAATTACCGTAAACATTACTGGAGATTTCCTTTAGCAGTCTGGATAGAAAACGCTTCTGGTGAGTGTTGGGGGCGTAAACCGCCACTAAAGTTAAAGGCAGCGCATTAAAGTCACCCTGAAGAATGAGAAATCTGCCGTCAGGATCTTGGGTCAGGTTGCGGAGTGAGAAGGAAATCGAGTCTCTCAGAGCAATCATCACGCCTCTTTTCTTCACAGGGGCGCTGGCGAAAAAAAGAGTAGGGAAGTTCTTGTGTGAGAACTTGGGCTGATGGTTAAGCTTGAAGTGAGTCTCCTGGATGCATGCCACGTCAGCTCCACTGTTGCTAAGCTCAGTCCAGAGGGAGAACCGCTTGACAGGGTGATTCAGACCATTAACATTTAAAGAAAGGAACTTGATGGTCATGGTATCTTCAGAGACGTAAATAGGGTCATCTGCATGAGGGCCGAGGGGGGTGCGGGCATGTCAAAGAGCACAAGTCCATCATTCCGACTGGAGTAACAAAACAGGAAGGGAAGGGAAGGCAGGGAGGCTGGGGAAACCAAACAAAGAATAAAAAAGAGTCTAGAGGCAGGTACTACCTGCAACCGAAAAAGAGGGGCCAGTAGGTCGCCAAAACCTTGGCCAGGGACTAACGTTGAGCAGGTGTGTGCGGGTGCTGGAGCTCACCTCCGGGTGAGGAGTGTCTAGAGTTAGAACGTTTACGGGACACCACATGCCATTCATCCGAGAGGGTCTGTGGCGAAGGAGGTCCGGAGGATCTCGAGGAGGCAGATGGAGGCTCCGGGATGATTCCCCAGCGGTGTAGCAGAGCCATACCTTCCTCCAGAGAAGCAATTGTGACAGTGCGGCCCTGATGGGTGATGGAAAGTTGAGCCGGGTGTTTCCACTTGTGCACTATTTGGTGGTTCCTCAGGGCTTTTGTTATGGTGGCTAGGTTCCTACGCTTCTGGAGCGTGTGCCTGGAGAGGTCCGGCAGTATCTGCACCTGCGGGAAGTCGCCAGGAAGAACTTGGAGTTGCCTTGAGGCCATTAGGATTTTGTCCTTAGTCTGAAAAAAGTGCACCCGAAGAAGGACATCACGAGGCAGGTCTTGTGCTATGAAGTGAGGCTTAGGGATCCTATGGATCCTGTCTATCTCCAATTCAGAGGAAGACAAGGAGGGGATCAATGCCGAGAATAGGTCTGTAGCCATTTTGCGCAGGTGTTGGGGCTGGACAGTTTCCGGGATCCCCCTTAATTTTAAGTTATTTCTACGGGACCTGTCCTCCAGGTCTGCAAGCTTGTCCTTGATCCAGTCAATGTCATCAGTATGACCATTATGGGCTGTAATGAGAGTGTTGAGAGACAAAGTACATTTTGTCATAGAGGATTCAACAGAGTCCACCCTCACCTCGAGCTGCTGGACATCTTTCCTTGTTTGAGAGAGACTCTGCATCACATCTGAGTGCAGAGAGGACCATAGGGAGTGAAGCATTCCTTTCATGAGTGTACCCGAGATCGGGTGGTCCCCCACTGGGAAGGCAGCGAAGGGGTCTGCAGGAGGTGTGCTCATGCCCCCGGGTTCTGGTGGAGAGGATGCCGCCTGCTCCATCTCGCATCGTTGGGATGGATCGGGGGGGGGAGAGCACCAGCGTGGGCGCTGCTTCGCCGGGCTTCTCGAGGAGGGAGAAGGAGGGGTGGAAGCGCCGGAGGAGTTCCCGCTGTCCGGGTTGGCTACTTGCCTGAGCGGTGGCGGCTTGTGGTGTTGGTTCCCGTCCCGGGAAGAAGCGCGCTGTGGGGACCTGCCGGCGCCATCTTGTCTGCTGCCCGCCGCGGTGGAGACGAGGAATCCGTCCAGCTTGCGAGATTGCGAGGTGTTCTTTTTATTCCTCATGGTGCCCGGAGGATCTGCCACGTTCGTGGGGGTTTTTAAACCCGCTGTGAAGGCTGTAGGTGAGCGATGTCCCGGGTGGCCGAGCGGAGCTGAAGATCTATGCGGCCATCTTCAGCGCCGGAAGCCACGCCCTCCAAAAAATATATATATTTTTTTTTACTTTGCAAGCTGCTGTGCCACCTTATATATCAGTGGTGGGTGGGCACACAGTGGCACTGCAGTGGGCACAGTACACTCTGTGGACCTGACAGTAACTGGCAGCCCAGGCAACTGCAATAATAAAAAATATATTTTTTTTTCAATTTATTGCAACAAGATGCTGTGCCACCGTATATATATCAGTGGTGGGCAGTGCACTGCAGTGGGTACAGTGCACTCTGTGGACCTGACACAGCACTCACTGCAATTATGACAGAGGAAAAAAAAAATATTTTTTAAAATGCAAGGTACTGTGCCTGTGCCACCCGAAATGAGTGTGGTGTGCACACAGTACAGTCTGTGGTAGGTCTGTGGCCTCTCACACACAGCGGGCAGGCAACTGCAGTGTACAATAGATATATATAGATATATATATAAAGAAAAAACTCTATTACCTTACCAGCCCTTAAAAGGGCTTTTGGGGACACTATATATATATATATATATATATATATATATATATATGTATATATATAAATAAAAAAAATCCTCAATTACCAGCCCTTAAAAGGGCTTTTGGGGACACTAGATAGATATAGATATATATATATATAAGAAGAAACAACTCAATTACCAGCCCTTAAAAGGGCTTTTGGGGACGCTAGGTATATATATATATATATATATATATATATATATATATATAAAAAAAAAAAAAAACACAAATACCAGCCCTTAGAAGGGCTTTTTGGGGTGCTGATATTACAGCAGTAGTGGACCAAGAACACTGCAAGACCAGGAACACTGACTAACTGTCCCTAGCTTAACAGCAGCAGCAGCAGCAGCAGCAGCAGCTCTCTCCCTACTCTCACTACACACACTGCTTCAGAATGATCTAAGATGGATGCTGCCCTTGCTTATTTATAGGAGGTGGGAGGGTGTGGGAGGGAGGTATGCTGATTGGCTGGAAATGTGTCTGCTGACTGTAAAGTTCAGGGTCAAAGTTTGCCTCAATGATGTCTTATGGGGGGCGGACCGAACATCGCATATGTTCGCCGGCAGCGGCGAACGCGAACATGCTAAGTTCGCCGGGAACTGTTCGCCGGTGAACAGTTCTATACATCTCTATATTTAGGTAGCAGGATGGGTGCTGCGCTCCCATCCTCCGCTCTACATCCAAGCCACGACCCACCTGTACACTGTTCTTAATATACAGACATAGCCCTCCCCCTTTTTTACCTTCTCTATCTCTACGATAAAGGGAATACCCCGGAATGGTCGCCATCCAGTCATGAGAGTTGTCGAACCAAGTCTCTGTTATCCCCACAAAATCTAAGTCCTCCTCAAACATCAGGAGCTCCAGCTCTCCCATCTTGTTAGCCAGGCTTCTGGCATTGGTATACAAACCTCGTAGTTTTGACCGGTTACATATATCCTCGTTTGATGTTGATTTTAGGCTGCTCTTGTGATTTTTCCCCATAGCCACCCTGGCCTTAGGTACTCTAAACACCTTTCCACTAATGTCCCCATTTGTGCCCTCTGAATCTTGCTCCCCGCTGGCTAATTCTACAACTGTACCCTCCCCCCGATTACCTAGTTTAAAAGCCCCTCTAACTTTATGGCCATCCTCTCACCCAGTACGGCTGCACCCTCCCCATTTAGGTGCAATCCGTCCCTACCAAAGGGCCGGTGGCTGACTGAGAAGACGGCCCAGTTCTCCAGGAACCCGAAACCCTCCTTACTACACCAGCTCCTCAGCCACTCGTTAACTTCCCTAATCTCCCGCTGCCTCTCTGGTGTGGCTCGAGGTACAGGTAGTATTTCTGAAAATACTACCTTGGAGGTCCTACTCCTCAACTTAGCGCCTAAGTCCCTGAAATTGTTTAGGACTCTCCATCTTCCTCTGCCTATGTCATTGGTACCCAAGTGTACCCCACCCAGTAATCTGTCCACCCAATCCACGATGTGCTGAACCCGAGTGCCCGGTAGACAACAGACTGTTCGGCGCCCACGGTCTTTGTGACGGATTGCACTGTCTGTCCTTCTAATGATTGAGTCCCCTACCACCAGCACCTGTCTTTCCTTTCCCTTTCTCCTGGCCTCACTGGAGGAGTTCTTCCCCTGGCAGCTAGGGGCGTCGTTCTGCTCCAGCAATGCTGGTCCCTGACTGGTTTCCCCAACATCACGCAACGAGGCGTATTTATTGGGGTGCTCCAGCCCAGGATCGGCCTCCTTGCCTTTTTCCCCTTTACCCTTCCTAACTGTCACCCATCTACTCTGCTCTGATGCCTGCACCTCCGTCTCTCCGCCCACCTCTGTGCAGGCCCCAGCCTGCACCTGACGGGTACGATCCCAGCTCTCCTTCAGTATGGACATACGTCTCAGTGTTGCCAGCTGCTTCCCTAGATTCAGGACCTGAGCTTCCAGGGAAACAACGTGCTTACACTTTGTGCATTTTTATTCGCCCTCGATCGCATGATCGAGGAACGTATGCATACCACAAGATGTACACCGAATCGCATCTCCACACCTGCCGGGCATTGTACCTACTAATCGAATCTAATGGGGATTCAGTAATTTAAGTCTATCTGTGTGGCTGTTTTCTAGCTTCCTAACTCTACTTTCTTACCCTCTGGTATGCCGCTACACTCACTGACACACCCACACACTCAGGTATTTACAGGTACTCACTGACACTCACAGACACTCGCAGGTACTCACAGACACTCAGGTACTCCAATTGTTGCCGGGGGGCTATTGTTGGGGGGGGGGGGGGTCTATTGTTGCAGGGGAGGATTTATTGGGGGGGGGGGGGCGATTGTTGCAGGGGAGCATTTATTGTTTCTGGGTGGCTATTGTTGCTGATTGCAGGGTATCTATTGTAGGCCCCTTTCACACTTATGCGATACGATTTTACCGCGATTTTGCCAGGACTTTGTCGCGATTTTGAAAGCAATGGCAAGGCTATATGCCTTTAAAACGCATTAAAATCGTGGCAAAGTAGTGCAGGAACTACTTTGAAGTCGGTGCGACTTCAAAATGCACTGATATGAATGGGGCTCATTGAAAATAATGGAAAACGACTTGTCATGCGATTTTGCGGTCCAAAATCGCGGGACAAGTCGCACTAGTGTGAAAGGGGCCTTACTGTTTTTTCTATTTTTGCAGGGAAGATTTATTGTTGCTGCAGGGATCTATTGTGGTGGGGGGGGGGTCTATTGTTGCTGACTCCAGGGGATCTATTTTTCTGCTTTTCTAGTTATCATTAACAAATTCCATACAAATTACCTAGAACCACAACATGATATTTGTAAAGTAAAAGTATCAGGTTTTTTTTTAGTTAAAAATAGCAAGCATGTAATATTTACCTCCTCTGTGCAGTTGGTTTTGCACCGAGCAGCCCAGATCCTCCTCTTCTTGGGTCCTTCGCCGACTCTCCTGGCCCCTCCCCCAGTGTAAAAATCAAAAAAATTAAAATAAAATAAACAAAAAAATGAAAACGCCCCTGTCCCGTCGTGCTCGCACACAGAAGCAAGCGCATGCGTAGGTCGGATCCACATATGTAAATGGCGTTCAAACCACACATGTGGGTTATCCCAGCGAATGTTAGAGTGAGAGCAATAATTCTAGCACTGGACCTCCTCTGTAACTCTAAACTGGTAACCTGTAAACATTTTTTAAAGCGTAGCCTATGGAGATTTTTAGGTACTGAAGTTTGGCGCCATTCCATGAGTGTGGGCAATTTTAACCACCTCCCATCTGGCAATAGTATATATACGTCCTGAGTTTAAAGCTAAATACCGGTGTTATGGCAGCAGATAGCTGCCATAACCCTGGTATTTTTTTAAACTGCAGGCGATCGGCTTTCCGATAAGACAAAAAATGGAGGGTCCCCCTGGGGTGTGGGACTTTAACGGCAAGCACACTTCCACAGATGTATAAAAGTAAAAATATTTTTATTATTAACAAGTTTAAAATAGATCTCAATGGATCTGAGATATTACATAAATGATACAGAGAACACAAATAATGTGATAACACAAATGATCTATATATGGTTGAAAGAAATAATGGTGCATATACTCAAAGGTATATGTTGGTTTCTTGAAGGAAATCCTCCCACCCGACACGTTTCAGGCACGCAGGCCTTTCTTCAGGGGTCTGGGAAGTGGGGAGGTTTTGTTTTTTGTTTTTTTTAATTCAATAAAAGCTTTATTTAGGAATAAGATTGTAACAATGAAAAATAGTAATGTAAGCATTTTGGTAAAACATCATGAAAGAATACAGACAGACGTTTCAGTATAAAAGTTGAATGACATATTTGACAAGAATTATGTCCTGAAAGTCTCGTACAGTCAACAAATCAACCGGTACTGGTGTAGTCAGGGAAAGAACCACTACACCAGATGGCCATAGAGGCCAAGAGGAAGGAAGATAGAGTGGAAAGGGATAAAGAAAGAGAAAAGAGAAATTGATAGAAGGGGTGAGGTGAGTATGGGGGTAGGGAGTTCTGAAACGAGCATCCCTAAGCAGTCAGGTTGGGTGTCATGTACCAGATATAATATTCGGTAAACAAAGGTCAATAATTCAGAAGGCTGTGTAGCCTCATCTTAACACTATTTAATATGTAATCAATTTGGGAAAATCATCAGACAATGTGAAGAGTACCCAGGGTCTCCAAGTTTCATGGAAGTCAACATCCGATTCCTTCTTAATAGCGATGGTCTCTTCCATGTCATATATAAGTTTCACCTTGTCCGCCCAGTCTTTGGTAGTGGGAGTGTTTTGCGTATTCCATTGGAGGGGTATGACCGCTTTGGCCGCATTTAGTAGGTGTCTGACTAAGGAGTGTTTATAGCTTTTATACGAGAGATTATTTACATGAAGTAAACAGCAAGCAGCATCAAGGACCATAGAGGTGCCTGTGATGTGTTTGATAAGATTAATAATCTTGGACCAGTATGTCCTTATTAAGTCGCAAGACCACCATAAATGCGCGAAAGTGCCCCTCTGTTTCAGACACCTCCAACAGCGATCTGAGCGTTGCGGAGACCAAGCATGTAGCTTCACCGGAGTAATGTACCATTGAACTAAAATTTTGAAGGCCGTTTCTTGGATTCTCGTGCTCAGTGAGCATTTGTGCGTAAATATGCAAGCTTTTTCCCAATTCTTCTCTGATATTGAGCAGTCCAAGTCTTTCTCCCATAGTTTCTTATATTTGTCTGGTGCCCGTGTTGGGGTACACAGGATCCACTGGTATGCTTGTGAGGTGGTTTTGTAGCATGGTGATTGGTCTCCGCAAAGCCTTTCGAAGGCCGTTAAAGGTTTAGTCAGAGCTGATCTGTTTTTGTGATTCCGGACAAAGTCGTGGACTTGAAGGTGCTTCCAAAAGGAGAGTGTATAATTTTTTGGTTTGGTCTCGTTAAATTCGTTGAGGGACATTAGGTTGTTTCCCCGGAAACAATCTTTTATCCGCAGGGTGCGATCTGATGAGGGAGTGTTTGAATCCCTACAATCCATGGCAATGCCGGGTAGAAAGTCTGGGTTGTCAGAGATTGGTGTCATAGGACCTGGGTTGGAGACCAGTTGATATTCAGATGCAAGTCTATTAAAAATGGAGAGTGTGGTAGATATTAATGGATGAAGTCTGACTTCGACAGGATAATTGGTAGGATCTGACCAGATTAAGTTTTGGGTTGGGAACTTTGAGCAACATCTTTCCAACTCCACCCAATCTTTTTGCTGGGCATGGCAGTGCCAATCGACTACTCTGGTAATATGAGTGGCGTGGTAATATTTGAGGAAGTTTGGCAACCCTATGCCGCCTCTTGGTTTGGGTGAATGTAATCTGAGGATGTTGATTCTGGGTTTTTTATGAGCCCAAATGAATTGTCTCTGAGTGTAAGTGAGCTTTTTAAAGAAGACAGCAGGAATTTTGATGGGGATTGCATGGAACAGGTAGAGTAACCTAGGTAGGATAACCATTTTTAAAATTGCGGCTCTTCCGAACCAGGAGAAATTTTTGGAATTCCAATTAAGAAGGTCCTTATTAATTTTCCCCAGAAGTGGTGTAAAATTCGCTCCAAATAGAGATTCAACACGCGGGGTGAGTTGGATACCTAGGTATTTGATGGATCTGGATTCCCATTTGTAGGGGCAGTTACTTTGGGTTAGTTTTTTTTGGTCATCTGACAGGGAGATATCCATGGCCTCAGATTTGGAGTGGTTAATCTTAAAGTTGGACAAATATCGGAAGTGGCGAAATTTTAGGTTCAGGTTGGGTATAGAGATATGAGGTTGGGTGATGTAAAAAAGTAAGTCATCAGCGTAGGCTGAGACTTTATAGTCTCTATCTCTGACTCTGAATCCATGAATTGCCGATTCTGCATTCACATGCCTAATTATGGGTTCAAGGGCTAAGATAAAGAGAATCGGAGAGAGAGGACACCCTTGTCTCGTTCCGTTTTTCAAATGAATGGGGGAAGAAAGTATATTATTAACCTTGATCCTCGCAATAGGGTCAACGTAGAGGGACCCAATCCAGGTCATCATGTTATTACCCAGGCCTATGTGCTCACAAATGGCTAGCATGTAATCCCAGGCCACCCTGTCAAAGGCCTTTTCGGCATCTGTGGATAGAACCAGGCCTTCCAAGCCATGTCCACGTGCCTCATGTATCAAATTTAGCGATTTTATAATATTGTCCCTTGCTTCGCGGCCGGGCATAAAGCCCACCTGTTCAGGTCCAATGACAAGGTGGAGTAGGGGTCTCAGTCTGTTGGCTAATATTTTGGCAAGAAGCTTAACGTCAATGTTTAAGAGTGAGATGGGTCTGTAGTTTGCACAATCCGTTGAGTCTTTTTCTTTTTTGGGGATCACCGTTATGTGTGCAGTGAGGAATTCTGCAGAGGGTCTAGATCGTTTAGAAAGGACGTTCAGTGCTTTGGTGAGAGGGGTCGTTAACGTAGAGTCAAAGGTTTTATAGTACTGGGAAGTCAAGCCATCCGGTCCTGGGCTCTTGCCATTTTTCAGATCTTTTATAGCCAATTGGACTTCTTCTGTGGTAATGTCTTTCTCTAGCTCTAGAATGTCTGAGTGTTCGAGGATAGGTAAGCCGCTATCTCTGATGTATTGGTGGATAAGCAGGTCCCTAGGTCCCGTCAAGTTAGGGGGGCGAGATTGAGGAGGGAGGTTGTACAGTTTTTCGTAAAACATGCGAAATGCCTCTGCAATGTTCTTAGAGTCATGGTACTTTTTATTGTTCTTGTCTCTGATACACGGGATATGTGACGCAGTCTGTAGGTCTTTAAGTGCTCTCGCTAAGTATTTGCTACTCTTATCCCCATGTTCATAATAGATCGCCTTACTTAGATATAAGGATCTTTTGGTTTTCTTAGTCAAAATGTCAGCTAATTCTTTTCTACGCTCGAGCAGGTCTTTGTGTAAGGTCTTAGCTAGTGAAAGTTTGTGCTGGGTTTCTAGGAGGGCAATATTAGTCACTAGTTCAGATATGCGTTTATTGTTTTCTTTCTTTTTCCTAGCCCCATACTTGATAAATTCCCCCCCTAATCACGCTCTTGTGAGCCTCCCAAATTGTGATCGGGGAGGTCTCAGGAGAGATATTTTCGCGAAAATAATTCGTTAGGGTAGATTGGATATTTGTCTTGATCTCCTGATCAATTAGCAAGGCGGGGTTCAATCTCCAATTGAACATGGGTTTGCAATTTGTGCTTGGTGAGATGGAGATAGATATTGGGGCATGGTCAGATATTGAGACAATCCCAATTTCGGCCTCCAACAGATCCGGTAGATCTCTTTGGGTGATGTATAAGTGGTCAATTCTCGCGTAACTATCGTGAGGGGCCGAGTAATGAGTAAAATCCTTTTCTGTGGGATGTAAGGCTCTCCAAGTGTCGACCAAATTTAGGGATCTCAACAATTCCTTAATTTTTTTCAGACGTTTGTATGCAATGCAAGTTTTACCAGAGGAGGTATCCTGTAGGGGGTCCAAAGGGATGTTAAAGTCCCCCCCCAGGATTACACATCCCGTTGCGAAACTTTTAAGTTCTGAAATTACTTTGTAACAGAATGACACTTGCGCCCTGTTCGGAAAGTAGACATTAGCAAGCGTGCATGGACGCCCATTGAGTGTACCAGCCAGAAAAATAAATCTACCCTCGGGGTCTAGATATTGGTTTTCGACCGTGAACGGTGCGTTTTTATTCATCAGAATGGCCACACCTTTGGTTTTAGCCAAAGGATTTGAGGCAGCATACATCTTGATAAAGTGTTTATCCGTCATTTTAGGGACAGAATTGTGTTTGAAATGAGTCTCCTGGAGGAAGACTATTTTTGCATTGCTCTTTTTGAGTTCGATTAAAATTTTCTTTCTCTTTTCAGGTGTATTAAGACCGTTGATGTTATGAGATACAATCAAGGGATTTCTACCCAGGTGTGAAAAAGCCATGTTTGTATCTCGAGAGGGGAATTGGATCTTGGGGAATGGGGAGATAAGGACAGGGGATAGTTAAGGAAAGAAAAGAATATGAGAAATACAGAGAGGAAGGAAGTAAAGACAAACACCGTAATAAGCTGATGTCTGAGGGAGAAGCCCAGACACCCACTAATCAGTAGACAATTCTATACTGAAAGTATCAAAATACAGTAATACTTTGTGAGAAAAAAGACAACGTATAAAAAAGTCTCTTGGGGACAATGGTGGAGACGCAAAAAGGAGGCGTCCCAAAAATTCAAGAAAAAAAAAGTTCTATGTAATAGGACAACCTGTCCAAACCCACACAAAACGACTCAGTGAACAAATGCATAATAAAACAACAAAGAAATATGGACTCTGCGGCCAAATGTAACGTAAAACGGGCCAATAAGGGAACCTGCAATAATAACTGACACAGGTAGGGTGGACCCAAGTTGGAATAATCCCCCCACATTGTGTACCACATTAGGAATGGTAAATTTTTCCCGACAACTGAGACTGGATCTTGTCAAGAAAGAAATAGCAAAAGATATGTAGACCAGAAATTGTCATTAGATAAGTGCAAATTTCAAAAAAAAAAAAAAAAAGGGGAAAACAGGGGGAAGAGATGGGTCATTGCCTACAAGCTGCAGGTGAGACCGGTACACAAATACCTCCAGGGTTCAGTTCAGGAATGTTTGATCAGTCAAGTATTCCAGGATCATCAGGATCTTCATCATGAGACTTTGTCTATAACCCAAAAGTTTTTGCTGTGCTCGTCCGGAGGATCTCAGCAACATATGAGGGTTGTACACCACCTGTTATAAATGTGGGTGGGTCAAGGGAAAAGAGCTCCAGAGATGAGTTCAGCAGATAACAATTAAAAAAGGTGTCCCAGCGCTCATGTTATCCTGATGGAGCATATATTCTTTTTGGTGCAATAATATCCCCCTCGAAGATGACACAGGTTAATAACATCTCTTTTGCAGCAGAGGGTCAGAAGAGAACCCTGAGTCAGAAGAGGATTCCGGTCTTCGGAAGTCATCAGGGAACAAAGTGTCCGTCATATGGATTGCAAGTTCCTTCTTTTGAAGTATGGATCAGCGTCTCTCAATTGTGATCTTTAGATCTGGGAGTTTTCGGCGGGGAGGAGAAGGGAGGATGATTCCCCTTGTTTTTTGCTTTCTTGCTCTTAGCGAAAGGGGATCTGTGATCATTAGGTGATCCAGGATCATTGGAGAGATTGGGCGGGGTGGGAGGTAGGAGGAATTCAGCATACCAATCCGGCAGGGCGATCAGATCGGTCTGCAGATTATTGCAGAAGGTGGGCAAGTCCTCAGGAGTGCGCAGCAAGTACTGTTTACCACGATATGTGGCTTGCACTGCAAATGGATATTTCCACCTGTAGGGGATGTTCTTCTCTCTTAACATATCCAAGATGGGTCTGACCGCTTTCCTGTTTTTCAACGTGATCGGAGACAGGTCTTGGAAAAGTTGTATCTGGGTCTCGTTGAAAAAGATTTGTTCACTCTGTCTCGCCTTATGCAAGATTTCTTCTTTGAGAGAATGGCTCAATAAACAGCATATTACATCCCTAGGAGGGGCGGGATCAGGGGCTTTTGGTCTCAGAGCTCTATGTGCCCTTTCCAGCTCTATAGGGGATTCGGCTGGCCTCTCCAATAGGTTATTGAAAATGGATGTCAGAGCCCGCCTGATGTCACCCCCCTCCACTGATTCAGGCAATCCTCTAACCCTTATATTGTTCCTTCTCCCTCGATTGTCCAAATCCTCGAGGTGCCTGTTTATAGCGATAAGGTGATTAGAGTGGGTACTGGTAACTGCCTCTAGCCTTTTAATGGCTTTGTCCCTGTGTTTGCCTGACCTCTCTACCCCCGCCATTTGCTCATGGAGTCTGACTATGTCAGCTTTTAGGTCCGTGATGGCCGCTGCGAAAGACCCTTTTATGTCCGCCGCTATAGCGGTCATGTCGTTGAGGGTAAGTTGCCTGTCTGTGTGTGGGGAGTCACTTACTGTGTCCTCCGAGGCAGCGATTGAGTCCGCATCGAACTCTTCCTCCTCCTCCTGCTGTTGTCTCCGCGCCATCTTGGTGCCTGGTGCGTTCCTCCGGGCCGCGGTTTGAGACTTGAAGATGTCGGCGATGATCTTGCCGTTCACCGCCTTGGTGGACTTGAATTGTTTGCTCTGGGAGATCGGCTTGTTAATTCTGCCCATTGTAGCGCAAATGAAGCGAGATAAGCGGCCGCAGAGTGGTTTTAGAGCCGGTGTGGGTCCGGAGCTCCTTCCCTAGGCAGCCATCCTCGTTGCGCGTCAAGCCACGCCCCTTGAGGTTTTGTGATTTCCTGCATAACATGGTAGATATTGTATAAATTAATTGCATAACAAATTATGTCAGTTTCAGTATATTTCAAGTATTTAGATGTTATACCTATAGAAGACATCTGGATATAAAAGTTTCATACCTGTAGGTTGCTTGGGATGTGACAAGAGAGTCACTACTGGTAAAAGTAAAAGAAAAGAGGGGTTCCGCTGTGCTTAGTGACGAAGTATGCACCCCTAGGTCCCTGAGGGTGTGGATCTTCACCAATGTGGCCCCAGCGAGGATGCCTGAAAGGAGGCTGCACGTGTCTCTGTGTAAACGTATATGCAGGAGAATCAAATTATTTGAAGATATATTAAAAGGGATAACTAAACTGCTCTTAGGATAGGTGTAGAAGTAAGAGGAGAGGTACCTTGTAATAAAAGTATTGACACTTCTGGTTAAGGGGATGTACCTGTTGTGTTGAAGGTCACGAGGTAGGGGGTGTTGTAGGTTGGTAGAGTCAACTGAAAAATATATATTATATATACATATATATATATATATATATATATATACACATATGTGTATCCTGTTATGTATTATTATATATTAGGGTTAGCTCGTACAGTATTCTACCAGGGAGAGTGTTTAGTACTCGTACCTTAATTTAATTGTTGCGTGAGGATTTCCTGACCAGGAGTCGTGTTGCTGATTCTCAGAAATTAGCAGAGTATTATTCCTAAATAGAATGAGTTAATCCATGTTTTGGATCTCTTCTCTAGGTTTGAGAGGTGCATCTGGGAACCAGAGATATGGCATATATGTTATACACAGTGGGCAGATAAGGGGTAAAAGAGTGGAAATAAATTAAATTAAATTCAAATAGATCCAGCTGGTAAGTTACCTGGTGATGTTTCAAATAGCAAATAGTTTTTTAAGTGTTGGTTTCCTTATCAGATTCCTGAAATGACAGGTTTTTACTCTATTGGGGTCAGCCAGTGGTAAGGAAGGTAAAAATGGTTTGTGGGGGGGTCCCAGGTGATTACCTTGTATATCGCAGGTCACGTCTGCAGTCCTCGGCGGCGGATGCTGTGTCTGGCATCCACCGCCGTTTAAATGCCCATGAAGGACGCCGGAGCATGCGCAGTGCGAGCCGCGAGCACGCTCCGGCGTCATCTGTGCAGCCAATGGCATCCCCCGCCGATGGAACGCAGGACATGCCCCCGGATGCGGAAGTGCGGCCTGCGTTTCAACGGCGCCGGCGCAGTGATTGGTCCCTGAGCCGCGGGCGGGGCCAGTAGGTTCGGCCGTCATCCGCAGGAGGGGCCAACGAGTGGGGGGGGGCCCGTAACATAGTCACGTCTCCCCCCGGGTGCGCCGGGTGGGACCATAGGGAAAAGATCAGCCCCAGGGGATGGAAAAAAGAAGGGGGCGGGGTCGGCTACCGCACATAGGATTCCCTTTTTGGAAAAGGAAGAGGAGCAAAGTGTGTGGAGAAAGATGACTAGGAAATAGATAGGAGATGAGGTGGGATAGGATAATTGGTGAAAAGTGCTTTGATTTGTTGAAAATATTTATCCATAATACAGACATGATATATTAGACACTACAAATGAGATAAAGGGCCGGATTTAAAGAAACTGCAGCTTCAAACATCTATGACGTGTTTCAGTTTCGCCGCGTTCAAATCAATTAACTGGCGCTGCGGCGAATTGGCGAGTAAAACAGCAATAATGAATTCCGCCGTCAGCGGGATTCACTTACGATCGCGGCTTCGCCAATTCGCAAACTTATGTCTTCCTGCTTATAGCAGTTTCACATAGCGATGTGGGCTAGTGGATTAGTGCACACATCACATGTCTGTAATTCATCTCCCTCTGCTGTAGGTTCGAGGCTTACCATCTCCACCTACTTTTTTTATTTTCTTTTTTTGTTTATATTGCTAAAATGGAACGGATTACATCATATATATTGCTAAATAATGTTACACTCAGAAGCGCTTGCAAGCTTACACCATTTTAAGTGTTTTTTTGATCTTGTCTGTGTGTCGAATCGATCTTATGAAGGAAAGTACCAAAGGCAAGTGACCAAACCCCTACCCTACTTCAGGGCAAGATGAAACCTCACAATTTTACCATGGTCTTCTTCCCACATTCCATACAATGTTTAGTTCTTTAGCTATATGTGCTTTTTAGCCTTAACACACTCCCTTTTTTCCACCATACAGCTTTATTCTGCACAATAGCTAAGTGCTTTGCAACTTCACTGCAGTTCACAACGTCATGGGTTCAAATCACATCACTACACTTGGGATCTCTTTTCACTCTCATTTTTTTAAACAGTTTTTTTAAACTATCTTGAATTTGGGGGGGGAGGGGGGTGTCCTACCCAAATTTCAAGCACATCAATGGAAACAACACAATTTTGATTTTATGAGTGTGGTCCTAGTTTTATCGAGATGCAATTCTTTACATATTTACCATGGTTCTTACAATTTCTTGACCAATAAACATAGGTGTCTGATATTGGACTCTCTCCATATTTCAACAACACAGGCCCTCATAGTCCAACACTACATTTGCCTCACACCTCAACACAACACTGTCACATCCCTACTCTACATTACAACCCCTCACATCACCAGTACAAGCAGCATGCAAAGTGCAAAACTCCGGCCTTGGCAGCTTAATGGGCCATACACTAACAATTTGTCTAGACTTTTTCCTGTAGACTTAACCAAACCATATAATAGAAGCTCAAACCTCAACACTTTCAATTTGGATGCAATCAGGCAGGCCCTTGCACTACATAGAAAATGTCAATCGGAAGGATAAAGTCTTCTCTAAATCTTACAGTGTGGATGGCCCTTTTGTCTGTAGGCACCCACACAAAACAAAAAAACACATGTTCAATTCTAATGTATTTATTTATTTGAGAATGACAGCAGAAGGAGGGATGCAGCAAAAGAATATTGTCACTCTCCAGTCCGTGTGCCTTTACAGCGCCAGACCACGATCTTTGCTCCATGGCTACGGGATTCTGATGTCTTCCACAACTTCCGGCAGAGTTCAGAATCCATTCTGCACCTCTACCAGCTCATAGGGGACAGGCATGGCAAGGTTGCTGGGCAGCTTCCAAGCCACTTTCGAAGTTCCAGGGTGTTCATGTTGGTCATTGGCCATGTGCCTTACCAAATATCCACTGACCACAAAAGAAAATGAGTGGAGTCCATCAAGGTGGGTTTCTACCACCTACACCCGCAAGCAGTACCACTCCTGGAAAAATAAAACAAAGGATAAGACATTTCATTATGAAAATCACATCTTAATGCCTGTTTGCTTCATTCTGAACTTCATTTAATTTCGACATCACGAGTGAAATAACACATTTTATGCCAACTTACACAAACCAGAAATCATTAATGTAAACATTTGAATACACACCTGTGACGCCAGACAGCCCATCACCACAGGCTTCCCATGGTACGTGCCATGATTCCAAGATGTTGATGTTCTGGAAAATTACAACACCATAAGATACCAAGCAGCCGTTCATGTTATCAATAACTACACAGGTGGCATAGACACAAATAAACACCTGCCAGCTCTTCTCAGCCCTTTACACTATTCACAATACCAACATGTTTATGGTTAGAGGTGCATGTTTTTGCTCAAGTAACACAATTTTACCAATGTTGACTACACTTTATCTACAATGGCAAGTGTCATTGGCAGATGATAATCACCCTCTGTCTCCCTGTGAGTGGCACCTCTGCTAACTAGCTAATTAATACACATGCCCTATCTTGACCGGTTACAGTACTTACATGTAAAGTGGCTAGCAACCAGGGTATTCCGGGTGGCCATACCGGCAGCGGTGCTCCGCCGCCTGGGGGCCGCCGGCTGACGGACCTCTGGCTCCCTCTCCTCCGTCAGCTCCCAAGAATCATCCCGGGCAACGCACATGTTGTGCAACACGCAGCACGCCAGGATGATCTTGGAAGCCTTTGTAGGAGAGTACAGGAGTTCACCCCCAGGCCGGGCCAAGCAGAGAAACCGGGACTTGAGAAGACCTATGGTCAACTCAATGATACTCCGGCTTCTCCGCAAGGCCCTGTTGTAATTCCTCTCTGCTGGGCCCTGGGGGTACCTGATTGGAGCCATCAGCCACGTCAGCTGCGGGTAACCAGCATCCCCTGAAAAATAAGAAAAATATACATTAGTTCTTCCTATCATGTGACTTTAGATGACTCCTCAAAATGGGAGACAATTAGGCATTTTACTAAACAACCTGCTCGTCTGTTTGCAAAAAATCATATGAAACATCTCAACTCTGTCTAACTGCCTAAATCACTAATACAAATGGGAAAAAGGACACACAAAGTGGTGGGTTTCTCTTGCAAGTTACAACTTGGCCCCTATTCTGTTCCTATTACATTAGCCTAGGTCTTACTTCTGGAATATATCTGCAACTAGAGTGAGGAAACCAATATTGACTCACTTATGCAAAGTACTTTGGGGATATGGCAATACCATTGGAATCATTTGTAGGTTTTCTTTGGGTGGCTAGAGGACACCATTTACACATTGGTTAACCACCTTCATTGGACTCAAAGACAACTTTGCAAATCTTTCTTTTGTGAGCTGCTAAGCTGCTGATCTGGTTGTGTGTGAACAGCCTGACAACTAATAACACATCCATTTTAGGTAGGCTTTGCTTAAATCAGGGTGTACACCGATGTAGCTTATTCCTATGTCTATGTAATCTTACAGTTTATGTTGTTAAGACAAAATACTTTACCAATAAGCCACCCTTCGGGCATTTGTCCACTTTCAAACACCTCGTACAGAGTACTTGTTCTTAACATACTGGAATCATGGCACGACCCTGGGTGACCAGTGTTGACACTCATGATGCGCTGTTTGGCGTCACACACTAATTGGACGTTCACAGAGTGGTACTGCTTGCGGTTCCGGTATTCACTTTCGTGGCTCCTTGGGGGCCTAATGGCTATGTGGGTGCCATCGATTGCCCCTAGGATTTGCGGCATGTGTGCCCGCCGGTAGAAACCCAACTTGACTTCATTCCACTCATTTTCATTCTGTGGCCAGTGGATAAAATTGGGCACTATATCCACTATGGCATTAATGACCAACATGAACACCCTTGAAACTGTGGGCTGGCTAATGCCCATGATACTTCCCGAAGTGGCTTGGAAGCTGCCACGCCCTAAAATATACAAAGTGGCCAGCAATCTGGCCATGCCGGGCACCGCATGGCCGCGCTGTGTGTCCGGGTCAATTTTCTCTGCTATGAGCTGGTAGAGGTGTAGAATAGTTCCTCGCTCGAGCCGGAACTTCCTCCTGACATCAGAATCCCGCAGCTTGTCCAAATAGATCCTTGGAGCAAAAATGCGTGGCTGGCGAGGTAAGGGCACACGGACTGGAGGTGCTGCTGCTGAAGGTGCTGCTGCTGCTGCTGCTGCAGCTTCCCCACCTTCTGCTGCCTCCTGTGCCAGGGCCTCCTCAAACAAGGCACCAATAAATGCCAGCATTGCACCATCTAATGCGTCTGGGATATCGTCCTCCATTTTGAACGCGCAAATTCGCGAATGCGCAGATATATATAGAAACGGCCGCTAATTATCACACCTGTGAGCCAGCTATAAAAGGAGCACATGGCCAATATGGCTGCTGGATGTTATAGATCGATGTTTCTTATGTGCTAGCAAGACCCTGTGACCCACAACCTACATTATCTGGAGGTAAGACAATTGTATCTCTCTCTCCCAAAAAAAAGGAAGGAGACAATTTGTACTTATCTTGGGTGTGCTTAAGTTGTCTATGGTGAATCCCCTCCAACCCACAATAGCTTGGGAACCCCTCAAGTGTCTTTTAATCATTGGCAGTTGGCCCCATGTGCATGTGGTTTGGACATGTGTTTTCTCATGTTTGTTAAAGGTGTGCAGTCTAGATTTGGCATCTAAACCTGCCCCCTTACCTTCCCAGCTTCCAAAGACACCATTTTTGCTTTCCTGATAACTGTAATTTATTATGTGCACGTATGTAGGTCATGCGATTTCTCATGTATGTTTAATGTTTGCAGCCTCCTTTTGCCTATAAAGGATTACACCACCACCACCACCACCACCACCACTGTGTTTGTGACATTAGGTAAGTGTTTGGAGGGCCTCGTGTGATTTGTACCCCTATGCGTTTTCTTATGTGTTTTTTTTTTTACATTTCTTTGCAGCCTCTTCTGCTCTTTAACACCACCACCACCACCACCACCACCACTGTGTTTGTGCCATTAGGTAAGTGTTTGGAGGGCCTCGTGTGATTTGTACCCCTATGAGTTTTCTTATGTGTATTTTTTGTACATTTCTTTGCAGCCTCTTCTGCTCTTTGCCACCACCACCACCACCACCACCACCACCACTGTGTTTGTGCCATTAGGTAAGTGTTTGGAGGGCCTCGTGTGATTTGTACCCCTATGAGTTTTCTTATGTGTTTTTTTTTTACATTTCTTTGCAGCCTCTTCTGCTCTTTGCCACCACCACCACCACCACCACCACTACTGTGTTTGTGCCATTAGGTAAGTGTTTGGAGGGCCTCGTGTGATTTGTACCCCTATGAGTTTTCTTATGTGTTTTTTTTTTACATTTCTTTGCAGCCTCTTCTGCTCTTTGCCACCACCACCACCACCACCACCACCACTACTGTGTTTGTGCCATTAGGTAAGTGTTTGGAGGGCCTCGTGTGATTTGTACCCCTATGCGTTTTCTTATGTGTTTTTTTTTTACATTTCTTTGCAGCCTCTTCTGCTCTTTAACACCACCACCACCACCACCACCACTACTGTGTTTGTGCCATTAGGTAAGTGTTTGGAGGGCCTCGTGTGATTTGTACCCCTATGCGTTTTCTTATGTGTTTTTTTTTTACATTTCTTTGCAGCCTCTTCTGCTCTTTAACACCACCACCACCACCACCACCACCACTGTGTTTGTGCCATTAGGTAAGTGTTTGGAGGGCCTCGTGTGATTTGTACCCCTATGCGTTTTCTTATGTGTTTTTTTTTTACATTTCTTTGCAGCCTCTTCTGCTCTTTAACACCACCACCACCACCACCACCACTACTGTGTTTGTGCCATTAGGTAAGTGTTTGGAGGGCCTCGTGTGATTTGTACCCCTATGCGTTTTCTTATGTGTTTTTTTTGTACATTTCTTTGCAACCTCTTCTGCTTTTTTTGCCACCACCACCACCACCACCGTGTTTGTGCCATTAGGTAAGTGTTTGGAGGGCCTCGTGTGATTTGTACCCCTATGCGTTTTCTTATGTGTTTTTTTTTTACATTTCTTTGCAGCCTCTTCTGCTCTTTAACACCACCACCACCACCACCACCACCACTGTGTTTGTGCCATTAGGTAAGTGTTTGGAGGGCCTCGTGTGATTTGTACCCCTATGCGTTTTCTTATGTGTTTTTTTTGTACATTTCTTTGCAACCTCTTCTGCTTTTTTTGCCACCACCACCACCACCACCGTGTTTGTGCCATTAGGTAAGTGTTTGGAGGGCCTCGTGTGATTTGTACCCATATGCGTTTTCTTATGTGTTTTTTTTTTTTCCTTTTCTTTGCAGCCTCTTCTGCTCTTTGCCCACTACTACCACCACCACCACGACCAAGTCTGTTTGTGCCATTAGGTAAGTGTGTTCTGTAACTGTTCACTAATTATACTGTATATGAAGAGCAATCTGCAAATCCTGTTTTTTCTGTTTTCTCTTTTGTCATTTCAGATTTAGGAGTTTGGGGCTCTTTGCTGCTGCTGGACAGCCAGATTCTCTGCCCACCTCGTGCTCCCATGGCCCCACCCACTGGAAGGATGAGAAGGGCCAGGGGGGCCAGGGGGGCCAGGGGGGCCAGGGGGGCCAGGGGGGCCAGGGGGGGCAGGGGGGGCAGGGTGGGCAGATCGTCTGGCTCTGGTGTGAGGGAGGCTCCAGCTGTATCCATGAGGGAGTCCACCATCCCCATCCCGGAGGAGGAAGCCGGGGGAGGTGTTAACACACCAAGTGGACAAGCTGGCTCTTCTGACAGTAGTCCTGGAGAGGGTCCGTCCACCAGAGTCAGCTTGTCCACATTAACCCGGCTTCCCCGTTTCACCCACAATCAGTGCTGTGCCCTGGTCCACGCCTATATGGCCAGATATCAGGCGATACATGGGACCAGGGCCGCGTCTTACTCAGTAACAGAGAAGAACAGATTGTGGGATGAAATCCGGGATGCTGTAAATGCACTGGGTGAAGCACCTCGCCACCGTGACAGTGTGCGGAAGAAGGTCAACGACATCTGTGGGTCCGTTCGGAAGAAGCTAATTGCATGGGCTGCGGAGGGTCTTTATGACCGTCAAGGTCGGCTGGATGAACGTGCACGAAGTTCTCTCTGGGATTATCAATTACCTTTCTTGAACATCATAGGACCCGATACCATCTTTACCAGAGAGGACTTAGATTCGGATGCTTTGCACCGAGGTAGGATATTATCTTGGATGTCAATTGTGTGAGTTGTTTGGAAAAGATTAACTACTATCCTATGTGTGACATTAAGAGAATGTGATACTTGCCCTTCCAATTGTCCTTTTTTTGTTTTCCCCAACCTGCAATTTGTTCATCTGTAGCACGGATCTCAGCCCCTCCACAGCCCATGCAGCTTGGCGAACCAGACGGACTCACAGGTGTTGACATCAGTGCTGACCCTCCTCCTGGTAGGTCCAATATCATACTGTGCCAAACAATGTAGATGTTTTTTTTTGGCCAAGATAGCTCATATTGCTATGTCCTTTACAGAAGATCCGCAGCAGGGAACACACCCAGTGCAGCTAGGCCTGGAGGAAGGTGTTGGTATGTCTAGTCAAATAATGTTTTTTTGAATCTTATTAACCCCATTAACACACATGTTTTTTCTTAGGAAAGAGTGTTGCCTTTTAGATGTTTACCCTGCAAAACACAGTTGACAGCATTAATGGGTGCCGTCATTAGTAGGCAGACCAAGCCTTCTTAACCTTTGGGAGGGTTTAGCAAGTGTCCTATGAGCCCAGGAAAGCACTTTAGAATGTTTGGCCTCAATGCTTCATTCATGAAGCTAGGAGGGCAATCTGGCCATAATCATTACTGACTAAGGTTATGTACTAAACATGTTTTTTTTTTTTTTTTTTAAAAGAACATCAGGCCCCTCTTGACGTTGCAGCTGGAGTTGGATCAGGAGCTGGCGACGATTCTGCATCCAGTGCTGTGGTATGTGATATAAGGGAACAAGGTGCACATGTAACATTTCAATGGTAGCATTGATTTTGGACTAGATGTGGCTTACATTGTGTGTGTTAAATTAGTGCTATGACATTCTGACGATGCACCAGCACAACAAGAGTTCTATCTTGAACATCAGGGAATTATGTTATAATTTGGTGTGCCACTAATGTTCCAAAAACATCCAGGATCTTTAAAGTCCGGCCCGTCTTTGATTTTCCAGGTCCAAATTCATGGGTATCGTTTGGTTGGGTTGTCCTCTAGCCGATTGATGGCAAGATTTTAGACAACATACGTAGATGTATAAAGTCATTGGTGTAGTAACAGATTTACCAAAAGCATAAACAACCTACCACACCAGGGTTAATTGGGAACACCTTCATGTTGAATCTTTTTTGCCTTTGTCATATTAGTCCTACCAATATAATATGTACCCATTATCAGAAGTGTTGCTAGCTTGGATAATCTTACAATGAACAAGTACTCATTAGAAGCACATCAAACTTTTCAACGTTCTGCTTGGGGTGTTAAGTTGTCAAACTAATCTGAAATATTTAGTCATGATGTTTGATAATGATTTGGTCTATTTCTTCTGCTTTCAGGTAGCCTTAGATGCAGAGGGATTGTCACCTACCCAACTTCGTCCATCTATGCTGGATGTAGCCGAGAGGCTGCTTGATGAGTATCAGGTCCAAAATGAGTTAAGGAGGCGTACTCAGCAATCTACTGAGGCAGTACGTCTGCTCGGGCTCATACAGGAATCTGTAGCAACAATGGTACAGGTTCACCAGGATATGTTACAGGTTCAACAGGATATGCGTAACAGCTTGGTAAGTTTAGCAGACCAGCATCAACGGGATCGGCAAAGTGTTGACACTCAGGTGCTGGCCACACGCCAATGCCTGTTTGGATCTGAAGATGCCCCATTGGCAGAGCCCTCCCAAACATCTCACTCACCTGCCACTGCAGGTTGTGGTAGTGGGAGGGTAATGCCAGTGTTGGCCACTTGTCAGGCAGCTGGGGATGGGACAATTCCTCCTGTAGCCACTCCTAGCACTTCACACTCCGTTCGGACTCCCACACCCCTCAATGAGCAATCCTCCTGCACAACCTCAATGCGCACTGGTTCCACAGTACCCCTTCCACCTGACTACATTCCCTCCACACCTTTATCACTTCACTCCTCCCCAGGCCGTTCTTCTTTTTTGTCACCAATGCGACATGTCGTTTGCCCCCGCACCGTGGACCACAACAACCAATCAACCACCACTCCCCACACATCTTCACAACCCTTGCACCACCAGCAGCATCAAATAGCCTTGGAGCAGCAACGATCCCATCTCATGGTAATGGCACACGTTACCCAAATTCTTAGGCTGAGCACAGAGCAGATGGGACTATTGGCACAAGATCTTCAGTCTGGGACATTTCCAGGGTTCAACACCCTGCATCAGCAGCAGCCTCAGACACGGGATCTGATTCTAATGGGCCACTTTACCAGAACTCTAAGGCTAACCCCAGAGCAGATGGGACTATTGGCCCACCATTTGATGGCAGGAACCTTTCCATTGCTCACCACACTGCTTCAGTCACCACCACCACCACCAACTTAATTTCTATTTTTTTTTTTTTTTTGGTTTTGTTAATGATTGTTACATTGGCCAATTTGTGGGGCCATTTTTTTTTTAAATTTGAGGGTGGCACAATATGATTTCTTATAGTGCTTTTTTTGGGGATGAAATAAAATTTTATGCAAAATGATTAGTTTGTGTTTGCTCTTTGGTTTTTTAGGAGTGTTGGTGGCCAAGTAATGGCCCTGGTTAATGTAGGCATTTATACACACGTGCTTCTCGATCTCCAAACATATGATTTCATGTAAATTTAGATAACTCAATGTTCACATAACGACCCAAGAAAAGGTCTCCCTTCAAATGTAGCTTCAAAACAAGTCTCAAGGCTAACATAAACCAAAGCCAACATACTAACAATTACAGACCACACCACTCAAGTAAACAAATACAACACAAAAGACATTCGATGTGTACACCAAAAAGAAAACTTGGGTAATAAAATAAATGTTTTAATAACACATGTGGGTGTCTACCAACTGTAGCGTACAAAAAATATATTACAATATATAATAGAATGAACTAAATTGCCAATGTAACATTTGTGTTGCAAAGAGCAACATACTTAAATTTAATTTAGATAAACATTTTAAACATTTTTTATGTTTTGACATCATTTTTTGGAAGGTTTTCACAAAAACAATTCTTTTTTGTAAACATTTGTGGTTTTGTCGGTTGCCATAAAAACAACAAGGCTTTTTTGTAAACATTTGTGGTTTAGTTTGTTACCAAAAACAACAAGGCTTTTTTGTAAACATTTTTGGTTTTGTCCGTTGCCATAAAAACAACAAGGCTTTTTTGTAAACATTTGTGGTTTTGTCCGTTGCCATAAAAACAACAAGGCTTTTTTGTAAACATTTGTGGTTTTGTCCGTTGCCATAAAAACAACAAGGCTTTTTTGTAAACATTTTTGGTTTTGTCCGTTGCCATAAAAACAACAAGGCTTTTTTGTAAACATTTGTGGTTTTGTCCGTTGCCATAAAAACAACAAGGCTTTTTTGTAAACATTTGTGGTTTAGTTTGTTACCAAAAACAACAAGGCTTTTTTGTAAACATTTGTGGTTTTGTCCGTTGCCATAAAAACAACAAGGCTTTTTTGTAAACATTTGTGGTTTTGTCCGTTGCCATAAAAACAACAAGGCTTTTTTGTAAACATTTGTGGTTTTGTCCGTTGCCATAAAAACAACAAGGCTTTTTTGTAAACATTTGTGGTTTAGTTTGTTACCAAAAACAACAAGGCTTTTTTGTAAACATTTTTGGTTTTGTCCGTTGCCATAAAAACAACAAGGCTTTTTTGTAAACATTTGTGGTTTAGTTTGTTACCAAAAACAACAAGGCTTTTTTGTAAACATTTGTGGTTTTGTCCGTTGCCATAAAAACAACAAGGCTTTTTTGTAAACATTTTTGGTTTTGTCCGTTGCCATAAAAACAACAAGGCTTTTTTGTAAACATTTGTGGTTTAGTTTGTTACCAAAAACAACAAGGCTTTTTTGTAAACATTTTTGGTTTTGTCCGTTGCCATAAAAACAACAAGGCTTTTTTGTAAACATTTGTGGTTTAGTTTGTTACCAAAAACAACAAGGCTTTTTTGTAAACATTTGTGGTTTTGTCCGTTGCCATAAAAACAACAAGGCTTTTTTGTAAACATTTTTGGTTTTGTCCGTTGCCATAAAAACAACAAGGCTTTTTTGTAAACATTTGTGGTTTTGTCCGTTGCCATAAAAACAACAAGGCTTTTTTGTAAACATTTGTGGTTTAGTTTGTTACCAAAAACAACAAGGCTTTTTTGTAAACATTTGTGGTTTTGTCCGTTGCCATAAAAACAACAAGGCTTTTTTGTAAACATTTGTGGTTTTGTCCGTTGCCATAAAAACAACAAGGCTTTTTTGTAAACATTTGTGGTTTTGTCCGTTGCCATAAAAACAACAAGGCTTTTTTGTAAACATTTGTGGTTTAGTTTGTTACCAAAAACAACAAGGCTTTTTTGTAAACATTTTTGGTTTTGTCCGTTGCCATAAAAACAACAAGGCTTTT
This sequence comes from Pelophylax lessonae, assembly GCF_965119305.1. NCBI lineage: Eukaryota > Metazoa > Chordata > Amphibia > Anura > Ranidae > Pelophylax > Pelophylax lessonae. Next base: position 493,583,211 of record NC_138772.1, on the reverse strand, counting down.
TTGTAAACATTTGTGGTTTAGTTTGTTACCAAAAACAACAAGGCTTTTTTGTAAACATTTGTGGTTTTGTCCGTTGCCATAAAAACAACAAGGCTTTTTTGTAAACATTTTTGGTTTTGTCCGTTGCCATAAAAACAACAAGGCTTTTTTGTAAACATTTGTGGTTTAGTTTGTTACCAAAAACAACAAGGCTTTTTTGTAAACATTTTTGGTTTTGTCCGTTGCCATAAAAACAACAAGGCTTTTTTGTAAACATTTGTGGTTTAGTTTGTTACCAAAAACAACAAGGCTTTTTTGTAAACATTTGTGGTTTTGTCCGTTGCCATAAAAACAACAAGGCTTTTTTGTAAACATTTTTGGTTTTGTCCGTTGCCATAAAAACAACAAGGCTTTTTTGTAAACATTTTTTTTTTGGTTGCCAAAAACAAGGCATTTTTTGTTTTTTTTTGGTTTTTTTGGTTCCCAAAAAAAGGGTTTTTTATAAATTTTTATATTTTTTTTGGTTGCCAAAAACAAGGCTTTTTATTTTTTTTTTTTTTTTTGGGTCCCCAAAAAAAGGGTTTTTTATAAATTTTTATATTTTTTTTGGTTGCCAAAAACAAGGCTTTTTATTTTTTTTTGTTTTTTTTGGGTCCCCAAAAAAAGGGTTTTTTATAAATTTTTATATTTTTTTTGGTTGCCAAAAACAAGGCTTTTTGTTTTTTTGTTTTTTTTTGGGTCCCAAAAAAAGGGTTTTTTTTTAAACTGTTTTTGATTTTTTTGTTAGATTTTTGTTTATAATGGGCAACAATTACAAATGGGACATTTCTTTGTGTTGCAACGTGCAACATAAGTAAACAAACCACAAAAAAAAAATACTAGGATCTTTTTAAAGGTGTGACATTCCTAACGAATGGCTCCTTAGGGTCTGGATCCACGCCACAAAGGTGTTCCAAATATAGAATTCGGTCTCCGCACCACCTCATATAATCCAGGAGGACCTCGTAGGTGAGGTGGGTGTGCCCTGGGTAGAAAAAAACATGACAATTAGTTTTAGGCAAAATGATCCAAACAAGGATTGTAATTAATGTGCCTCAACAAATATGCTTAGGAGTCTATTGGTTGGCTTTTATCAACACTCTGAAGCAAATATGCTAAATTGCTGTTGTAAACCTTAAACTCAAACTTTCACAGCAAATTGTTCAAAAGGTTACATAAGATGGCTTGGAATGTTAGTAGCAGTTCCACCAAAGCTAAGTAAAATGCTTTTCTGCATGTAAACACAAGCAATCATTTTGAAGAATGTAAGGTGTTTTGGGTTCAATTGGTCAACACGATACATGTGCACACATTTATCTCTATCACCATTGGAATCTGTGGAGCGTTCTCTCTCACTCTTACTGTCTATAGATTGAACCTGACACATAGTAGAGACTCACCCTTAGGAATTTTGAGGGCCAGTTCTGGACGGAGCAGATGTGTCTGCTCCCCTGATCTCCTTTCCGCCATCCCAGCTGTGTTAAGAGAGAAGAAAAAGTTTATCAACAAATGGACTCACGCTAACTGTAGGTTACGCAGTCATGAAAACGCTCTAACACCCACTCATTACCCCTCCACATTTCCCTGAAAGTTTTATTTAGACATTGATATGGTGGTGATGCAGATTTGTACAGTGCAAGCGTCATTCTTCTGGGTGAAGCTTGTAGCGTTAAGGATACGTACTCCCTGCTTTTGTGCTGATTGTGTTTTTCTGATGTTTTTGGTGCCTCAGCCCTGCCTGTTCTAAGTGTTGGAAACATATCATTTTGGGAGGGCTGCGGAAAACTAATCAGGTTAGACTTACACTCTCTAGGTTTTTGGGGACAAGAGAAATAACAATCCTCCTTTTTACATGGCCCCTGTACACACCTCTAGGCACCTCCCTCCTGTTGTTTGACCCCACAGCAGGCAGCTTGCTATGGAGGCACATGAGATGAAGCCAAGCACCCTGTGCCTGTTCAGGCACTAGGCTGTGAGCCAGCCTTGCCCCCCTCCCTTCCATTGGTCTCAATGATTAGGAGTGACAGCATCAGGAGGCAATATTGGCATGCTGTCACCTCAGTTAAGGAGGAGGGGGAGTCTGTTCCAGACAAGTATTAGTGCAAACATTTGGACCGTAAAAAATGGTCCCAGTAAGTCTTAGGGGGAATATGCACACCTATCACTTGGAATACTAATGCATAGAATGCATTCACATAAAGAACCCGCTGCCTTTAGAACAACTTGAAGCCTGAGCGGGGACATACACAGTTAGCATTTCTCCACTTACTAAGTAGACACATTACTGGAAAAGCACACAACTTACCATCATCAGGTTTTTTTGGGGCCCCTGAAGTGGATGGCGTTGCTGGCTCTGGAGAAACTGCACAAAAAGAACACAAATTGTGAACTGGAATGTGGTACATTACCGAGGAAGAGTATTTATGAAAGATTGACAAACACACATTTTCAGTGTTGACTAAATCAGGACATGATTAAATTACAATGTCCCCTAAAAATTTACAAGTACAAAGCACACCATTTCCAATGTAGAGAAACTAACACCAATTTAGAATAGGGTGGCTTGAGATAACTTACAAAAGATAACATGTCCTGTAAAGCTCCCCAAAACCACCTTTCAAACATGAAGGTTAAGCAAGAGTGTTTCATGACCAACCTTCCTGTCACATATAGCAAAACTACACTTGCTTTGACTCCAACTTAGATTATCCTAGATACACATCATCCTAGCACACACAATTCATGTGAGAATCTAATTTTAGGTACTTACAGACTAGTTCAGGGGAGCCTGGAGTGGGGGAGGATGGGGGAGACCCTACATGGGGGGATGGTGTCCCTTCATGGGGGGATGGCGTTGTATCTCCTAGAAACACAAAGACACAAATACAATCCTTGAACAAAAGCTATTTGATAAAGGCACACAGAAAGTAGTCTGGAAACATTGAAGGTAGTAGTTACAGTGGACTGGGTAAGCAGTGGCCCCTCTTCCCCAGTCCTCCACAACAAACATCCTCAATGTCAGCTGCTACAAAACCCCAATGTCAAAATATATATATTACAGCCCTTATATTTACCAGGACACATTGAACACACAAACACATGTAGAATACTTACTTCCCCTTTGAGGAGAGCCCAGGTCCTCATCCGAGTCGGACCAATTGGCCTCTTCTTGGCCAACAGTTTGTTCCTGGCCCGGATCCAGGCGACTCGGCCCTGCCTGAGGCTCCTCTCTTGCTGAAGTTACATCAACCACAAAAGAAAACAAAACAAACAATCATTCCTCCAAGTTCGACCTAATACACAACACACCAGCACATCCACATTACTTACAGGGGGCCTGAGAAGGCTGAGCCGCAACATCCTGATCACTGGTTTCTAAAATAAAAGAAATACATTATATATTATTTATGGACACAAATAGGCAGTAACCTCTCATCATGCTAGCACCATACTCAATGCCCCTACAATTCAGAACATAGAAGTGCACTTACACCAATGAGATGCATTGACCATGTTTTAAAACAGGAGGGCACCATGCAAATTAAGCGGGCGCCTAAGGCCTCGCACCTACAGGGGCCTTGCGGCCAGTGGCGGAGCACCAACATTTCGAAGGGCGCAGTCAGGGAAATCTCCCAAGTAAAAGATTGCTTTCAATCCTCGGATCAAAAAGTTGCAGCAGTGTGCTGCAGTCCCTTCACTGCGTCTGCCAGGTGTCTGTTGTCCGCTGACACTTACTCCTCCTTCTCTGCCTGGGGATTGGCCGTCTGATCATGTTATCCTAAGATGTGGAGGAATCGGTAGGTGTGTACCTGCACCAGTAGGAAGTGACTGGCCGGTCAACTCACTCTGCTATCATCAGTTGTTGCTCTGGGAGGAGAGCTCCGCCCTGGACCCGGAACATACAGGTAACCAGGCCCAGACTTGATATTTTGCAGGCTGGTCATAGATTTGTTGTGTCCACTATGCAAAGTGGTTGAGTAGCCCCAGGGAAGTTGGAAGAGTCTGAAAATGGTTGGTGGAGGAGGAGGAGAAGAAGGCCCTGGGTGGCTGGGGGACAAGGAGAGGGCCCCTGGGGGTTTTCTAGAGGAGGAAAGATCCACAATGACGCCAGAGTCAATTGCCAAGGAAGAGAGTGGAGCTGAGCAAGTCCTGCCTATCTGACATGAAAGCCAAACATGGTGTAGATGGAGCCCTTTGCCCTACACAATGACAGCACCAGAGGTGGAAGGTGAGTGGTAGCGGGTCTTTGACATTATAGAGCATATGGACTCTGTCCATTATTGGTAGTTTTGTTTGGAGTTGTCCTTTAGATGTTTAACTGTGTTGTTTTTGACCCGAGCTGTGAGGGACTGAGGTATGACAGCCCACTATGCTGAGACTTATAGTGCCCTAGAATGTTGAGGACTGAGGAATCCTTAGTCCCTAACAGAGGGCACTACAAGTCTTAGCATAGCAGGCAGTATTTCCTCATTCCCCTACAGAGAGGATTACAAGTCCAAGCAGGTAGCCTTCTGCAGTGGGACTTGTTGTGCCCTTGACTGTGGTGGACTGAGGAAGGGAAGTGTAAGAGGGTCTCTGTAAGCTCAGATGTATGGGGGAGCTTTGGGGAACACAGAGTTCCCTTTTACACCAGAGTCCCCAGCTTCCCCCCTCAAATAATGGTTCCCAAACTCTCCTTATATCAGAGTCTTCACACTTCCCTCTTACAGTGTAGTAAGTCTGGAGACTCCGATGTAAAGGGGGCTCTGTAAAATGTGAGAAGAGATTAGAAATTTCTAACATTTTTCTTTTCTACTTACGATCCACAATTTTCAGCTGCTCAAATGGCTCGCTGCCTCTGACTGCATATTGGAGTGTGGCCGTCCTCCTCCTCCCCTTCTTCACCAAAATCACAAGAGGGTGCCGTCCGTCCGCTTTGGCTAGAAGCAGAAGAAAAAAAAAAACATAAAAAATACGAATGTACATAGTAGTATTAAAGGTTGTGAAGAGACACTTGATGGAGGTAGGAAAGGTAGGAGCGAGAGGGAGGGGGGGGGGGGGGGGTGTTGGTATTAGTGTTGTTGCATAGCTAAACACATGTCCACCTACCCAAAAAATTGTAACCTATCTGGTCACATGTAATGTATATTTTTACTTACCGGAGATTTGCTCCACAGCCTTTAGCAGGAGCCTGGGTGAGCGCCTTTTGGCATCACTCCAGGCCCGCTGCAGATCCACTATATCAGCCTGGAACTGAAATCTCCGCTGCAGCCTCATCCGGAGACGACACATCATCTTGTGCTTTTGGTGAAGATGCGTATAAACTTTATCATACCCCCAGAGGAGGAGGAGCTGTGGAAAGAGCAGTGTATGTTTGAGTCCAAGTATGTCCAAAATAGTACAGTCTTCAAATAACATGCTAGGTCGTCTTTGAGATATTGTAGAACAAAGAATTCCATTTCTGGTGATACATATACATCGATGTCCAAATCTACCTCCATGACATAGGTTGCCCCACACTGGTGATTTCCTCTACATGATATAGCCATTTTCTCAATTGGCCTTTCATGACACACCCAGGGCCGCCATCAGGGGGGACAGGCAGTCACTGTATTTACAACCTTATTGCTGTCCATTTAGCAGGGTGCAAGTAACTTTACACACATGTAGCATAGGTATCAACTTTTGTCACCATGTTAAAAGGACAGCAGTATGGGTAGCATTACAGTGACTGTTATTAGTCCAGGCTCACTAAACTAGCCAATGCTTGGAAAAGCAAGCCATGCAGATTGCTTTTCAGGTCCCTTTTAACACGAGCTGTCTGATTGGGTGTGGCTGTTAATTTTTGACGCAGACCTGATAAGCCCCTCAATTCTCCTTTATGGAGTGTTATATGTAAATGGGATTGCTTCATTTGAGATGCAGATTTAAACTGTGTATGGCCAGGCTGAAGGTACCCAAGTTGATTGGTCGATCACCTGGAGGACAACGTACAACCAGTCTGTCAGATTTTACACACACTTATCGCTAGCATCTCTTGTAGCCACTAGCAATAATCACTGTGTTTTCCTGGCAGGGGCAGCACCAGGAGAACACAATGGCTCCGCAGGAGGGTTTCCCCTGTCTGTGTTGATGGTGGAATCAAGGCAAAATGTTTTTCCTGCAAGCCACGGGACAAACAAAGATATTTTTTTAATGAATCCATGATTTTGCCAAAATGGAAAAAAAAAGATGTTTGCTTTGTATATTCTTAAGTTTGCTACATAACTAGAACATGTAACAGTGTTATATCATTGCAGGAGATTTCCCTTCACTTCCTGTCTTGGTGTCACCAGGACAGGAAGTGAGGGAATCTCCCGTGGGGATACAGCCAGCAATTCTTTCCTTTTATATATACTATGGACATTATAAGGCAACAATTGCAAGCTATTTCCCCACAGTGATATTCCCCTCACTTCCTGTCTTGGTGTCACCAGGACAGGAAGTGAGGGAATCTCCCGTGGGGATACAGCCAGCAATTCTTTCCTTTTATATATACTATGGACATTATAAGGCAACAATTGCAAGCTATTTCCCCACAGTGATATTCCCCTCACTTCCTGTCTTGGTGTCACCAGGACAGGAAGTGAGGGAATCTCCCGTGGGGATACAGCCAGCAATTCTTTCCTTTTATATATACTATGGACATTATAAGGCAACAATTGCAAGCTATTTCCCCACAGTGATATTCCCCTCACTTCCTGTCTTGGTGTCACCAGGACAGGAAGTGAGGGAATCTCCCGTGGGGATACAGCCAGCAATTCTTTCCTTTTATATATACTATGGACATTATAAGGCAACAATTGCAAGCTATTTCCCCACAGTGATATTCCCCTCACTTCCTGTCTTGGTGACACTAAGACAGGAAGTGAGGGAAAATCTCATGCAATGATATCACCCTACTAGAAATTGTAGTTCCGTCTAAAAAGTATACATAAAGTAAGCACTTGGTTTCCAAAGTGGCAAAATTATGGAGGAGTTAAAACCCCATAGTGTGATCGGGTAATCTGACGGTGTGTTCCTACACTCCTCAATGTGTCTGTTCATTAAGCTGTGCTGAATTATCCTTGATTCACAATTCCTGCAAGAGTTGCACATGGTATGTGGGAGATGCAAATTTAAGGTGGCATAATTATCCACACAATCACACATAATCCTTTTTAAAGGTCACCAGCAGAATTTGATGGCATAGTGGTTCACAGCAGTGCCATCAGATTCCAGTTAGATCTGTAAATTAACAAAGCAATGGGATCTGGGGGTGTATTTAACTTGCAATGGACACCCCCATTCATTATCATATGGCAGTGTGAGATGGGTCTGTTGGGAATGTGATCCATTGAGACAAGTGATTATACACTCATGTGTTTCTTTTAGAGGTGATTTGTTCAAGGCAATCCTTTGAAGACATGACCATTCCAGATTTTTGTGATCACTGATTCCATCTCAGGTGAACCAATTAGCTGCTGTGTGCAGATCCAGCTTATGATGGTAAGAGTGTCAGACAAGACAAACGGGGCCGAGCTTGCAGTGTGTATGGATGTATGTAAGGCAATAATTTTTTGCATTATGCATTTAGGGAATATAATGTTTCTAATCTTGCATATATGAAAAGGGTCAATACATTTGTCTTTATCTAGATAGATTCCAAAGCGTCAGAGCAATCTGTCACAGATAATTGGGTTTCATTTTGTGTAAAAGTTGAAACGAATCAAATCTATCTATATACAGGCATAGCCCACTTTAAGTACACAATGGGACCAGGGCATGTATGGAAACTGAAAATGTACTTAAAGTGAAGCAATCCCTTTTTTCTTTTCTCGATGCATGAAAATACACCAGCTCCATTGTAAATTTTGGCCACATTGACATAGCCTTACTCCCAAACCATGTGGGAGCATGTTAAGGGGATCCAGGACTATGACATGATAGATTACCTAGGCAAGCTGGCCAGCCACAAAATGGATATGGTGTAGTCCTGGGTACCTGGGTACCCAGTCGTTGCTCCCTAAGTTTGTTATCCCTGTCACTTATGGTTTGTGAGCAGTGTCATGGCAAGCTGAACAAGCTGTGTCCTTACTCACGATTGTATATAAAGTGAGTGTACTTAAAGCAGGGTATGCCTATCTATATCTATATAGAAAGTTCAGAGATGTGAACCTGTTCCCTATTATATACACTAATATATGGTATATAACATTCTATAATGTATCTAATGTATATATATTGTATATAATATATACATAGTATATATATTGTCTAATATATATATTTTTTAGATACACATACATACATCTATATATATACACATAATATATATATATACACATAATATATATACATATATACATATAATATATATATATATACATATAATATATATATATATATATATACATATAATATATATTAATATATATATATATATATATACATATAATATATATATATACATATAATATATATATATATATATATACATACATATATATACATACATATAATATATATATATATATATATATACATATAATATATATATATATATATATATATACATATAATATATATATATATATATATACATATAATATATATATATATATATATATATACATATAATATATATATATATATATATATATACATATAATATATATATATATATATATATACATATAATATATATATATATATATATATACATATAATATATATATATATATATATATACATATAATATATATATATATATATATATACATATAATATATATATATATATATACATATAATATATATATATATATATATACATATAATATATATATATATTATATATATACACATATAATATATATATATATATATACACATATAATATATATATATATACACATATAATATATATATATATATATATATACATATAATATATATATATATATATATATATATATATATATACACATATAATATATATATATATATATATATATATATATATACACATATAATATATATATATATATATATACATATACACATATAATATATATATATATATATATACATATAATATATATATATATATATATATACATATAATATATATATATATATATACATATAATATATATATATATATATATATATATATATATATATATATATACACACACATATATATATATATATATATATATATATATATATATATATATATATATATATATATATATATATATATATATATATATATATATATATATATAGGGAACAGGTTCACATCTAGGAAGTTTCTATAACAGGAAGCTTCTAGATCACGTCTAATAGGCAGAAAGTGCATGCGCAGATCAGCAGACCAAAAGTTTCTTGCACACCCGCTAGATAAGCGACCCACCCTGCCACCATCCCCCATCCCCCATCCCGCACCCTGCACACTCACACCCCCTCCTTACCTTACACACAAATGCCACGATTTCGTCTGTAAACAGTGCAGGAGCCATGATGCACACTTACGACAGGGCCTGGACAATTTCCGGAAACGTGTGCACGCAGCAAAAGTTTCGTTTCCGGTTTCATGTATAAATGTGAGAACGCGGTTTTGTATATTCGCGAATTCGCGAATAGTGAACATACACAACCATTAAGCAGATTTAACTTAGAAAAAGAAATACAAATACATACATTTGTGGACACCAGAAAACTTTATTTAGACACATGAAGACATTTTAAAAAAAAAATTGGAAACATGCTGTTTATTACATTTGTATTTTTCAAACCAAAACAACCTTTGTACAACATTTAGACCATATACATCGACAAAGAGCCCATAATCAACAGATGCATGTGCAGATTGACAGAATTATGTTAACAGCAATAAATACTTACAGAGAGTCAACACACAACACAGCCAAATCTCACCTCCATAAATAACAAAGGGCCAAAAATGTTACCCATAAAACATGTGACACACAAATATATTGGACCTCTTCGTAGGTCAAATCTTTCCTGATGTCTGAGTGAGCTATATATAATCCAAGCAAACACACCCAGAATGGTAACGCCCAGTCCAAAAATTAACTGTGTGTATCCTGTGTGTTTTGGAGCATGCTCAGTTGCCAAAACAAGGGAAATAGAAATGAGGAATAGAAATGTATGTAGGTGTGTATAGTATATGTGAATTGAAAAAATTCTCTCTTGAAGTTTGCTAGTCATTATTTAGAATGTTTAGATACAGGAATACATACATATATATACAATTACGTGAGAGAGAGAGAAATATATATTTAGGGAAACAATTGAAACACACCTTTTGGGATTTGAGAAGTGAGATTGTGACGATTGACCAGATATGTAAGCCAACAATCTGACTCATCACTCATGAACATCCCTAAATTTGGCGTGGCAATTATATCAGGCGTTCTTATGTGCATTTTGGCTGGCGTTTTCCCAGGCGTTTTGACATGCATTTTTTGGGCAGGCATTGTTATATGAAATCACCTACAAAAGCCCCAAAAACAGACCACAAACACGTACATGTGAACGTAGCCCGTTTGGGGGCGTTTGAGGGGGATTTGTCCAGCTCAAGGATCAGCTCCCAAAACAGGCAAAAAATCCAATCCTATTCAGTTCAATGGCCCCTGTTCCCATGTGAGCATTTTGACGGCATGAGGAAAACACCCAACGCTCACTGAGAAATAGCACAATGATTAGGGAGTCTGCCTTCCTGCTGTAGGTTTGTAAGTTCGAATCCGGAAGGTGCCCTCTGTATGGGCAACACTTGGATATCTCCAATCCTCCAAATGTTGACATCATTAATTTTGTTCATGTTTGAAAAAGGCATGTGTATCAGCAAACTTTTAATCCAAAGACATGAACAAAATACAAAAGATGCCCCATAAAGTCAATATGTAGCAATATTGTGAGCTAAAGCTCTATTTGTTTGTTGGGCATACTTTGCTAATTAGCCAAGTATAAGGGATATATATATATATACCTTCAGTTAAATGTGTAGTAAAATGGTAACACTTGGCCATACCCATATGGAAGAAAAGGTAGTATTTGCAATATATTTCTAAAAACATTCTTTGGAAACACATAAAATATTGTCAAAATTGTGACATTTCCTTGATATGTGTGAAATGCTATTAATCTTTCTTTGAAATATGTTTTACATCTATTTTTTTTCTATCTGACGACCAATTCCCCAATGTAATATTTTGTGGGTTTTTTCAGAGAATGTGGAGGTTCTATATAAACACTGTAGATTTGACTGCTATGATTTCGGAGTTAGCAGGAAAGGTGTATGGAATGTGATGGTGTTTACTAAAGGATCCCTTGTTGGAAGTGTGCATGTTTTTCCAATTCCGCCGGTTTTTGCCATTTTCTATGGGCGAGACAGCGGATTTGCAAGCGGTATTCAAAAAAAAATTGACCCAAAATCGCGCTGGCGAAATTTTTTGAGCCAATTTGACGTTGCGCATGCGCACATTCGCGAGTTCGCAGCTCGCGGCTGGAGGAGCTGTTTAACCTTTCCACACTTTCGCAGATATCTCTCTTTCTAAGTCAGTTTTTGAGATTTTTTAAACGCAAGTCATCTCCAAATTGACTTCCACACCTTCCACAGTGATTTGGGATTTTTGGGGGTACAGGGGAAAATTTGGCTAAACTTTAGTCGAGCTTTTAGCTGGCGTGGTTTTAAGTCGCGCTCTGACCATATTGCATCTTAATGAATCTCACACTAGGCGCTATTTTCCGCCCGCCGTTCTTTGAATGCCAATTTCAGACTTAAATAATCGCCGCTTCGCAAAATCACGCCGAAACGCCAATTCGCCGTACTATGAATCAGGCCCATAGTATTGTTTCAAAGTTAATAAATAAACATTATATCCGTATATATGAAAATTGTATGTTTAAAAATAGCTTGTTACTGGTTGAATAGTGTTAGAAAGATATTTATCCTGAGTATTGAAATAGACGTAATACATTTACAATAGTCCGTGTATATAAGGTTATTTACATACTGCGTGCCCGCCTATGTCTATATTATGTGGTACATACGTATGGATAATGAAATAAATAAAGAAGAGAATTATGATGTAAAACCTGGGAACAGGAACCTCTAGTGGTCTGGAACATCAGATCTGATTGGTGGAAACAGAGCAATAGACAATCCATTTGAGAAGTTCATATCGAGATGCATTACATAAGTGCACAAAGAGAGAAATATAAAAGGGGGGAAAAAAAAAAATGACATGTGGAGTGAATGGGATTATTTTTCCCAGCCTCCAGAGGAGAACCCCTCCAAAAAGGGTCGGAAGCTGAGAGAGTCATTAAGGCCCGGGGGCGAGGTGGCATTGAGTTCTACTATCCAACGTGTTTCACGTTGTAGGAGTATTTTGTTCCAGTCACCCCCTCTTTTGTTTGGGTGTATTCTATCTAAAATTATGAATTGAATAGCCGGGAAGTGGCCGTGGTGGAAGTCTCTTACATGTCTGCCTAGGGGAAGGTCGGGGTTTGCCGTCTTCATGCTTATAATATGTCGGTAAGCTCTGTTATGGAACTCAAGTTTAGTTTTGCCTACATAGTACCCACCGCATGGGCATAGTAGTAAATATACTACCCCGGTGGTTTTGCAATTGGCGTAGTGGCGTGGTTGGTATTTTTTACCGTTAGGTAGAACGATGTTGGGGGTTACACACATATATTGGCAATATGGGCATCCACCACAACGGAAGGTTCCTGGTCTTTTGCAGGGGTCTCGTCTGGGTTCACCTGTGTATTCGCTGTGGACTAGCATATCCTTCAAAGATTTTGTTTTTCTAAAAGTAATTGCTGGATATTGTTGTATGTGTTGGTTGAGGGTGGGGTCGATTGTCAGGAGATGCCAGTATTTGTTAATAATTTTCTTGACTGTGGCGTGCTGTTTAGTGTATTTGGTGATGATTCGGATGGTGTCTGTTTTCTTTGTTGTGGCTTTCTTAGGTAATTTAGGGAATAGTAGATCTGCTCTGTTTTTTTCAGCGGCACGTTTGAAGGCTCTTTTTAAACATGTGTTGGAGTATCCCCGTTTACGGAGTCTCTCTCTTAGTTTGTTAGCTTCAATTTGGAATGTTTCATTCTTTGAGCAGTTGCGGCGAATTCTAAGGTACTGACTGTAGGGAATAGATTTGAGAAGGGGGGCTGGGTGTGAGCTGGTGGCATGCAAGATGGTGTTCCCAGCAGTGGGTTTCCGGTATATTGAGCTAGTAAGTAGGCCATCTGTGTTTTTTTCTATGGTTACATCAAGAAAATTTATTGTCTGTTGGCCTTCTTTTTTCCATCCCCTGGGGCTGATCTTTTCCCTATGGTCCCACCCGGCGCACCCGGGGGGAGACGTGACTATGTTACGGGCCCCCCCCGCTCGTTGGCCCCTCCTGCGGATGACGGCCGAACCTACTGGCCCCGCCCGCGGCTCAGGGACCAATCACTGCGCCGGCGCCGTTGAAACGCAGGCCGCACTTCCGCATCCGGGGGCATGTCCTGCGTTCCATCGGCGGGGGATGCCATTGGCTGCACAGATGACGCCGGAGCGTGCTCGCGGCTCGCACTGCGCATGCTCCGGCGTCCTTCATGGGCATTTAAACGGCGGTGGATGCCAGACACAGCATCCGCCGCCGAGGACTGCAGACGTGACCTGCGATATACAAGGTAATCACCTGGGACCCCCCCACAAACCATTTTTACCTTCCTTACCACTGGCTGACCCCAATAGAGTAAAAACCTGTCATTTCAGGAATCTGATAAGGAAACCAACACTTAAAAAAACTATTTGCTATTTGAAACATCACCAGGTAACTTACCAGCTGGATCTATTTGAATTTAATTTAATTTATTTCCACTCTTTTACCCCTTATCTGCCCACTGTGTATAACATATATGCCATATCTCTGGTTCCCAGATGCACCTCTCAAACCTAGAGAAGAGAACCAAAACATGGATTAACTCATTCTATTTAGGAATAATACTCTGCTAATTTCTGAGAATCAGCAACACGACTCCTGGTCAGGAAATCCTCACGCAACAATTAAATTAAGGTACGAGTACTAAACACTCTCCCTGGTAGAATACTGTACGAGCTAACCCTAATATATAATAATACATAACAGGATACACATATGTGTATATATATATATATATGTATATATAATATATATTTTTCAGTTGACTCTACCAACCTACAACACCCCCTACCTCGTGACCTTCAACACAACAGGTACATCCCCTTAACCAGAAGTGTCAATACTTTTATTACAAGGTACCTCTCCTCTTACTTCTACACCTATCCTAAGAGCAGTTTAGTTATCCCTTTTAATACATCTTCAAATAATTCGATTCTCCTGCATATACGTTTACACAGAGACACGTGCAGCCTCCTTTCAGGCATCCTCGCTGGGGCCACATTGGTGAAGATCCACACCCTCAGGGACCTAGGGGTGCATACTTCGGCACTAAGCACAGCGGAACCCCTCTTTTCTTTTACTTTTACCAGTAGTGACTCTCTTGTCACATCCCAAGCAACCTACAGGTATGAAACTTTTATATCCAGATGTCTTCTATAGGTATAACATCTAAATACTTGAAATATACTGAAACTGACATAATTTGTTATGCAATTAATTTATACAATATCTACCATGTTATGCAGGAAATCACAAAACCTCCCCACTTCCCAGACCCCTGAAGAAAGGCCTGCGTGCCTGAAACGCGTCGGGTGGGAGGATTTCCTTCAAGAAACCAACATATACCTTTGAGTATATGCACCATTATTTCTTTCAACCATATATAGATCATTTGTGTTATCACATTATTTGTGTTCTCTGTATCATTTATGTAATATCTCAGATCCATTGAGATCTATTTTAAACTTGTTAATAATAAAAATATTTTTACTTTTATACATCTGTGGAAGTGTGCTTGCCGTTAAAGTCCCACACCCCAGGGGGACCCTCCATTTTTTGTCTTATCGGAAAGCCGATCGCCTGCAGTTTAAAAAAATACCAGGGTTATGGCAGCTATCTGCTGCCATAACACCGGTATTTAGCTTTAAACTCAGGACGTATATATACTATTGCCAGATGGGAGGTGGTTAAAATTGCCCACACTCATGGAATGGCGCCAAACTTCAGTACCTAAAAATCTCCATAGGCTACGCTTTAAAAAATGTTTACAGGTTACCAGTTTAGAGTTACAGAGGAGGTCCAGTGCTAGAATTATTGCTCTCACTCTAACATTCGCTGGGATAACCCACATGTGTGGTTTGAACGCCATTTACATATGTGGATCCGACCTACGTATGCGCTTGCTTCTGTGTGCGAGCACGACGGGACAGGGGCGTTTTCATTTTTTTGTTTATTTTATTTTAATTTTTTTGATTTTTACACTGGGGGAGGGGCCAGGAGAGTCGGCGAAGGACCCAAGAAGAGGAGGATCTGGGCTGCTCGGTGCAAAACCAACTGCACAGAGGAGGTAAATATTACATGCTTGCTATTTTTAACTAAAAAAAAACCTGATACTTTTACTTTACAAATATCATGTTGTGGTTCTAGGTAATTTGTATGGAATTTGTTAATGATAACTAGAAAAGCAGAAAAATAGATCCCCTGGAGTCAGCAACAATAGACCCCCCCCCCACCACAATAGATCCCCGCAGCAACAATAAATCTTCCCTGCAAAAATAGAAAAAACAGTAAGGCCCCTTTCACACTAGTGCGACTTGTCCCACGATTTTGGACCGCAAAATCGCATGACAAGTCGTTTTCCATTATTTTCAATGAGCCCCATTCATATCAGTGCATTTTGAAGTCGCACCGACTTCAAAGTAGTTCCTGCACTACTTTGCCACGATTTTAATGCGTTTTAAAAGGCATATAGCCTTGCCATTGCTTTCAAAATCGCGACAAAGTCCTGGCAAAATCGCGGTAAAATCGTGTCGCATAAGTGTGAAAGGGGCCTACAATAGATACCCTGCAATCAGCAACAATAGCCACCCAGAAACAATAAATGCTCCCCTGCAACAATCGCCCCCCCCCCAATAAATCCTCCCCTGCAACAATAGACCCCCCCCCCCCAACAATAGCCCCCCGGCAACAATTGGAGTACCTGAGTGTCTGTGAGTACCTGCGAGTGTCTGTGAGTGTCAGTGAGTACCTGTAAATACCTGAGTGTGTGGGTGTGTCAGTGAGTGTAGCGGCATACCAGAGGGTAAGAAAGTAGAGTTAGGAAGCTAGAAAACAGCCACACAGATAGACTTAAATTACTGAATCCCCATTAGATTCGATTAGTAGGTACAATGCCCGGCAGGTGTGGAGATGCGATTCGGTGTACATCTTGTGGTATGCATACGTTCCTCAATCATGCGATCGAGGGCGAATAAAAATGCACAAAGTGTAAGCACGTTGTTTCCCTGGAAGCTCAGGTCCTGAATCTAGGGAAGCAGCTGGCAACACTGAGACGTATGTCCATACTGAAGGAGAGCTGGGATCGTACCCGTCAGGTGCAGGCTGGGGCCTGCACAGAGGTGGGCGGAGAGACGGAGGTGCAGGCATCAGAGCAGAGTAGATGGGTGACAGTTAGGAAGGGTAAAGGGGAAAAAGGCAAGGAGGCCGATCCTGGGCTGGAGCACCCCAATAAATACGCCTCGTTGCGTGATGTTGGGGAAACCAGTCAGGGACCAGCATTGCTGGAGCAGAACGACGCCCCTAGCTGCCAGGGGAAGAACTCCTCCAGTGAGGCCAGGAGAAAGGGAAAGGAAAGACAGGTGCTGGTGGTAGGGGACTCAATCATTAGAAGGACAGACAGTGCAATCCGTCACAAAGACCGTGGGCGCCGAACAGTCTGTTGTCTACCGGGCACTCGGGTTCAGCACATCGTGGATTGGGTGGACAGATTACTGGGTGGGGTACACTTGGGTACCAATGACATAGGCAGAGGAAGATGGAGAGTCCTAAACAATTTCAGGGACTTAGGCGCTAAGTTGAGGAGTAGGACCTCCAAGGTAGTATTTTCAGAAATACTACCTGTACCTCGAGCCACACCAGAGAGGCAGCGGGAGATTAGGGAAGTTAACGAGTGGCTGAGGAGCTGGTGTAGTAAGGAGGGTTTCGGGTTCCTGGAGAACTGGGCCGTCTTCTCAGTCAGCCACCGGCCCTTTGGTAGGGACGGATTGCACCTAAATGGGGAGGGTGCAGCCGTAGAGCAAGATTCAGAGGGCACAAATGGGGACATTAGTGGAAAGGTGTTTAGAGTACCTAAGGCCAGGGGGGGCTATGGGGAAAAATCACAAGAGCAGCCTAAAATCAACATCAAACGAGGATATATGTAACCGGTCAAAACTACGAGGTTTGTATACCAATGCCAGAAGCCTGGCTAACAAGATGGGAGAGCTGGAGCTCCTGATGTTTGAGGAGGACTTAGATTTTGTGGGGATAACAGAGACTTGGTTCGACAACTCTCATGACTGGATGGCGACCATTCCGGGGTATTCCCTTTATCGTAGAGATAGAGAAGGTAAAAAAGGGGGAGGGCTATGTCTGTATATTAAGAACAGTGTACAGGTGGGTCGTGGCTTGGATGTAGAGCGGAGGATGGGAGCGCAGCACCCATCCTGCTACCTAAATATCGATCAGACTCACCTCCGGGACTCTCATCGGTGATCCGGTACATCCCTGGTACTCACCCATGCCTTCAAAACGCCGCCCGCCGGCCACCTCTAAGACCTTGGCTCCTTCGGCCGCATGCTCTGACGCCATCTTTGTGGAGCAGCTTCGTGCACTTCTTGCTGGCATGGCGGCAACTCAGGCCTCTGATTCCTCTCCTGGCGCATCGACTCCTGCGGTGGGACCTGACACGGAGGTCATTCTTCACACCATCGAACACAGCAAGACGTCCCTGCTGGTGAGGATTGACCATCTGGCGGAAGAATGCAACCTCATCCGCAACTACTTGGACAAGATCAGGGGGCGCCTCACCGAGGCTGAGCAGCGGGTCTCGGCCGCTGAGGACATCTCTACTACACACTCTGACCTCCTTGACAGATTGCAATCTAAAGTCGATCTCCTTATGGCCAAAGCTGATGACGCCAAGAATCGTATGCGGCGAAACAAGGTGCGGGTCCTGGGCCTGCCAGAGGGAGCGGAGGAAGCTGCTCCGGCTGAGTTCGCCGAGCACTTCTTTAAGGATCTCTTGGGAATGATGGAGGTGTCCCCCACCTACGTGGTGGAGAGGGCTCATCGAGTCCCCACTGGTAGGGGGATTCCGGGTGCCCCCCCAAGACCCTTCCTGGTCCGCTTCCTGAACTACAGGGACAGGGATAGGATCCTTGGCGAGGCCCGCAAACCTCCTTTCCTGCGCTTTGAGAATGCTGCTGTACACCTATATGCTGACTTCTCGGCTGATCTACAGAGGAAACGCAAGTCTTTCACAGATGTCCGTCGCCGACTACGGGAGAAGGGAGTGCAATACGGCATGCTCTACCCAAGTCGCCTGCGGGTCACTCATGGCGGAGTGGTGCGCTTCTTCAATACACCGGAGGATGCTGATGCCTGGCTCTTGCGTTGAGGCTCTGGTGGTACTCTGGGGGTCCCCTGCTATCTTCCCTCTCCTTTTGTCCTTCCTCTCCTTCCCCCCCATGATCACTACATGGCCTCCCTCTTCGTCTTCCTCACTACGGGTGGATACCTATTGACTGTTTGACGCCGGATTCCCCTTCCTTTTTCCTGCACTGGCCATCCTGTCCTGTACTGTTTGCCATACCCCTGCACTTGATCCCTTGCTTAGGGAGCTCCCGAAGAGCGTGCTCATGGTTTTTTCAACCCCTTCTTCTTTTATATATTTTGTGTTTTTTGCCTTTTTCTTTTATTTTTCACTTTTGGCCTGTTATTCCACGGCTCGGACCTTTGAACTGGCACGGGGTGGGGCTGCTACCCCGCGGACTGCTTTTGGGCCCGTGGTCTGACCGACTGAACGGTTTATTTTCCTGGCCTGCGCCAGATGATTGCTGCCTAGGCTTTTTTCTAGTCAGTGGAGCGTTGAGTTAAATTTTGGGGATGAAGTCGACCTGAAGCACGGTTGCTTCCTGGTCGACAGGGAGTCTTATGTTATTTTTGTCTTTTTCTACTTTTGATTTCTTGTTTATGGCTGCATACCCTCGTTACACCGTACAATTTTATGTCTACTATGCTGCTTCACTGTTTTATGGTCTTTCACTGTGGGACGAAATCTGGGCTCTGTGCCTCACTGGGATTGGGTGTGAGGGGTGGCGTGGTTGGTCTCCTGCCTGGCCTCTGGCTCCCCTCCCTTTGCGCTTCATCCTCCTGTTTAATGCTCCCCCTTGCTCCATGGCGGACCAAATTAAAGCGCTGTCTTGGAATGTGCGGGGCCTGAATAATAAATTTAAACATGCGCTCCTCTTTAAGTATCATCAGTCCTCCAAGCCACATGTGGTCTGCCTCCAGGAGACCCATTTAACGGGGAGTGCTGTATTGGCCCTTCGTAGATGGGCACCTTAAAGACCACAACATACAGGGGTATACAATGTACGGTTAACAGCAAACACACACACGCATCATAGGTTGAACTGGATGGACTGATGTCTTTTTTCAATCTTACAAACTATGTAAATAAATAGTTCCCCCAAGCAACAATAAATCCTCCGCTGCAACAATAGCCCCACCCACAACAAAATGCCTTCCAGCAACAACAATAGGTTCACCCCAGCAACAATAGATCCCCCAATAGCAAGCATCAATAGGCCCTTCAGCTCACCCCACTGACCCAGCACCCCTTTGCTATTGCATACATTCAGACTGGAGGTGCCAGAACTGCTTTCCCCCACGTTCCCGCTAAAAAAAGCCCTGCACTTAACAATAAATAATGTACACCAAGCTGGTATATTTTCAAATACATGCTTTACATAACCAAGATGACTGCAACATGGGAGAGGAATGCATCTTGTAACTCGAAGCGTTTCTTGAATGCTTTCACTTGCTCATCTTGCTGGTGGTAAATCCAAGTATCCCGGGGTGACTGAGCCCATTAAGCTCCACCTATAACTGAAAATTCGACTTTTGGATAGACTGACACATTTAGGTCTCATTCACATGGGGAGCTTACCCCGGTAATCTGTGAATGAGCCGTGTCTTTTAGCGGCGCGCGCTCGCCCCCTATTGGCTCCCAGGCTAGTGACGTACTGGTACGTCACTTTGCCTGGGAGGGGCTGACCGTATATAGTCGGGGGGCGGTCGGCAAGTGGTTAACCACTTTACCACCGGAGGATTTTGCTGTCTTACGTCCAGGCCACTTTTTGCGATTCGGCACTGTGCGACTTTAACTGACAATTGCGCGGTCGTGGGACGCCATACCCAAACGAAATTTACGTTCTTTTTTTCCCACAAACAGAGCTTTCTTTTGGTGGTATTTGATTACCTGTGCGATTTTTACTTTTTGCGCTATAAACAAAAAAAGAGCATTTATTTTGAAAAATTATTTTTTAATATTTTTTTATATGAAATTTCCCCCAAAAAAATGTAAAAATCAAAATTTTTTTACATTTTTGGCCAATTTGTTTTCTGCTACCTATGTTTGGTAAAAAAAATCACAATAAGCGTATTTTGATTGGTTTGCCCAAAAGTTATTGCGTTTATTAACTAAGGGAAAGATTTCTGTCATTTTTGGTGGGTTTTTTTTAACGAGTAATGGCAGCGATCTGTGATTTTTTTTTTTTTTTTTTTTTTTGCGGGACTGCGACATTGCGGCGGACAGATCGGACCCTTGACTGACATTTTTGACACTTTTGGGGTTACCAGTGACATTACTGCAGTAATCAGTGCTATATATATGCACTGTTACTGTAAAAATGACACTGGCAGGGAAGGGGTTAATTTTATTGGAGAGGGAGGGGTTAATGTATGCCTGGTGCTTACTGACGTGTGTGGGGGGAGGTGACTGAGTGAGTCAGGGACAGATCGCATGTTCAGCTATGCTGAACACTGCGATCTGTCACTAAGGGTCACTGAGGAGATCCGCCTGTTTACACAGGCGGGCGGATCTCCAAACTAGATTCCCCGACGATCGGGGAAGAGCAGTGGCGATCGCCGCCGCTCCTCCCCTGGCCCGACTCCCGCTGTGAATGAAAACAGCGGGAGCGCGCCTCCGGCAGCGCGCGAGCGCCGCCTACAGGGGGAGGAGTCCAGCGACGTAGTACTACGTTGCTGGCCGATAACTAACCACTTTGCCGCAGTACGTGGTTAAGTGGCAAGTGGTTAAAGACATGGCCCATTCACGGACTACGGGTGTAAGCATCCATGTGAATGAGGCCTCAAGTCCACTTCTGGACCGGGCCTATTTCTGAAACTTGTTGTTTACAAGTTAAAATAATTTTTTTTTTTTGCTAAAATTGGAAACGATCAGGCGGCTGTGCACTTTCACACACCTTGGAAGCACTGGAGAGCACCAGCAGGGGGCACCAGAGGAGGAGGATCGGGGCTGCTCTGTGCAGTACAATTGCATAGAGCAGGTAAGTATAACGTGTTGCCCTAATGTTGTATAGCGCTGCGCAAACTGTTGTCACTAAATCCTGTATAATCATAATAATAACATAATGTATATTATATATATATTTTTTTTTACAATCAATTTTTATTAATCTGTAAAGAATAACGATACACAAATTAATAAGCAGTAGTTGATAACATTGGTGTAAACTTCAATACAAGGAAGGGTCAGTAACTTTTTATAAAAAAATTTGATATCCCTGATCATCCCACCCCAGACTCAGCGGTGCGGCTACGCTTTAAATTTTTTTTTACAGGTTACCAGTTTAGAGTTACAGAGGTGGTCCAGTGCTAGGATAACCCACATGTGTGGTTTGAACGCCGTTTACATATGTGGATCCGACCTAGGTATGCATTTGCTTTTGTGTGCGAGCACGACGGGATAGGGGGTGTTTTAATTTTTTGTTAATTTTATTTTAATTTTTTTATTTTTACACTGGGGGAGGGGCCAGGAGAGTCGGCGAAGGACCCAAGAAGAGGAGGATCAATGAGGCTGCACTGATGGGCATTATTGAGGCTGCACTGATGGGCATTATTGAGGCTGCACTGATGGGCGCTGATGAGGCGGAACTTATGGGCACTGATAGACTGTGGTTGTGGTCTGTGGTTTACAGATGACAGGGCGGGTCAAAAAAAGGAAGGGGTGTGGCCTTGACAAGAAGGGGTGGGTCATATTTAAATTAGGGGGTGCCCAACTTTAGTCAGGCCTAGGGCAGCACAAAACCTAAATACACCACTGTACTCGGCGTGACATCTTTTACAATACACCAAAAAAAAAATGGGCTAACTTTACTGTTTAGTTTTTTTTTAAAAGCAGTGAAATGCATTTTTTTCCCAAAAATTGCGTTTGAAAGACCGCTTCGCAAATACCGCGTGACAAAAAATATTGCAACTACCGCCATTTTATTCTCCAGAGTCTTTGCTAAAAAAATATATATAATGTTTGGAGGTTATAAGTAATTTTCTAGGTAAAAATAAAGATTTGAACTTGTAAACAACGTGTCAGAAATGAGCTCGGTCCAGAAATGGTTAAGTAATCATCAGGCCTAAAATGTGTATTTAAAAAAAAAAAAAAGTTGGGCAGGAGGTGAGATGTCCATCCGTGTGGGGAATTGATTGTTGGGGCCCCTTTTCAGTGCTCTTTGGTGCCCTTTCATGGTATCATTCCACCATGGCTTCCTGGTGACTTCTGTGCTTAACATGGTATCATTCAACCATGGCTTTTTGAGTTCACTGGGAATTGTCTTGTTGGGTTTTTGCACATGGTATCATTCTACCACGGCTTCCTGGTGACTTGAATCATGGTATTGTTCCACCACGGATTGTTTAGTCACTGGAAATTTTCCTCCAACATCTGACTTTTCACATGGTATCATCATTCAACCATAGCTTTTTGAGTTCACTGGGAATTGTCTTGTTGGGTTTTTGCACATGGTATCATTCTACCACGGCTTCCTGGTGACTTGAATCATGGTATTGTTCCACCACGGATTGTTGAGTCACTGGAAATTTTCCTCCAACATGTGTGTTTGCACATGGTATCATTCCACCATGGCTCCCTGGTGATCTCTGTGCTTGCACATTGTATCATTCCAACACGGCTGTGCTGTTAAGTCACTGGAAATTTACCTCCAACATCTGTGTAGGCACATGGTATCATTCCACCATGGTTTACACTATCAGCCATTCACGGCCCATGCTCTACCAACTGCACTGAATACTAATGAAACCATTATTGTATTTATACCCCCCATTTACAAAGCTTTCCAACTTATGGAGACTCAAATTTGACATTTTAAACTCAAAACCAACATTAAAATCTTTCTTATTGGCTTGTATATCGCTTCCCAATCCTTCCGGCTCTATAAACCGTCCAGAAACTTAAATTATTTGCATTCTACCAACCCTGAGCTGACAAAATTCATTACCCAGAATCCTTTGCGAAGATATGCAAATGAGCTGGTGCATCCAGCTAACTGATAACTGTCACCAGTGTGCTTATGGCAGCACTTCGCCCCAACCTGCATTTTTTCAAACGGCTGCTGCTGTAACTGATCACATGCGGCACCATGGCAACGGCAGGTCTGATCAGTTAATTAGATGGCTCCTTCCTCAGCTGGGAATGATTGGAGGATCTGTATTCTTTCTATCAATTCACAAACTTGGCCCAAATTTTTTTTTTACTAATATGAAAGATGATGTTACTTTGAGTAAATAAATTCATAACATGTTACTCTTTACCACTTGCCTATTAGGCCTATTTTTGACATTTGGTGTTTATAAGCTAAAATCAGTTGTTTTTGCTAGAAAACTACTTAGAACCCCCAAACATTATATATTTTTTTTTAGCAGAGACCCTAGAGAATAAAATGGAGATTATTGTAATATTTTTTATCACACCGTATTTGCGCAGCGGTCTTCCAAACGCAATTGTTTTGGAAAAAATTCACTTTTAATAAAAAAAATAAGGAACTAGTAAAGTTAGCCCAATTTTTTTCCATAATGTGAAAGATAATGTTACGCCGAGTAAATAGATACCCAACATGTCATGCTTCAAAATTGCGCACGCTCACGGAATTTCTACAGGTTGCTATCTTAGAGTTACAGAGGAGGTCTAGGGCTCAAATTATTGCTCTCGCTCTAACGATCGCGGCGATACCTCACATGTGTGGTTTGAACACCGTTTACATATGTGGGCGGGGTTTCCGTGTGCGTTCGCTTCTGCGTGAGCTAACGGGGACAGGGCGCTTTAATTTTTTTTTTTTTTTACTATTTATTTTATTTATTATTTTTTATATTTACACCGTTTTTTTAAAAATTGATAATTTTTATTTCTAATACAAGGAATGTAAACATTCCTTGTAATAGAAATAGGCATGACAGGACCTCTTTTTTGTGAGATCTGGGGTCAAAAAGTCCTCAGATCTCACAAGTACACTAATAAAGATAGAAAGGAAAAAAAAAAAAAGGGACCTTTAAGCCGTTTGCTTGGCAACGACGTTTGCCGTTGCTCCGGTCCTCCAAGACAATAGAGTCGAGTGAGGGCAAGCTTGCCCTCACTCGACATCCTGTCTGTGAGGATCCGGGACCCGATCGTTTTCCCCGCTGCCGGCGGGTCCGGTAAGCGGGGAAAAGGACCGGGACGCGGCGGGAGGGGGGGGGGGGCACCCCTTCCGCCATCCCGGAGGGTGATCTCGCGGTGAATCCGCCGCTGGGACCACCCTTATCGGAAAGCCGATCGCCTGCAGTTTAAAAAAATACCAGGGTTATGGCAGCTATCTGCTGCCATAACACCGGTATTTAGCTTTAAACTCAGGACGTATATATACTATTGCCAGATGGGAGGTGGTTAAAATTGCCCACACTCATGGAATGGCGCCAAACTTCAGTACCTAAAAATCTCCATAGGCTACGCTTTAAAAAATGTTTACAGGTTACCAGTTTAGAGTTACAGAGGAGGTCCAGTGCTAGAATTATTGCTCTCACTCTAACATTCGCTGGGATAACCCACATGTGTGGTTTGAACGCCATTTACATATGTGGATCCGACCTACGTATGCGCTTGCTTCTGTGTGCGAGCACGACGGGACAGGGGCGTTTTCATTTTTTTGTTTATTTTATTTTAATTTTTTTGATTTTTACACTGGGGGAGGGGCCAGGAGAGTCGGCGAAGGACCCAAGAAGAGGAGGATCTGGGCTGCTCGGTGCAAAACCAACTGCACAGAGGAGGTAAATATTACATGCTTGCTATTTTTAACTAAAAAAAAACCTGATACTTTTACTTTACAAATATCATGTTGTGGTTCTAGGTAATTTGTATGGAATTTGTTAATGATAACTAGAAAAGCAGAAAAATAGATCCCCTGGAGTCAGCAACAATAGACCCCCCCCCCCCCCCACCACAATAGATCCCCGCAGCAACAATAAATCTTCCCTGCAAAAATAGAAAAAACAGTAAGGCCCCTTTCACACTAGTGCGACTTGTCCCGCGATTTTGGACCGCAAAATCGCATGACAAGTCGTTTTCCATTATTTTCAATGAGCCCCATTCATATCAGTGCATTTTGAAGTCGCACCGACTTCAAAGTAGTTCCTGCACTACTTTGCCACGATTTTAATGCGTTTTAAAGGCATATAGCCTTGCAATTGCTTTCAAAATCGCGACAAAGTCCTGGCAAAATCGCGGTAAAATCGTGTCGCATAAGTGTGAAAGGGGCCTACAATAGATACCCTGCAATCAGCAACAATAGCCACCCAGAAACAATAAATGCTCCCCTGCAACAATCGCCCCCCCCCCCCCAATAAATCCTCCCCTGCAACAATAGACCCCCCCCCCAACAATAGCCCCCTGGCAACAATTGGAGTACCTGAGTGTCTGTGAGTACCTGCGAGTGTCTGTGAGTGTCAGTGAGTACCTGTAAATACCTGAGTGTGTGGGTGTGTCAGTGAGTGTAGCGGCATACCAGAGGGTAAGAAAGTAGAGTTAGGAAGCTAGAAAACAGCCACACAGATAGACTTAAATTACTGAATCCCCATTAGATTCGATTAGTAGGTACAATGCCCGGCAGGTGTGGAGATGCGATTCGGTGTACATCTTGTGGTATGCATACGTTCCTCGATCATGCGATCGAGGGCGAATAAAAATGCACAAAGTGTAAGCACGTTGTTTCCCTGGAAGCTCAGGTCCTGAATCTAGGGAAGCAGCTGGCAACACTGAGACGTATGTCCATACTGAAGGAGAGCTGGGATCGTACCCGTCAGGTGCAGGCTGGGGCCTGCACAGAGGTGGGCGGAGAGACGGAGGTGCAGGCATCAGAGCAGAGTAGATGGGTGACAGTTAGGAAGGGTAAAGGGGAAAAAGGCAAGGAGGCCGATCCTGGGCTGGAGCACCCCAATAAATACGCCTCGTTGCGTGATGTTGGGGAAACCAGTCAGGGACCAGCATTGCTGGAGCAGAACGACGCCCCTAGCTGCCAGGGGAAGAACTCCTCCAGTGAGGCCAGGAGAAAGGGAAAGGAAAGACAGGTGCTGGTGGTAGGGGACTCAATCATTAGAAGGACAGACAGTGCAATCCGTCACAAAGACTGTGGGCGCCGAACAGTCTGTTGTCTACCGGGCACTCGGGTTCAGCACATCGTGGATTGGGTGGACAGATTACTGGGTGGGGTACACTTGGGTACCAATGACATAGGCAGAGGAAGATGGAGAGTCCTAAACAATTTCAGGGACTTAGGCGCTAAGTTGAGGAGTAGGACCTCCAAGGTAGTATTTTCAGAAATACTACCTGTACCTCGAGCCACACCAGAGAGGCAGCGGGAGATTAGGGAAGTTAACGAGTGGCTGAGGAGCTGGTGTAGTAAGGAGGGTTTCGGGTTCCTGGAGAACTGGGCCGTCTTCTCAGTCAGCCACCGGCCCTTTGGTAGGGACGGATTGCACCTAAATGGGGAGGGTGCAGCCGTACTGGGTGAGAGGATGGCCATAAAGTTAGAGGGGCTTTTAAACTAGGTAATCGGGGGGAGGGTACAGTTGTAGAATTAGCCAGCGGGGAGCAAGATTCAGAGGGCACAAATGGGGACATTAGTGGAAAGGTGTTTAGAGTACCTAAGGCCAGGGTGGCTATGGGGAAAAATCACAAGAGCAGCCTAAAATCAACATCAAACGAGGATATATGTAACCGGTCAAAACTACGAGGTTTGTATACCAATGCCAGAAGCCTGGCTAACAAGATGGGAGAGCTGGAGCTCCTGATGTTTGAGGAGGACTTAGATTTTGTGGGGATAACAGAGACTTGGTTCGACAACTCTCATGACTGGATGGCGACCATTCCGGGGTATTCCCTTTATCGTAGAGATAGAGAAGGTAAAAAAGGGGGAGGGGTATGTCTGTATATTAAGAACAGTGTACAGGTGGGTCGTGGCTTGGATGTAGAGCGGAGGATGGGAGCGCAGCACCCATCCTGCTACCTAAATATCGATCAGACTCACCTCCGGGACTCTCATCGGTGATCCGGTACATCCCTGGTACTCACCCATGCCTTCAAAACGCCGCCCGCCGGCCACCTCTAAGACCTTGGCTCCTTCGGCCGCATGCTCTGACGCCATCTTTGTGGAGCAGCTTCGTGCACTTCTTGCTGGCATGGCGGCAACTCAGGCCTCTGATTCCTCTCCTGGCGCATCGACTCCTGCGGTGGGACCTGACACGGAGGTCATTCTTCACACCATCGAACACAGCAAGACGTCCCTGCTGGTGAGGATTGACCATCTGGCGGAAGAATGCAACCTCATCCGCAACTACTTGGACAAGATCAGGGGGCGCCTCACCGAGGCTGAGCAGCGGGTCTCGGCCGCTGAGGACATCTCTACTACACACTCTGACCTCCTTGACAGATTGCAATCTAAAGTCGATCTCCTTATGGCCAAAGCTGATGACGCCAAGAATCGTATGCGGCGAAACAAGGTGCGGGTCCTGGGCCTGCCAGAGGGAGCGGAGGAAGCTGCTCCGGCTGAGTTCGCCGAGCACTTCTTTAAGGATCTCTTGGGAATGATGGAGGTGTCCCCCACCTACGTGGTGGAGAGGGCTCATCGAGTCCCCACTGGTAGGGGGATTCCGGGTGCCCCCCCAAGACCCTTCCTGGTCCGCTTCCTGAACTACAGGGACAGGGATAGGATCCTTGGCGAGGCCCGCAAACCTCCTTTCCTGCGCTTTGAGAATGCTGCTGTACACCTATATGCTGACTTCTCGGCTGATCTACAGAGGAAACGCAAGTCTTTCACAGATGTCCGTCGCCGACTACGGGAGAAGGGAGTGCAATACGGCATGCTCTACCCAAGTCGCCTGCGGGTCACTCATGGCGGAGTGGTGCGCTTCTTCAATACACCGGAGGATGCTGATGCCTGGCTCTTGCGTTGAGGCTCTGGTGGTACTCTGGGGGTCCCCTGCTATCTTCCCTCTCCTTTTGTCCTTCCTCTCCTTCCCCCCCATGATCACTACATGGCCTCCCTCTTCGTCTTCCTCACTACGGGTGGATACCTATTGACTGTTTGACGCCGGATTCCCCTTCCTTTTTCCTGCACTGGCCATCCTGTCCTGTACTGTTTGCCATACCCCTGCACTTGATCCCTTGCTTAGGGAGCTCCCGAAGAGCGTGCTCATGGTTTTTTCAACCCCTTCTTCTTTTATATATTTTGTGTTTTTTGCCTTTTTCTTTTATTTTTCACTTTTGGCCTGTTATTCCACGGCTCGGACCTTTGAACTGGCACGGGGTGGGGCTGCTACCCCGCGGACTGCTTTTGGGCCCGTGGTCTGACCGACTGAACGGTTTATTTTCCTGGCCTGCGCCAGATGATTGCTGCCTAGGCTTTTTTCTAGTCAGTGGAGCGTTGAGTTAAATTTTGGGGATGAAGTCGACCTGAAGCACGGTTGCTTCCTGGTCAACAGGGAGTCTTATGTTATTTTTGTCTTTTTCTACTTTTGATTTCTTGTTTATGGCTGCATACCCTCGTTACACCGTACAATTTTATGTCTACTATGCTGCTTCACTGTTTTATGGTCTTTCACTGTGGGACGAAATCTGGGCTCTGTGCCTCACTGGGATTGGGTGTGAGGGGTGGCGTGGTTGGTCTCCTGCCTGGCCTCTGGCTCCCCTCCCTTTGCGCTTCATCCTCCTGTTTAATGCTCCCCCTTGCTCCATGGCGGACCAAATTAAAGCGCTGTCTTGGAATGTGCGGGGCCTGAATAATAAATTTAAACATGCGCTCCTCTTTAAGTATCATCAGTCCTCCAAGCCACATGTGGTCTGCCTCCAGGAGACCCATTTAACGGGGAGTGCTGTATTGGCCCTTCGTAGATGGGCACCTTAAAGACCACAACATACAGGGGTATACAATGTACGGTTAACAGCAAACACACACACGCATCATAGGTTGAACTGGATGGACTGATGTCTTTTTTCAATCTTACAAACTATGTAAATAAATAGTTCCCCCAAGCAACAATAAATCCTCCGCTGCAACAATAGCCCCACCCACAACAAAATGCCTTCCAGCAACAACAATAGGTTCACCCCAGCAACAATAGATCCCCCAATAGCAAGCATCAATAGGCCCTTCAGCTCACCCCACTGACCCAGCACCCCTTTGCTATTGCATACATTCAGACTGGAGGTGCCAGAACTGCTTTCCCCCACGTTCCCGCTAAAAAAAGCCCTGCACTTAACAATAAATAATGTACACCAAGCTGGTATATTTTCAAATACATGCTTTACATAACCAAGATGACTGCAACATGGGAGAGGAATGCATCTTGTAACTCGAAGCGTTTCTTGAATGCTTTCACTTGCTCATCTTGCTGGTGGTAAATCCAAGTATCCCGGGGTGACTGAGCCCATTAAGCTCCACCTATAACTGAAAATTCGACTTTTGGATAGACTGACACATTTAGGTCTCATTCACATGGGGAGCTTACCCCGGTAGTCTGTGAATGAGCCGTGTCTTTTAGCGGCGCGCGCTCGCCCCCTATTGGCTCCCAGGCTAGTGACGTACTGGTACGTCACTTTGCCTGGGAGGGGCTGACCGTATATAGTCGGGGGGCAGTCGGCAAGTGGTTAACCACTTTACCACCGGAGGATTTTGCTGTCTTACGTCCAGGCCACTTTTTGCGATTCGGCGCTGTGCGACTTTAACTGACAATTGCGCGGTCGTGGGACGCCGTACCCAAACTAAATTTACGTTCTTTTTTTCCCACAAACAGAGCTTTCTTTTGGTGGTATTTGATTACCTGTGCGATTTTTACTTTTTGCGCTATAAACAAAAAAAGAGCGTTTATTTTGAAAAATTATTTTTTAATATTTTTTTATATGAAATTCCCCCCAAAAAAATGTAAAAATCAAAATTTTTTTACATTTTTGGCCAATTTGTTTGCTACCTATGTTTGGTAAAAAAAATCACAATAAGCGTATTTTGATTGGTTTGCCCAAAAGTTATTGCGTTTATTAACTAAGGGAAAGATTTCTGTCATTTTTGGTGGGTTTTTTTTAACGAGTAATGGCAGCGATCTGCGATTTTTTTTTTTTTTTTTTGCGGGACTGCGACATTGCGGCGGACAGATCGGACCCTTGACTGACATTTTTGACACTTTTGGGGTTACCAGTGACATTACTGCAGTAATCAGTGCTATATATATATGCACTGTTACTGTAAAAATGACACTTGCAGGGAAGGGGTTAATTTTATTGGAGAGGGAGGGGTTAATGTATGCCTGGTGCTTACTGACGTGTGTGGGGGGAGGTGACTGAGTGAGTCAGGGACAGATCGCATGTTCAGCTATGCTGAACACTGCGATCTGTCACTAAGGGTCACTGAGGAGATCCGCCTGTTTACACAGGCGGGCGGATCTCCAAACTAGATTCCCCGACGATCGGGGAAGAGCAGTGGCGATCGCCGCCGCTCCTCCCCTGGCCCGACTCCCGCTGTGAATGAAAACAGCGGGAGCGCGCCTCCGGCAGCGCGCGAGCGCCGCCTACAGGGGGAGGAGTCCAGCGACGTAGTACTACGTTGCTGGCCGATAACTAACCACTTTGCCGCAGTACGTGGTTAAGTGGCAAGTGGTTAAAGACATGGCCCATTCACGGACTACGGGTGTAAGCATCCATGTGAATGAGGCCTCAAGTCCACTTCTGGACCGGGCCTATTTCTGAAACTTGTTGTTTACAAGTTAAAATAATTTTTTTTTTTTGCTAAAATTGGAAACGATCAGGCGGCTGTGCACTTTCACACACCTTGGAAGCACTGGAGAGCACCAGCAGGGGGCACCAGAGGAGGAGGATCGGGGCTGCTCTGTGCAGTACAATTGCATAGAGCAGGTAAGTATAACGTGTTGCCCTAATGTTGTATAGCGCTGCGCAAACTGTTGTCACTAAATCCTGTATAATCATAATAATAACATAATGTATATTATATATATATTTTTTTTTACAATCAATTTTTATTAATCTGTAAAGAATAACGATACACAAATTAATAAGCAGTAGTTGATAACATTGGTGTAAACTTCAATACAAGGAAGGGTCAGTAACTTTTTATAAAAAAATTTGATATCCCTGATCATCCCACCCCAGACTCAGCGGTGCGGCTACGCTTTAAATTTTTTTTTACAGGTTACCAGTTTAGAGTTACAGAGGTGGTCCAGTGCTAGGATAACCCACATGTGTGGTTTGAACGCCGTTTACATATGTGGATCCGACCTAGGTATGCATTTGCTTTTGTGTGCGAGCACGACGGGATAGGGGTGTTTTAATTTTTTGTTAATTTTATTTTAATTTTTTTATTTTTACACTGGGGGAGGGGCCAGGAGAGTCGGCGAAGGACCCAAGAAGAGGAGGATCAATGAGGCTGCACTGATGGGCATTATTGAGGCTGCACTGATGGGCGCTGATGAGGCGGAACTTATGGGCACTGATAGACTGTGGTTGTGGTCTGTGGTTTACAGATGACAGGGTGGGTCAAAAAAAGGAAGGGGTGTGGCCTTGACAAGAAGGGGTGGGTCATATTTAAATTAGGGGGTGCCCAACTTTAGTCAGGCCTAGGGCAGCACAAAACCTAAATACACCACTGTACTCGGCGTGACATCTTTTACAATACACCAAAAAAAAAATGGGCTAACTTTACTGTTTAGTTTTTTTTTAAAAGCAGTGAAATGCATTTTTTTCCCAAAAATTGCGTTTGAAAGACCGCTTCGCAAATACCGCGTGACAAAAAATATTGCAACTACCGCCATTTTATTCTCCAGAGTCTTTGCTAAAAAAATATATATAATGTTTGGAGGTTATAAGTAATTTTCTAGGTAAAAATAAAGATTTGAACTTGTAAACAACGTGTCAGAAATGAGCTCGGTCCAGAAATGGTTAAGTAATCATCAGGCCTAAAATGTGTATTTAAAAAAAAAAAAAAGTTGGGCAGGAGGTGAGATGTCCATCCGTGTGGGGAATTGATTGTTGGGGCCCCTTTTCAGTGCTCTTTGGTGCCCTTTCATGGTATCATTCCACCATGGCTTCCTGGTGACTTCTGTGCTTAACATGGTATCATTCAACCATGGCTTTTTGAGTTCACTGGGAATTGTCTTGTTGGGTTTTTGCACATGGTATCATTCTACCACGGCTTCCTGGTGACTTGAATCATGGTATTGTTCCACCACGGATTGTTTAGTCACTGGAAATTTTCCTCCAACATCTGACTTTTCACATGGTATCATCATTCAACCATAGCTTTTTGAGTTCACTGGGAATTGTCTTGTTGGGTTTTTGCACATGGTATCATTCTACCACGGCTTCCTGGTGACTTGAATCATGGTATTGTTCCACCACGGATTGTTGAGTCACTGGAAATTTTCCTCCAACATGTGTGTTTGCACATGGTATCATTCCACCATGGCTCCCTGGTGATCTCTGTGCTTGCACATTGTATCATTCCAACACGGCTGTGCTGTTAAGTCACTGGAAATTTACCTCCAACATCTGTGTAGGCACATGGTATCATTCCACCATGGTTTACACTATCAGCCATTCACGGCCCATGCTCTACCAACTGCACTGAATACTAATGAAACCATTATTGTATTTATACCCCCCATTTACAAAGCTTTCCAACTTATGGAGACTCAAATTTGACATTTTAAACTCAAAACCAACATTAAAATCTTTCTTATTGGCTTGTATATCGCTTCCCAATCCTTCCGGCTCTATAAACCGTCCAGAAACTTAAATTATTTGCATTCTACCAACCCTGAGCTGACAAAATTCATTACCCAGAATCCTTTGCGAAGATATGCAAATGAGCTGGTGCATCCAGCTAACTGATAACTGTCACCAGTGTGCTTATGGCAGCACTTCGCCCCAACCTGCATTTTTTCAAACGGCTGCTGCTGTAACTGATCACATGCGGCACCATGGCAACGGCAGGTCTGATCAGTTAATTAGATGGCTCCTTCCTCAGCTGGGAATGATTGGAGGATCTGTATTCTTTCTATCAATTCACAAACTTGGCCCAAATTTTTTTTTTACTAATATGAAAGATGATGTTACTTTGAGTAAATAAATTCATAACATGTTACTCTTTACCACTTGCCTATTAGGCCTATTTTTGACATTTGGTGTTTATAAGCTAAAATCAGTTGTTTTTGCTAGAAAACTACTTAGAACCCCCAAACATTATATATTTTTTTTTAGCAGAGACCCTAGAGAATAAAATGGAGATTATTGTAATATTTTTTATCACACCGTATTTGCGCAGCGGTCTTCCAAACGCAATTGTTTTGGAAAAAATTCACTTTTAATAAAAAAAATAAGGAACCAGTAAAGTTAGCCCAATTTTTTTCCATAATGTGAAAGATAATGTTACGCCGAGTAAATAGATACCCAACATGTCATGCTTCAAAATTGCGCACGCTCACGGAATTTCTACAGGTTGCTATCTTAGAGTTACAGAGGAGGTCTAGGGCTCAAATTATTGCTCTCGCTCTAACGATCGCGGCGATACCTCACATGTGTGGTTTGAACACCGTTTACATATGTGGGCGGGGTTTCCGTGTGCGTTCGCTTCTGCGTGAGCTAACGGGGACAGGGCGCTTTAATTTTTTTTTTTTTTTACTATTTATTTTATTTATTATTTTTTATATTTACACCGTTTTTTTAAAAATTGATAATTTTTATTTCTAATACAAGGAATGTAAACATTCCTTGTAATAGAAATAGGCATGACAGGACCTCTTTTTTGTGAGATCTGGGGTCAAAAAGTCCTCAGATCTCACAAGTACACTAATAAAGATAGAAAGGAAAAAAAAAAAAAGGGACCTTTAAGCCGTTTGCTTGGCAACGACGTTTGCCGTTGCTCCGGTCCTCCAAGACAATAGAGTCGAGTGAGGGCAAGCTTGCCCTCACTCGACATCCTGTCTGTGAGGATCCGGGACCCGATCGTTTTCCCCGCTGCCGGCGGGTCCGGTAAGCGGGGAAAAGGACCGGGACGCGGCGGGAGGGGGGGGGGGGCACCCCTTCCGCCATCCCGGAGGGTGATCTCGCGGTGAATCCGCCGCTGGGACCACCCTTATCGGAAAGCCGATCGCCTGCAGTTTAAAAAAATACCAGGGTTATGGCAGCTATCTGCTGCCATAACACCGGTATTTAGCTTTAAACTCAGGACGTATATATACTATTGCCAGATGGGAGGTGGTTAAAATTGCCCACACTCATGGAATGGCGCCAAACTTCAGTACCTAAAAATCTCCATAGGCTACGCTTTAAAAAATGTTTACAGGTTACCAGTTTAGAGTTACAGAGGAGGTCCAGTGCTAGAATTATTGCTCTCACTCTAACATTCGCTGGGATAACCCACATGTGTGGTTTGAACGCCATTTACATATGTGGATCCGACCTACGTATGCGCTTGCTTCTGTGTGCGAGCACGACGGGACAGGGGCGTTTTCATTTTTTTGTTTATTTTATTTTAATTTTTTTGATTTTTACACTGGGGGAGGGGCCAGGAGACTCGGCGAAGGACCCAAGAAGAGGAGGATCTGGGCTGCTCGGTGCAAAACCAACTGCACAGAGGAGGTAAATATTACATGCTTGCTATTTTTAACTAAAAAAAAACCTGATACTTTTACTTTACAAATATCATGTTGTGGTTCTAGGTAATTTGTATGGAATTTGTTAATGATAACTAGAAAAGCAGAAAAATAGATCCCCTGGAGTCAGCAACAATAGACCCCCCCCCCCCACCACAATAGATCCCCGCAGCAACAATAAATCTTCCCTGCAAAAATAGAAAAAACAGTAAGGCCCCTTTCACACTAGTGCGACTTGTCCCGCGATTTTGGACCGCAAAATCGCATGACAAGTCGTTTTCCATTATTTTCAATGAGCCCCATTCATATCAGTGCATTTTGAAGTCGCACCGACTTCAAAGTAGTTCCTGCACTACTTTGCCACGATTTTAATGCGTTTTAAAGGCATATAGCCTTGCAATTGCTTTCAAAATCGCGACAAAGTCCTGGCAAAATCGCGGTAAAATCGTGTCGCATAAGTGTGAAAGGGGCCTACAATAGATACCCTGCAATCAGCAACAATAGCCACCCAGAAACAATAAATGCTCCCCTGCAACAATCGCCCCCCCCCCCCAATAAATCCTCCCCTGCAACAATAGACCCCCCCCCCAACAATAGCCCCCTGGCAACAATTGGAGTACCTGAGTGTCTGTGAGTACCTGCGAGTGTCTGTGAGTGTCAGTGAGTACCTGTAAATACCTGAGTGTGTGGGTGTGTCAGTGAGTGTAGCGGCATACCAGAGGGTAAGAAAGTAGAGTTAGGAAGCTAGAAAACAGCCACACAGATAGACTTAAATTACTGAATCCCCATTAGATTCGATTAGTAGGTACAATGCCCGGCAGGTGTGGAGATGCGATTCGGTGTACATCTTGTGGTATGCATACGTTCCTCGATCATGCGATCGAGGGCGAATAAAAATGCACAAAGTGTAAGCACGTTGTTTCCCTGGAAGCTCAGGTCCTGAATCTAGGGAAGCAGCTGGCAACACTGAGACGTATGTCCATACTGAAGGAGAGCTGGGATCGTACCCGTCAGGTGCAGGCTGGGGCCTGCACAGAGGTGGGCGGAGAGACGGAGGTGCAGGCATCAGAGCAGAGTAGATGGGTGACAGTTAGGAAGGGTAAAGGGGAAAAAGGCAAGGAGGCCGATCCTGGGCTGGAGCACCCCAATAAATACGCCTCGTTGCGTGATGTTGGGGAAACCAGTCAGGGACCAGCATTGCTGGAGCAGAACGACGCCCCTAGCTGCCAGGGGAAGAACTCCTCCAGTGAGGCCAGGAGAAAGGGAAAGGAAAGACAGGTGCTGGTGGTAGGGGACTCAATCATTAGAAGGACAGACAGTGCAATCCGTCACAAAGACTGTGGGCGCCGAACAGTCTGTTGTCTACCGGGCACTCGGGTTCAGCACATCGTGGATTGGGTGGACAGATTACTGGGTGGGGTACACTT
The DNA here is from genome assembly GCF_965119305.1 of Pelophylax lessonae. NCBI lineage: Eukaryota > Metazoa > Chordata > Amphibia > Anura > Ranidae > Pelophylax > Pelophylax lessonae. The sequence continues at coordinate 493,546,542 of NC_138772.1, read as the reverse complement.
GGGTACCAATGACATAGGCAGAGGAAGATGGAGAGTCCTAAACAATTTCAGGGACTTAGGCGCTAAGTTGAGGAGTAGGACCTCCAAGGTAGTATTTTCAGAAATACTACCTGTACCTCGAGCCACACCAGAGAGGCAGCGGGAGATTAGGGAAGTTAACGAGTGGCTGAGGAGCTGGTGTAGTAAGGAGGGTTTCGGGTTCCTGGAGAACTGGGCCGTCTTCTCAGTCAGCCACCGGCCCTTTGGTAGGGACGGATTGCACCTAAATGGGGAGGGTGCAGCCGTACTGGGTGAGAGGATGGCCATAAAGTTAGAGGGGCTTTTAAACTAGGTAATCGGGGGGAGGGTACAGTTGTAGAATTAGCCAGCGGGGAGCAAGATTCAGAGGGCACAAATGGGGACATTAGTGGAAAGGTGTTTAGAGTACCTAAGGCCAGGGTGGCTATGGGGAAAAATCACAAGAGCAGCCTAAAATCAACATCAAACGAGGATATATGTAACCGGTCAAAACTACGAGGTTTGTATACCAATGCCAGAAGCCTGGCTAACAAGATGGGAGAGCTGGAGCTCCTGATGTTTGAGGAGGACTTAGATTTTGTGGGGATAACAGAGACTTGGTTCGACAACTCTCATGACTGGATGGCGACCATTCCGGGGTATTCCCTTTATCGTAGAGATAGAGAAGGTAAAAAAGGGGGAGGGGTATGTCTGTATATTAAGAACAGTGTACAGGTGGGTCGTGGCTTGGATGTAGAGCGGAGGATGGGAGCGCAGCACCCATCCTGCTACCTAAATATCGATCAGACTCACCTCCGGGACTCTCATCGGTGATCCGGTACATCCCTGGTACTCACCCATGCCTTCAAAACGCCGCCCGCCGGCCACCTCTAAGACCTTGGCTCCTTCGGCCGCATGCTCTGACGCCATCTTTGTGGAGCAGCTTCGTGCACTTCTTGCTGGCATGGCGGCAACTCAGGCCTCTGATTCCTCTCCTGGCGCATCGACTCCTGCGGTGGGACCTGACACGGAGGTCATTCTTCACACCATCGAACACAGCAAGACGTCCCTGCTGGTGAGGATTGACCATCTGGCGGAAGAATGCAACCTCATCCGCAACTACTTGGACAAGATCAGGGGGCGCCTCACCGAGGCTGAGCAGCGGGTCTCGGCCGCTGAGGACATCTCTACTACACACTCTGACCTCCTTGACAGATTGCAATCTAAAGTCGATCTCCTTATGGCCAAAGCTGATGACGCCAAGAATCGTATGCGGCGAAACAAGGTGCGGGTCCTGGGCCTGCCAGAGGGAGCGGAGGAAGCTGCTCCGGCTGAGTTCGCCGAGCACTTCTTTAAGGATCTCTTGGGAATGATGGAGGTGTCCCCCACCTACGTGGTGGAGAGGGCTCATCGAGTCCCCACTGGTAGGGGGATTCCGGGTGCCCCCCCAAGACCCTTCCTGGTCCGCTTCCTGAACTACAGGGACAGGGATAGGATCCTTGGCGAGGCCCGCAAACCTCCTTTCCTGCGCTTTGAGAATGCTGCTGTACACCTATATGCTGACTTCTCGGCTGATCTACAGAGGAAACGCAAGTCTTTCACAGATGTCCGTCGCCGACTACGGGAGAAGGGAGTGCAATACGGCATGCTCTACCCAAGTCGCCTGCGGGTCACTCATGGCGGAGTGGTGCGCTTCTTCAATACACCGGAGGATGCTGATGCCTGGCTCTTGCGTTGAGGCTCTGGTGGTACTCTGGGGGTCCCCTGCTATCTTCCCTCTCCTTTTGTCCTTCCTCTCCTTCCCCCCCATGATCACTACATGGCCTCCCTCTTCGTCTTCCTCACTACGGGTGGATACCTATTGACTGTTTGACGCCGGATTCCCCTTCCTTTTTCCTGCACTGGCCATCCTGTCCTGTACTGTTTGCCATACCCCTGCACTTGATCCCTTGCTTAGGGAGCTCCCGAAGAGCGTGCTCATGGTTTTTTCAACTCCTTCTTCTTTTATATATTTTGTGTTTTTTGCCTTTTTCTTTTATTTTTCACTTTTGGCCTGTTATTCCACGGCTCGGACCTTTGAACTGGCACGGGGTGGGGCTGCTACCCCGCGGACTGCTTTTGGGCCCGTGGTCTGACCGACTGAACGGTTTATTTTCCTGGCCTGCGCCAGATGATTGCTGCCTAGGCTTTTTTCTAGTCAGTGGAGCGTTGAGTTAAATTTTGGGGATGAAGTCGACCTGAAGCACGGTTGCTTCCCGGTCGACAGGGAGTCTTATGTTATTTTTGTCTTTTTCTACTTTTGATTTCTTGTTTATGGCTGCATACCCTCGTTACACCGTACAATTTTATGTCTACTATGCTGCTTCACTGTTTTATGGTCTTTCACTGTGGGACGAAATCTGGGCTCTGTGCCTCACTGGGATTGGGTGTGAGGGGTGGCTTGGTTGGTCTCCTGCCTGGCCTCTGGCTCCCCTCCCTTTGCGCTTCATCCTCCTGTTTAATGCTCCCCCTTGCTCCATGGCGGACCAAATTAAAGCGCTGTCTTGGAATGTGCGGGGCCTGAATAATAAATTTAAACATGCGCTCCTCTTTAAGTATCATCAGTCCTCCAAGCCACATGTGGTCTGCCTCCAGGAGACCCATTTAACGGGGAGTGCTGTATTGGCCCTTCGTAGATGGGCACCTTAAAGACCACAACATACAGGGGTATACAATGTACGGTTAACAGCAAACACACACACGCATCATAGGTTGAACTGGATGGACTGATGTCTTTTTTCAATCTTACAAACTATGTAAATAAATAGTTCCCCCAAGCAACAATAAATCCTCCGCTGCAACAATAGCCCCACCCACAACAAAATGCCTTCCAGCAACAACAATAGGTTCACCCCAGCAACAATAGATCCCCCAATAGCAAGCATCAATAGGCCCTTCAGCTCACCCCACTGACCCAGCACCCCTTTGCTATTGCATACATTCAGACTGGAGGTGCCAGAACTGCTTTCCCCCACGTTCCCGCTAAAAAAAGCCCTGCACTTAACAATAAATAATGTACACCAAGCTGGTATATTTTCAAATACATGCTTTACATAACCAAGATGACTGCAACATGGGAGAGGAATGCATCTTGTAACTCGAAGCGTTTCTTGAATGCTTTCACTTGCTCATCTTGCTGGTGGTAAATCCAAGTATCCCGGGGTGACTGAGCCCATTAAGCTCCACCTATAACTGAAAATTCGACTTTTGGATAGACTGACACATTTAGGTCTCATTCACATGGGGAGCTTACCCCGGTAGTCTGTGAATGAGCCGTGTCTTTTAGCGGCGCGCGCTCGCCCCCTATTGGCTCCCAGGCTAGTGACGTACTGGTACGTCACTTTGCCTGGGAGGGGCTGACCGTATATAGTCGGGGGGCGGTCGGCAAGTGGTTAACCACTTTACCACCGGAGGATTTTGCTGTCTTACGTCCAGGCCACTTTTTGCGATTCGGCGCTGTGCGACTTTAACTGACAATTGCGCGGTCGTGGGACGCCGTACCCAAACGAAATTTACGTTCTTTTTTTCCCACAAACAGAGCTTTCTTTTGGTGGTATTTGATTACCTGTGCGATTTTTACTTTTTGCGCTATAAACAAAAAAAGAGCGTTTATTTTGAAAAATTATTTTTTAATATTTTTTTATATGAAATTCCCCCCAAAAAAATGTAAAAATCAAAATTTTTTTACATTTTTGGCCAATTTGTTTTCTGCTACCTATGTTTGGTGAAAAAAATCACAATAAGCGTATTTTGATTGGTTTGCCCAAAAGTTATTGCGTTTATTAACTAAGGGAAAGATTTCTGTCATTTTTGGTGGGTTTTTTTTAACGAGTAATGGCATCTGCGATTTTTTTTTTTTTTTTTTGCGGGACTGCGACATTGCGGCGGACAGATCGGACCCTTGACTGACATTTTTGACACTTTTGGGGTTACCAGTGACATTACTGCAGTAATCAGTGCTATATATATGCACTGTTACTGTAAAAATGACACTGGCAGGGAAGGGGTTAATTTTATTGGAGAGGGAGGGGTTAATGTATGCCTGGTGCTTACTGACGTGTGTGGGGGGAGGTGACTGAGTGAGTCAGGGACAGATCGCATGTTCAGCTATGCTGAACACTGCGATCTGTCACTAAGGGTCACTGAGGAGATCCGCCTGTTTACACAGGCGGGCGGATCTCCAAACTAGATTCCCCGACGATCGGGGAAGAGCAGTGGTGATCGCCGCCGCTCCTCCCCTGGCCCGACTCCCGCTGTGAATGAAAACAGCGGGAGCGCGCCTCCGGCAGCGCGCGAGCGCCGCCTACAGGGGGAGGAGTCCAGCGACGTAGTACTACGTTGCTGGCCGATAACTAACCACTTTGCCGCAGTACGTGGTTAAGTGGCAAGTGGTTAAAGACATGGCCCATTCACGGACTACGGGTGTAAGCATCCATGTGAATGAGACCTCAAGTCCACTTCTGGACCGGGCCTATTTCTGAAACTTGTTGTTTACAAGTTAAAATAATTTTTTTTTTTTGCTAAAATTGGAAACGATCAGGCGGCTGTGCACTTTCACACACCTTGGAAGCACTGGAGAGCACCAGCAGGGGGCACCAGAGGAGGAGGATCGGGGCTGCTCTGTGCAGTACAATTGCATAGAGCAGGTAAGTATAACGTGTTGCCCTAATGTTGTATAGCGCTGCGCAAACTGTTGTCACTAAATCCTGTATAATCATAATAATAACACAATGTATATTATATATATATATTTTTTTACAATCAATTTTTATTAATCTGTAAAGAATAACGATACACAAATTAATAAGCAGTAGTTGATAACATTGGTGTAAACTTCAATACAAGGAAGGGTCAGTAACTTTTTATAAAAAAATTTGATATCCCTGATCATCCCACCCCAGACTCAGCGGTGCGGCTACGCTTTAAATTTTTTTTTACAGGTTACCAGTTTAGAGTTACAGAGGTGGTCCAGTGCTAGGATAACCCACATGTGTGGTTTGAACGCCGTTTACATATGTGGATCCGACCTAGGTATGCATTTGCTTTTGTGTGCGAGCACGACGGGATAGGGGTGTTTTAATTTTTTGTTAATTTTATTTTAATTTTTTTATTTTTACACTGGGGGAGGGGCCAGGAGAGTCGGCGAAGGACCCAAGAAGAGGAGGATCAATGAGGCTGCACTGATGGGTGAAGGGGAATGACAGGACCTCTTTCTAGTTGCTGGCAACCATTTTCTAGCTTGACCTGTGTAACACCATTTTCTTTCTTACAACTGTGACTTGTAATGACTTGTTTCAGTTAAGGTTACTTTAAGTCTTTAGTTAAACATGAACAATGACCTAAGTAAATCACCCGATATGTTCTGACATTTCAAGATTCAGATACATCCCCACTTCCTTTGTACCTAACACATTCTGCTTCCTTTTATTCTAAGTTGAGCTATAGGGTCTAGACAAGGCGTATTTTGCAATTTCTAACGAACATTCTGTATTAACCCATTGTTCAACTTTTGTGAGAACTTGACTCTTCCTGAGAGTATCCACTCCCCCTCCCAACTGTATTTCCTGTTCAATACTGTGTATAATAGTTACCCCGCTTTGCAAATAAAGTTAAGAATGTTTTAGACTGAGCAGTGGTTGCACGTGTTTTCTTTAACAGGATAAAACATTCTCCAGAGCTCTGCTGTTTTTGCATAGAACAGACTAGACGTTGCTATTAAGTCAGGGACTTAACTTTTGAGTATACATTTAAGGTATCTAGGGTGAATATAAAGAGAAATCACCAACAGATTGGGGGCTACGTCTGGGATCGGAGAGAGAGCGGCCATCACGGGTCCAAGGATTCACCGGTCTGGGTAAGGAGATATTTTATTTTATCTGTTTGCCTGTCCGGTGGGACTTGGCCGTTTGGCCCTGGTTCCGTTCTTTGAGCCATAGACACCAAACGCTCAGGGAGCGTGTTGGATAATAGAGCAGCTCTGGGAGATGCTCTGGATCTTTACATATATATATATAGAAGCTTCAGGGAAGCTTGAATACTAATATATATATATAGAGGCTTCAGGGAAGCCAGAATAATATTTTTCAGGGAAAGATATTATATGTTAGGTTGTTGAACCTGAATACGTTCTGGGAACGTATCGAGACAGTGTCTCTGGGAGACACAGGATTTGTCATTTATAAGGAAAGACAATATCCGGGGCTTCTGGGAAGCCCAGGGGATTTTTTCTCGAGAAGAATCCCGTTCCTCTGGGAGGGACAAATAAAACGTCTCTGGGAGGCGTTGAAGCTGTCTTCAACAAAGACAGTTTTTTTATTTGGGTTTCAGGGAAGCCCAGGGGGTTTTAGGAAAACCCCGTTCCTTTAGTGAATAATAAATAGATGTCAGTCTGTTCTGTGTAGAAAACAAATACTTTCCTTTTCTTGCTTCTATCTTTCTATCGCATAGAAACTGTAAGATTTAGAGTATAAGATAATTTGTTTGTGTGATCTAAAAAAGCTTATTTAGTAAGTAGATAAGTTCGTTCATCACGTGATTATTTTGTTATTTCATTTGAAAATATTGTCATATTGTATTGGAGTATTATATTGCTGGTTTGACATATATGGGAACTCTGTCTATAATTATATATGACTTGTAAAAATTGCGCCTGCTGACTGTTAATATAACACTGATAGCGACAGTTTCATTATTACTGTAAAAATTGACTGACCGATCGTAGGTTATCAGACAAATCAAGATAAATGTTTATTATGTGTATTGTTTGTTTGTCTATAATGGTAGGAAAGCCTTCTTGATAGCCACAATACCTGGGAGTATAAGGTGTAATATACATACACCAAATGGCTTTTCATGAGGGTTTTTAACCATAAAGAGGGTCTAAGGACCCAGATACATTTAAATGATTTTGTGAATGTGTAAATCTTAGAGACATGTTTTGTTTATGCTTTTGTGAAATTATACTGAAGGTTTAGGTCTGATGCTGGCCATACATGATACAATTTTCTTACAATTTTCAGTGCGGTTTTCTTGAAATTTACCTTCAGCTATGTAGTACAAACCTCTGCCTAATTGAATACAAATGAATGTGTTTAATTTTGACCTCTTATGTGGTTTGTGGTGGATCTAACAGAAAATTGTAAGATAAAGAGTTGTCCGAACATGTATGGCCAGCCTTAGAGATATTAGGATACAAGTAACTCTTCTAGTAAATGTTTAGTTGTAATATAAAGTACATGGAAAAAGTGGGGAGAATTGGTTTATTTATGCCCCGTATTAGTACAATTAAAAAAAAAAAAAAAAAAAAAAAAAAAAAAAAAGCTACGTAGAGCTATTAGAAGTGAAAGTGAAAGTCTTTAAATACGTAGATATAGACCACAGCGATTGCCTATAGACAGAAGACGGGTGAGAATTTGGCGTTTTTGGGCAGTGAAGTGTCATTGCTGAGTAGCACAGTCTTAGAATTCAAACATTTGCCGTTAATTTAAAGTCACAGTACATGTTAATTGTAAAACAGCAAGTTTCTGATTGGGCTACTAAAACTTTGTAAGGTTTTCAAAAAAGCCATAACAGAGAGCGATGTGGCTGGCTCTTTTGATCTGTCTAAAGAAAAGCAGCCTGTCAGGGCGCATTTCCAAGGACCTTATCAGAAGAGGCAAATCAAAGAGTAGGACATTTTCAACATAGGTCCCCCTATAATAATAATATTACCTTACAAATACCCCTGACCACACCTGCACCCCACGGTTTCATTCTCCAAGGCAGGTGTAGTTTTCTTCGTAATGTCAGACAAGCAGAAAATGTTTCTGTGTCAGATGCATTTAAAACTACTACATTTCCTTACACGAGGGGAAAAGAGGGGGGGTCACTTCTGCAAATGAACGGTCTCAGCATTCCTACACATATGCAATTATTTTTATAGAATTTTTTAGAAGTTTTGCCATTTATACAATTGTGCCCATCCTGTATGAGCGTAGTAATAATGAATAAAAACACTATTTTATTAAAAAAAAAAAAAAAAAAAGAAAAGAAAAAATATAAATTGCCGTTGTCGGCAGGATATTTTGAAGTTATTTTTTATAGAATTATAGATAATGAAAAATTATATTTGGCAAATGGTCTCCTATGTGAAGGGGAGCCTTCCTGCAAAATTTTGAAAATTGGCTACTTGCCAAGAAACCGTTCAAATGTCATATCATTATTCCTGTTATAGCTATGGAATTTATTTTTGGACAGAAAGAGTTACCGCAATTAGTGTGACCATTGGACCCTGTTGGCACAGAGCCAAAAGTTTCAAATCAGATTAACTTTTTATCTGATTATAGTTCTTGAATGATATTTTAGGGGTACCCTCTATTGAAAGAGGGGAACCTCTGGCCAGATTTTTGTTTAGAACGGTTTAAAAAAAAAAAAAAAAAAAAAAAGTTTTTTGGAAAATTGGCACTAAGCCAAAAAGTTTTTTTAGTTCTTTATCTGATCATAGCATGCAAGTGGTATCTGATATGCCATCTCTACTGACAACCATACCATCCGATGCTACCCACTGTACAGTGATTGGTTTAAGTAGTATGTTTTTTTCAAGCGTCCTATTGGACGAGGAGACACAGCCATCTTTGTTTCTTATTTTTTCAGTCCAGGTAACTTACCTGGTGTAGAAATGCCTTAGGGCCAAGTAGACAATTCAATTGTCCGCTCTATAGTTCTCCAGACCATGCAAGAGGGGATGAACACCTGCTCATGCGTCAGTCCCGCTACAATATGTATATGACATATGTAGTCACTCTGTGGAGGCCAGTCAGAGCGAGTGAGTTTATTGAAATGTACATGTATGTGGACACAAAGTGTCACAGGAATTATGACAGTAGTGTCAGGAAAGTGTTGTTTACCTTGGTTTTGTTCTCACAGATGGTGATAGTAGAGTCAGTCATATAAGAAGTGGGTCTTGCCAGCCCACAGTGGGTCTTGCCCGCCCACAGGATCATTGCTTGTTATGGATCCGGACTGCTCCTATCTATAATAACATTTTGAGACAAACCACAGGTCCAGAAATGTCACCAGAAATGTTAAATGCGTTTATATATCTGAAAAATGCTATGGTTGTAGCGTCTGCACTGGGCCTCCCAAATCAAGGAAAAATGTTTTGTGTTTATGCAAGGGACAATTGTAAGACCATGACAGGTGTACTTACCCAGGAGTATGGTGGTAGACTTTGCCCTATAGTTTTTGTCCAAAGATGGTCGCAGTCCAGGTCTAATAAAGGCATGCCTGAAGTGACTCCAAACATAGCACAAAGCATCTTGTGAGATGGTAATAGGGATGGCTACATCATTTGCCCTAGGTAGGCCCCAGTTTTAAAATGGGCTACTGGTATTAAAGGGTGTGTTACACCACAACATGATATATAGGCAGCCATAGAGGGAGCAGAGGATGTTTTTGTAGTTAATTTCTTGCTCCAAGCCAAAAGATCACACATTATTGAAGCTACAAACACTTACTACAGAACAAGTTTTAGAAAAAGTTGAGAGTAGCCTTTTTCTAAAAGAGGGGAGATCTTGTGTGTATCCCCGCAGCTAGCGCCCCACTGTTTATTGCCTAGTATTATGGAATAGGACACAGGGGGTGGGAAAGAACATATGAGGTATTGCTGACAGTTTAGTGCAAGCATATGTTGCTAGATGCATCACCTGTATTAGGAACAAACAATCCAAATATATAAGGCCACACACGAGCATCTCCAATACCCATCAAACCCATTCACACATCTACAAATAGATTTCACATATAGGCCCAAAGCAGGGAAGAAATAAGAGTTCTTTTTAGTCAAATAGTGGACGTGTTTAGCAGATGAGTGCAAGCTTTTAGGACCACAAAAAGGGAGATGACCACACGGTGGCATGCATTCTCAATCAGGAGATTATTCCTGGATGGGGGTGCCTGCCTTGAATTAGGCTTAATTATACTCCAGCTTTCATATCAAAAATATGCCAGGAACTAGTTAAAATCTTGAAAATAGATTATTATCCGCAGAGTTCAGGTATAATGGAAAGAATGAATAGCGCAAATAAAGACGAATTGAGAAAAGAGTACCGTATTTTCTGGCGTATAAGACGACTGGGCGTATAAGACGACCCCCCTAATTTTCATCTACCGGTAATACTTATACTAAGGTTACCTTGGAGATATTATACTCGGCGTATAAGACGACCCCCCGTTTTTGGGGGATTTTTTTGAGGTTCAAAAGTAGTCTTATACGCCAGAAAATACAGTAATTGAAACGTAAGAATCAAGTGGAATGGAACGAAAAGTTGCTCGCACCTTTTCTTTTCTTTTTACAGGAAAATACCCATCCCTTCAGAGAAGGAGATGTAGTGGTGATGAAGCTGCTGCCCAAAGGAAAGAAACAAAAGGATTTCGCCTACGGCCCAGAGACCACTGTGGTAGCAGTTACCAGGACCGCTGTTTTGACCGAACACAGCCCTACTTGGATCCATGCCACTAGAGTGAAGTTGGTGCGGACAGGACCTGAGCCAGAGGATCCAGAAGCAAGCAAGAAGGTACTAACGGGGGCAGACCGCCCTGACCTTGAACTGGAGGATCCAGAAGCAAGAGAGGTACTAACGGGGGCAAATTGCCCTGACCTTGAACAGGAGAGTCAAGAAAAGGGGGTACTGACAGGGGCAGACCGCCCAGACCCTGTAGAAAATGACTTTTCCAGTTGCACCGGACTCAGCCAAACTATGGCTGCTGATAATACTGATTCCATTTTCAGTGTTTTCCCTTGTATGGACTGTTACTAGCTGCATCTATCACCCTGAAAATTTGGGTGTCATGAGAAGTATATGCGGACCATACCCTGCATATGAGACGCATAACAGAACAAAGAGAGAATTGAGTATTGAGCATGATGTAGATGAGAATCCACCCACTTTTCATAGTGAAATGTTATTAACAAAATTTAAATATGCTTATGCTAATAAGTCAGGTTTTGAGAAATGTTGGATATGTAGCAAACTCCATCCAGAAACAGCCCGCATCCCTCTTATTGCTGTCCCTTTGAATATTACCCAGTTTCTTAAAGAGACCTCTGCTACTTTAACTAATGTGTCAAGTAATAATAATATCACCTTCCCAGTAGATGGTAGGAGCCATTTCCCAGACTGGTGTTTCAGCCTGGGAAATAACACGTGTTAACCCTTCCATTTGCAAAAAGTCAATTCTTAATATTACTTCCTGCCAGGCCCCATTGAAAAAAATCATGTTCCCTGTTTGATATATCAAGTCCTAGTTTAAATAAGACCATAATGAGTAATTACCAGAATTTCTCTAGAGACATACAAAAAGTACTGGACCACCTTGTGACCGCAGTACAGAATAGACGCCTACAAGAATATATTGCCCAAAGACCGTTTTCACGGGGACAAAGTATATATGTATGTTGTGGGAAGGAATGCTATCCCCGGGATTAAATAATCATTCTGGAATCATTGATGAGATAATGGAAAAAAACTCAGATGATATTAAGTTTCTAAATCTTGAACAAAGGGCCATTAGGAAGAAGTTAGAATTACATGATCTAGCTATAGAAAGTATGAGTGCTGCATTGACTGGCCTCTGTGAGCATACTGAGGACTATGAATGTTGCACTTGGATATACAATACCACTTTGGAAATGCCAAATTATTATGACATAATTGCCCAACACAGAAAGGAGGTCAATAAGTTGCAAGAAGAGGCCCGTAACATTGCTAAAAGCTGGGATCCCTTTGTAGGTATGGGAGGTTTTGGTTTTGGAGGGATGTTTTCCTGGTTAGAAGACACTGCTATGATGATTGTGATGATTTTACTTTTTCTATTATTTTTATATGCATGCTTTAAGCTTATTATGTGCCTAATTGCTAAAACCACAAAGAACCCAGACTCAGCTAGTAGAGGGGGATCTTATGTAAGTTTGTACTTTAACAGAGATGCTGAAAATGTTGACACATTTCTAACAGCTAGACAAGGTGTTCTGATCCAACAAACCCAAACCCCTTTTGATTACCAGGAATATGTAAAGTTTTATAAAGCTAAGAAAGCTAAGTCTACCGTTTAGGTGGGCAGGTTTAGGTCCTTATTTGATTATACTAAGGAAACAAAGGACATTGTCGCCTAACCTGCTATTCCTTTCCAGAGAGGCCTGGTGTCCTCTGATGACACCGTATAAATGATAAGGAGAAAAATCATGCATATGAAATTATGATTTTTTAGAGGGGATTGAAGGGGAATGACAGGACCTCTTTCTAGTTGCTGGCAACCATTTTCTAGCTTGACCTGTGTAACACCATTTTCTTTCTTACAACTGTGACTTGTAATGACTTGTTTCAGTTAAGGTTACTTTAAGTCTTTAGTTAAACATGAACAATGACCTAAGTAAATCACCCGATATGTTCTGACATTTCAAGATTCAGATACATCCCCACTTCCTTTGTACCTAACACATTCTGCTTCCTTTTATTCTAAGTTGAGCTATAGGGTCTAGACAAGGCGTATTTTGCAATTTCTAACGAACATTCTGTATTAACCCATTGTTCAACTTTTGTGAGAACTTGACTCTTCCTGAGAGTATCCACTCCCCCTCCCAACTGTATTTCCTGTTCAATACTGTGTATAATAGTTACCCCGCTTTGCAAATAAAGTTAAGAATGTTTTAGACTGAGCAGTGGTTGCACGTGTTTTCTTTAACAGGATAAAACATTCTCCAGAGCTCTGCTGTTTTTGCATAGAATAGACTAGACGTTGCTATTAAGTCAGGGACTTAACTTTTGAGTATACATTTAAGGTATCTAGGGTGAATATAAAGAGAAATCACCAACAATGGGCATTATTGAGGCTGCACTGATGGGCATTATTGAGGCTGCACTGATGGGCGCTGATGAGGCGGAACTTATGGGCACTGATAGACTGTGGTTGTGGTCTGTGGTTTACAGATGACAGGGCGGGTCAAAAAAAGGAAGGGGTGTGGCCTTGACAAGAAGGGGTGGGTCATATTTAAATTAGGGGGTGCCCAACTTTAGTCAGGCCTAGGGCAGCACAAAACCTAAATACACCACTGTACTCGGCGTGACATCTTTTACAATACACCCAAAAAAAAAATGGGCTAACTTTACTGTTTAGTTTTTTTTTAAAAGCAGTGAAATGCATTTTTTTCCCAAAAATTGCGTTTGAAAGACCGCTTCGCAAATACCGCGCGACAAAAAATATTGCAACTACCGCCATTTTATTCTCCAGAGTCTTTGCTAAAAAAATATATATAATGTTTGGAGGTTATAAGTAATTTTCTAGGTAAAAATAAAGATTTGAACTTGTAAACAACGTGTCAGAAATGAGCTCGGTCCAGAAATGGTTAAGTAATCATCAGGCCTAAAATGTGTATTTAAAAAAAAAAAAAAGTTGGGCAGGAGGTGAGATGTCCATCCGTGTGGGGAATTGATTGTTGGGGCCCCTTTTCAGTGCTCTTTGGTGCCCTTTCATGGTATCATTCCACCATGGCTTCCTGGTGACTTCTGTGCTTAACATGGTATCATTCAACCATGGCTTTTTGAGTTCACTGGGAATTGTCTTGTTGGGTTTTTGCACATGGTATCATTCTACCACGACTTCCTGGTGACTTGAATCATGGTATTGTTCCACCACGGATTGTTTAGTCACTGGAAATTTTCCTCCAACATCTGACTTTTCACATGGTATCATCATTCAACCATAGCTTTTTGAGTTCACTGGGAATTGTCTTGTTGGGTTTTTGCACATGGTATCATTCTACCACGGCTTCCTGGTGACTTGAATCATGGTATTGTTCCACCACGGATTGTTGAGTCACTGGAAATTTTCCTCCAACATCTGTGTTTGCACATGGTATCATTCCACCATGGCTCCCTGGTGATCTCTGTGCTTGCACATTGTATCATTCCAACACGGCTGTGCTGTTAAGTCACTGGAAATTTACCTCCAACGTCCGTGTAGGCACATGGTATCATTCCACCATGGTTTACACTATCAGCCATTCACGGCCCATGCTCTACCAACTGCACTGAATACTAATGAAACCATTATTGTATTTATACCCCCCATTTACAAAGCTTTCCAACTTATGGAGACTCAAATTTGACATTTTAAACTCAAAACCAACATTAAAATCTTTCTTATTGGCTTGTATATCGCTTCCCAATCCTTCCGGCTCTATAAACCGTCCAGAAACTTAAATTATTTGCATTCTACCAACCCTGAGCTGACAAAATTCATTACCCAGAATCCTTTGCGAAGATATGCAAATGAGCTGGTGCATCCAGCTAACTGATAACTGTCACCAGTGTGCTTATGGCAGCACTTCGCCCCAACCTGCATTTTTTCAAACGGCTGCTGCTGTAACTGATCACATGCGGCACCATGGCAACGGCAGGTCTGATCGGTTAATTAGATGGCTCCTTCCTCAGCTGGGAATGATTGGAGGATCTGTATTCTTGCTATCAATTCACAAACTTGGCCCAAATTTTTTTTTTACTAATATGAAAGATGATGTTACTTTGAGTAAATAAATTCATAACATGTTACTCTTTACCACTTGCCTATTAGGCCTATTTTTGACATTTGGTGTTTATAAGCTAAAATCAGTTGTTTTTGCTAGAAAACTACTTAGAACCCCCAAACATTATATATTTTTTTTTTAGCAGAGACCCTAGAGAATAAAATGGAGATTATTGTAATATTTTTTATCACACCGTATTTGCGCAGCGGTCTTCCAAACGCAATTGTTTTGGAAAAAATTCACTTTTAATAAAAAAAAAAAGGAACCAGTAAAGTTAGCCCAATTTTTTTCCATAATGTGAAAGATAATGTTACGCCGAGTAAATAGATACCCAACATGTCATGCTTCAAAATTGCGCACGCTCACGGAATTTCTACAGGTTGCTATCTTAGAGTTACAGAGGAGGTCTAGGGCTCAAATTATTGCTCTCGCTCTAACGATCGCGGCGATACCTCACATGTGTGGTTTGAACACCGTTTACATATGTGGGCGGGGTTTCCGTGTGCGTTCGCTTCTGCGTGAGCTAACGGGGACAGGGCGCTTTAATTTTTTTTTTTTTTTACTATTTATTTTATTTATTATTTTTTATTTTTACACCGTTTTTTTAAAAATTGATAATTTTTATTTCTAATACAAGGAATGTAAACATTCCTTGTAATAGAAATAGGCATGACAGGACCTCTTTTTTGTGAGATCTGGGGTCAAAAAGTCCTCAGATCTCACAAGTACACTAATAAAGATAGAAAGGAAAAAAAAAAAAAGGGACCTTTAAGCCGTTTGCTTGGCAACGACGTTTGCCGTTGCTCCGGTCCTCCAAGACAATAGAGTCGAGTGAGGGCAAGCTTGCCCTCACTCGACATCCTGTCTGTGAGGATCCGGGACCCGATCGTTTTCCCCGCTGCCGGCGGGTCCGGTAAGCGGGGAAAAGGACCGGGACGCGGCGGGAGGGGGGGGGGGCACCCCTTCCGCCATCCCGGAGGGTGATCTCGCGGTGAATCCGCCGCTGGGACCACCCTTATCGGAAAGCCGATCGCCTGCAGTTTAAAAAAATACCAGGGTTATGGCAGCTATCTGCTGCCATAACACCGGTATTTAGCTTTAAACTCAGGACGTATATATACTATTGCCAGATGGGAGGTGGTTAAAATTGCCCACACTCATGGAATGGCGCCAAACTTCAGTACCTAAAAATCTCCATAGGCTACGCTTTAAAAAATGTTTACAGGTTACCAGTTTAGAGTTACAGAGGAGGTCCAGTGCTAGAATTATTGCTCTCACTCTAACATTCGCTGGGATAACCCACATGTGTGGTTTGAACGCCATTTACATATGTGGATCCGACCTACGTATGCGCTTGCTTCTGTGTGCGAGCACGACGGGACAGGGGCGTTTTCATTTTTTTGTTTATTTTATTTTAATTTTTTTGATTTTTACACTGGGGGAGGGGCCAGGAGAGTCGGCGAAGGACCCAAGAAGAGGAGGATCTGGGCTGCTCGGTGCAAAACCAACTGCACAGAGGAGGTAAATATTACATGCTTGCTATTTTTAACTAAAAAAAAACCTGATACTTTTACTTTACAAATATCATGTTGTGGTTCTAGGTAATTTGTATGGAATTTGTTAATGATAACTAGAAAAGCAGAAAAATAGATCCCCTGGAGTCAGCAACAATAGACCCCCCCCACCACAATAGATCCCCGCAGCAACAATAAATCTTCCCTGCAAAAATAGAAAAAACAGTAAGGCCCCTTTCGCACTAGTGCGACTTGTCCCGCGATTTTGGACCGCAAAATCGCATGACAAGTCGTTTTCCATTATTTTCAATGAGCCCCATTCATATCAGTGCATTTTGAAGTCGCACCGACTTCAAAGTAGTTCCTGCACTACTTTGCCACGATTTTAAGGCGTTTTAAAGGCATATAGCCTTGCCATTGCTTTCAAAATCGCGACAAAATCCTGGCAAAATCGCGGTAAAATCGTGTCGCATAAGTGTGAAAGGGGCCTACAATAGATACCCTGCAATCAGCAACAATAGCCACCCAGAAACAATAAAAGCTCCCCTGCAACAATCGCCCCCCCCCCCCAATAAATCCTCCCCTGCAACAATAGACCCCCCCCCCAACAATAGCCCCCCGGCAACAATTGGAGTACCTGAGTGTCTGTGAGTACCTGCGAGTGTCTGTGAGTGTCAGTGAGTACCTGTAAATACCTGAGTGTGTGGGTGTGTCAGTGAGTGTAGCGGCATACCAGAGGGTAAGAAAGTAGAGTTAGGAAGCTAGAAAACAGCCACACAGATAGACTTAAATTACTGAATCCCCATTAGATTCGATTAGTAGGTACAATGCCCGGCAGGTGTGGAGATGCGATTCGGTGTACATCTTGTGGTATGCATACGTTCCTCGATCATGCGATCGAGGGCGAATAAAAATGCACAAAGTGTAAGCACGTTGTTTCCCTGGAAGCTCAGGTCCTGAATCTAGGGAAGCAGCTGGCAACACTGAGACGTATGTCCATACTGAAGGAGAGCTGGGATCGTACCCGTCAGGTGCAGGCTGGGGCCTGCACAGAGGTGGGCGGAGAGACGGAGGTGCAGGCATCAGAGCAGAGTAGATGGGTGACAGTTAGGAAGGGTAAAGGGGAAAAAGGCAAGGAGGCCGATCCTGGGCTGGAGCACCCCAATAAATACGCCTCGTTGCGTGATGTTGGGGAAACCAGTCAGGGACCAGCATTGCTGGAGCAGAACGACGCCCCTAGCTGCCAGGGGAAGAACTCCTCCAGTGAGGCCAGGAGAAAGGGAAAGGAAAGACAGGTGCTGGTGGTAGGGGACTCAATCATTAGAAGGACAGACAGTGCAATCCGTCACAAAGACCGTGGGCGCCGAACAGTCTGTTGTCTACCGGGCACTCGGGTTCAGCACATCGTGGATTGGGTGGACAGATTACTGGGTGGGGTACACTTGGGTACCAATGACATAGGCAGAGGAAGATGGAGAGTCCTAAACAATTTCAGGGACTTAGGCGCTAAGTTGAGGAGTAGGACCTCCAAGGTAGTATTTTCAGAAATACTACCTGTACCTCGAGCCACACCAGAGAGGCAGCGGGAGATTAGGGAAGTTAACGAGTGGCTGAGGAGCTGGTGTAGTAAGGAGGGTTTCGGGTTCCTGGAGAACTGGGCCGTCTTCTCAGTCAGCCACCGGCCCTTTGGTAGGGACGGATTGCACCTAAATGGGGAGGGTGCAGCCGTACTGGGTGAGAGGATGGCCATAAAGTTAGAGGGGCTTTTAAACTAGGTAATCGGGGGGAGGGTACAGTTGTAGAATTAGCCAGCGGGGAGCAAGATTCAGAGGGCACAAATGGGGACATTAGTGGAAAGGTGTTTAGAGTACCTAAGGCCAGGGTGGCTATGGGGAAAAATCACAAGAGCAGCCTAAAATCAACATCAAACGAGGATATATGTAACCGGTCAAAACTACGAGGTTTGTATACCAATGCCAGAAGCCTGGCTAACAAGATGGGAGAGCTGGAGCTCCTGATGTTTGAGGAGGACTTAGATTTTGTGGGGATAACAGAGACTTGGTTCGACAACTCTCATGACTGGATGGCGACCATTCCGGGGTATTCCCTTTATCGTAGAGATAGAGAAGGTAAAAAAGGGGGAGGGGTATGTCTGTATATTAAGAACAGTGTACAGGTGGGTCGTGGCTTGGATGTAGAGCGGAGGATGGGAGCGCAGCACCCATCCTGCTACCTAAATATCGATCAGACTCACCTCCGGGACTCTCATCGGTGATCCGGTACATCCCTGGTACTCACCCATGCCTTCAAAACGCCGCCCACCGGCCACCTCTAAGACCTTGGCTCCTTCGGCCGCATGCTCTGACGCCATCTTTGTGGAGCAGCTTCGTGCACTTCTTGCTGGCATGGCGGCAACTCAGGCCTCTGATTCCTCTCCTGGCGCATCGACTCCTGCGGTGGGACCTGACACGGAGGTCATTCTTCACACCATCGAACACAGCAAGACGTCCCTGCTGGTGAGGATTGACCATCTGGCGGAAGAATGCAACCTCATCCGCAACTACTTGGACAAGATCAGGGGGCGCCTCACCGAGGCTGAGCAGCGGGTCTCGGCCGCTGAAGACATCTCTACTACACACTCTGACCTCCTTGACAGATTGCAATCTAAAGTCGATCTCCTTATGGCCAAAGCTGATGACGCCAAGAATCGTATGCGGCGAAACAACGTGCGGGTCCTGGGCCTGCCAGAGGGAGCGGAGGAAGCTGCTCCGGCTGAGTTCGCCGAGCACTTCTTTAAGGATCTCTTGGGAATGATGGAGGTGTCCCCCACCTACGTGGTGGAGAGGGCTCATCGAGTCCCCACTGGTAGGGGGATTCCGGGTGCCCCCCCAAGACCCTTCCTGGTCCGCTTCCTGAACTACAGGGACAGGGATAGGATCCTTGGCGAGGCCCGCAAACCTCCTTTCCTGCGCTTTGAGAATGCTGCTGTACACCTATATGCTGACTTCTCGGCTGATCTACAGAGGAAACGCAAGTCTTTCACAGATGTCCGTCGCCGACTACGGGAGAAGGGAGTGCAATACGGCATGCTCTACCCAAGTCGCCTGCGGGTCACTCATGGCGGAGTGGTGCGCTTCTTCAATACACCGGAGGATGCTGATGCCTGGCTCTTGCGTTGAGGCTCTGGTGGTACTCTGGGGGTCCCCTGCTATCTTCCCTCTCCTTTTGTCCTTCCTCTCCTTCCCCCCCATGGCCTCCCTCTTCGTCTTCCTCACTACGGGTGGATACCTATTGACTGTTTGACGCCGGATTCCCCTTCCTTTTTCCTGCACTGGCCATCCTGTCCTGTACTGTTTGCCATACCCCTGCACTTGATCCCTTGCTTAGGGAGCTCCCGAAGAGCGTGCTCATGGTTTTTTCAACCCCTTCTTCTTTTATATATTTTGTGTTTTTTGCCTTTTTCTTTTATTTTTCACTTTTGGCCTGTTATTCCACGGCTCGGACCTTTGAACTGGCACGGGGTGGGGCTGCTACCCCGCGGACTGCTTTTGGGCCCGTGGTCTGACCGACTGAACGGTTTATTTTCCTGGCCTGCGCCAGATGATTGCTGCCTAGGCTTTTTTCTAGTCAGTGGAGCGTTAAGTTAAATTTTGGGGATGAAGTCGACCTGAAGCACGGTTGCTTCCTGGTCGACAGGGAGTCTTATGTTATTTTTGTCTTTTTCTACTTTTGATTTCTTGTTTATGGCTGCATACCCTCGTTACACCGTACAATTTTATGTCTACTATGCTGCTTCACTGTTTTATGGTCTTTCACTGTGGGACGAAATCTGGGCTCTGTGCCTCACTGGGATTGGGTGTGAGGGGTGGCGTGGTTGGTCTCCTGCCTGGCCTCTGGCTCCCCTCCCTTTGCGCTTCATCCTCCTGTTTAATGCTCCCCCTTGCTCCATGGCGGACCAAATTAAAGCGCTGTCTTGGAATGTGCGGGGCCTGAATAATAAATTTAAACATGCGCTCCTCTTTAAGTATCATCAGTCCTCCAAGCCACATGTGGTCTGCCTCCAGGAGACCCATTTAACGGGGAGTGCTGTATTGGCCCTTCGTAGATGGGCACCTTAAAGACCACAACATACAGGGGTATACAATGTACGGTTAACAGCAAACACACACACGCATCATAGGTTGAACTGGATGGACTGATGTCTTTTTTCAATCTTACAAACTATGTAAATAAATAGTTCCCCCAAGCAACAATAAATCCTCCGCTGCAACAATAGCCCCACCCACAACAAAATGCCTTCCAGCAACAACAATAGGTTCACCCCAGCAACAATAGATCCCCCAATAGCAAGCATCAATAGGCCCTTCAGCTCACCCCACTGACCCAGCACCCCTTTGCTATTGCATACATTCAGACTGGAGGTGCCAGAACTGCTTTCCCCCACGTTCCCGCTAAAAAAAGCCCTGCACTTAACAATAAATAATGTACACCAAGCTGGTATATTTTCAAATACATGCTTTACATAACCAAGATGACTGCAACATGGGAGAGGAATGCATCTTGTAACTCGAAGCGTTTCTTGAATGCTTTCACTTGCTCATCTTGCTGGTGGTAAATCCAAGTATCCCGGGGTGACTGAGCCCATTAAGCTCCACCTATAACTGAAAATTCGACTTTTGGATAGACTGACACATTTAGGTCTCATTCACATGGGGAGCTTACCCCGGTAGTCTGTGAATGAGCCGTGTCTTTTAGCGGCGCGCGCTCGCCCCCTATTGGCTCCCAGGCTAGTGACGTACTGGTACGTCACTTTGCCTGGGAGGGGCTGACCGTATATAGTCGGGGGGCGGTCGGCAAGTGGTTAACCACTTTACCACCGGAGGATTTTGCTGTCTTACGTCCAGGCCACTTTTTGCGATTCGGCGCTGTGCGACTTTAACTGACAATTGCGCGGTCGTGGGACGCCGTACCCAAACGAAATTTACGTTCTTTTTTTCCCACAAACAGAGATTTCTTTTGGTGGTATTTGATTACCTGTGCGATTTTTACTTTTTGCGCTATAAACAAAAAAAGAGCGTTTATTTTGAAAAATTATTTTTTAATATTTTTTTATATGAAATTCCCCCCAAAAAAATGTAAAAATCAAAATTTTTTTACATTTTTGGCCAATTTGTTTTCTGCTACCTATGTTTGGTAAAAAAAATCACAATAAGCGTATTTTGATTGGTTTGCCCAAAAGTTATTGCGTTTATTAACTAAGGGAAAGATTTCTGTCATTTTTGGTGGGTTTTTTTTAACGAGTAATGGCAGCGATCTGCGATTTTTTTTTTTTTTTTTTTTTGCGGGACTGCGACATTGCGGCGGACAGATCGGACCCTTGACTGACATTTTTGACACTTTTGGGGTTACCAGTGACATTACTGCAGTAATCAGTGCTATATATATGCACTGTTACTGTAAAAATGACACTGGCAGGGAAGGGGTTAATTTTATTGGAGAGGGAGGGGTTAATGTATGCCTGGTGCTTACTGACGTGTGTGGGGGGAGGTGACTGAGTGAGTCAGGGACAGATCGCATGTTCAGCTATGCTGAACACTGCGATCTGTCACTAAGGGTCACTGAGGAGATCCGCCTGTTTACACAGGCGGGCGGATCTCCAAACTAGATTCCCCGACGATCGGGGAAGAGCAGTGGCGATCGCCGCCGCTCCTCCCCTGGCCCGACTCCCGCTGTGAATGAAAACAGCGGGAGCGCGCCTCCGGCAGCGCGCGAGCGCCGCCTACAGGGGGAGGAGTCCAGCGACGTAGTACTACGTTGCTGGCCGATAACTAACCACTTTGCCGCAGTACGTGGTTAAGTGGCAAGTGGTTAAAGACATGGCCCATTCACGGACTACGGGTGTAAGCATCCATGTGAATGAGGCCTCAAGTCCACTTCTGGACCGGGCCTATTTCTGAAACTTGTTGTTTACAAGTTAAAATAATTTTTTTTTTTTGCTAAAATTGGAAACGATCAGGCGGCTGTGCACTTTCACACACCTTGGAAGCACTGGAGAGCACCAGCAGGGGGCACCAGAGGAGGAGGATCGGGGCTGCTCTGTGCAGTACAATTGCATAGAGCAGGTAAGTATAACGTGTTGCCCTAATGTTGTATAGCGCTGCGCAAACTGTTGTCACTAAATCCTGTATAATCATAATAATAACATAATGTATATTATATATATATTTTTTTTTACAATCAATTTTTATTAATCTGTAAAGAATAACGATACACAAATTAATAAGCAGTAGTTGATAACATTGGTGTAAACTTCAATACAAGGAAGGGTCAGTAACTTTTTATAAAAAAATTTGATATCCCTGATCATCCCACCCCAGACTCAGCGGTGCGGCTACGCTTTAAATTTTTTTTTACAGGTTACCAGTTTAGAGTTACAGAGGTGGTCCAGTGCTAGGATAACCCACATGTGTGGTTTGAACGCCGTTTACATATGTGGATCCGACCTAGGTATGCATTTGCTTTTGTGTGCGAGCACGACGGGATAGGGGTGTTTTAATTTTTTGTTAATTTTATTTTAATTTTTTTATTTTTACACTGGGGGAGGGGCCAGGAGAGTCGGCGAAGGACCCAAGAAGAGGAGGATCAATGAGGCTGCACTGATGGGCATTATTGAGGCTGCACTGATGGGCATTATTGAGGCTGCACTGATGGGCGCTGATGAGGCGGAACTTATGGGCACTGATAGACTGTGGTTGTGGTCTGTGGTTTACAGATGACAGGGCGGGTCAAAAAAAGGAAGGGGTGTGGCCTTTAAATTAGGGGGTGCCCAACTTTAGTCAGGCCTAGGGCAGCACAAAACCTAAATACACCACTGTACTCGGCGTGACATCTTTTACAATACACCAAAAAAAAAAATGGGCTAACTTTACTGTTTAGTTTTTTTTTAAAAGCAGTGAAATGCATTTTTTTCCCAAAAATTGCGTTTGAAAGACCGCTTCGCAAATACCGCGTGACAAAAAATATTGCAACTACCGCCATTTTATTCTCCAGAGTCTTTGCTAAAAAAATATATATAATGTTTGGAGGTTATAAGTAATTTTCTAGGTAAAAATAAAGATTTGAACTTGTAAACAACGTGTCAGAAATGAGCTCGGTCCAGAAATGGTTAAGTAATCATCAGGCCTAAAATGTGTATTTAAAAAAAAAAAAAAGTTGGGCAGGAGGTGAGATGTCCATCCGTGTGGGGAATTGATTGTTGGGGCCCCTTTTCAGTGCTCTTTGGTGCCCTTTCATGGTATCATTCCACCATGGCTTCCTGGTGACTTCTGTGCTTAACATGGTATCATTCAACCATGGCTTTTTGAGTTCACTGGGAATTGTCTTGTTGGGTTTTTGCACATGGTATCATTCTACCACGGCTTCCTGGTGACTTGAATCATGGTATTGTTCCACCACGGATTGTTTAGTCACTGGAAATTTTCCTCCAACATCTGACTTTTCACATGGTATCATCATTCAACCATAGCTTTTTGAGTTCACTGGGAATTGTCTTGTTGGGTTTTTGCACATGGTATCATTCTACCACGGCTTCCTGGTGACTTGAATCATGGTATTGTTCCACCACGGATTGTTGAGTCACTGGAAATTTTCCTCCAACATCTGTGTTTGCACATGGTATCATTCCACCATGGCTCCCTGGTGATCTCTGTGCTTGCACATTGTATCATTCCAACACGGCTGTGCTGTTAAGTCACTGGAAATTTACCTCCAACGTCTGTGTAGGCACATGGTATCATTCCACCATGGTTTACACTATCAGCCATTCACGGCCCATGCTCTACCAACTGCACTGAATACTAATGAAACCATTATTGTATTTATACCCCCCATTTACAAAGCTTTCCAACTTATGGAGACTCAAATTTGACATTTTAAACTCAAAACCAACATTAAAATCTTTCTTATTGGCTTGTATATCGCTTCCCAATCCTTCCGGCTCTATAAACCGTCCAGAAACTTAAATTATTTGCATTCTACCAACCCTGAGCTGACAAAATTCATTACCCAGAATCCTTTGCGAAGATATGCAAATGAGCTGGTGCATCCAGCTAACTGATAACTGTCACCAGTGTGCTTATGGCAGCACTTCGCCCCAACCTGCATTTTTTCATGCTGCTGCTGTAACTGATCACATGCGGCACCATGGCAACGGCAGGTCTGATCAGTTAATTAGATGGCTCCTTCCTCAGCTGGGAATGATTGGAGGATCTGTATTCTTTCTATCAATTCACAAACTTGGCCCAAATTTTTTTTTTACTAATATGAAAGATGATGTTACTTTGAGTAAATAAATTCATAACATGTTACTCTTTACCACTTGCCTATTAGGCCTATTTTTGACATTTGGTGTTTATAAGCTAAAATCAGTTGTTTTTGCTAGAAAACTACTTAGAACCCCCAAACATTATATATTTTTTTTTAGCAGAGACCCTAGAGAATAAAATGGAGATTATTGTAATATTTTTTATCACACCGTATTTGCGCAGCGGTCTTCCAAACGCAATTGTTTTGGAAAAAATTCACTTTTAATAAAAAAAATAAGGAACCAGTAAAGTTAGCCCAATTTTTTTCCATAATGTGAAAGATAATGTTACGCCGAGTAAATAGATACCCAACATGTCATGCTTCAAAATTGCGCACACTCACAGAATTTCTACAGGTTGCTATCTTAGAGTTACAGAGGAGGTCTAGGGCTCAAATTATTGCTCTCGCTCTAACGATCGCGGCGATACCTCACATGTGTGGTTTGAACACTGTTTACATATGTGGGCGGGGTTTCCGTGTGCGTTCGCTTCTGCGTGAGCTAACGGGGACAGGGCGCTTTAATTTTTTTTTTT
Source organism: Pelophylax lessonae (assembly GCF_965119305.1). Lineage (NCBI taxonomy): Eukaryota > Metazoa > Chordata > Amphibia > Anura > Ranidae > Pelophylax > Pelophylax lessonae. The sequence goes on along the minus strand of NC_138772.1, from coordinate 493,521,535 downwards.
TACTATTTATTTTATTTATTATTTTTTATTTTTACACCGTTTTTTTAAAAATTGATAATTTTTATTTCTAATACAAGGAATGTAAACATTCCTTGTAATAGAAATAGGCATGACAGGACCTCTTTTTTTTGAGATCTGGGGTCAAAAAGTCCTCAGATCTCACAAGTACACTAATAAAGATAGAAAGGAAAAAAAAAAAAGGGACCTTTAAGCCGTTTGCTTAGCAACGACGTTTGCCGTTGCTCCGGTCCTCCAAGACAATAGAGTCGAGTGAGGGCAAGCTTGCCCTCACTCGACATCCTGTCTGTGAGGATCCGGGACCCGATCGTTTTCCCCGCTGCCGGCGGGTCCGGTAAGCGGGGGAAAAGGACCGGGACGCGGCGGGAGGGGGGGGGCACCCCTTCCGCCATCCCGGAGGGTGATCTCGCGGTGAATCCGCCGCTGGGACCACCCTTATCGGAAAGCCGATCGCCTGCAGTTTAAAAAAATACCAGGGTTATGGCAGCTATCTGCTGCCATAACACCGGTATTTAGCTTTAAACTCAGGACGTATATATACTATTGCCAGATGGGAGGTGGTTAAAATTGCCCACACTCATGGAATGGCGCCAAACTTCAGTACCTAAAAATCTCCATAGGCTACGCTTTAAAAAATGTTTACAGGTTACCAGTTTAGAGTTACAGAGGAGGTCCAGTGCTAGAATTATTGCTCTCACTCTAACATTCGCTGGGATAACCCACATGTGTGGTTTGAACGCCATTTACATATGTGGATCCGACCTACGTATGCGCTTGCTTCTGTGTGCGAGCACGACGGGACAGGGGCGTTTTCATTTTTTTGTTTATTTTATTTTAATTTTTTTGATTTTTACACTGGGGGAGGGGCCAGGAGAGTCGGCGAAGGACCCAAGAAGAGGAGGATCTGGGCTGCTCGGTGCAAAACCAACTGCACAGAGGAGGTAAATATTACATGCTTGCTATTTTTAACTAAAAAAAAAACTGATACTTTTACTTTACAAATATCATGTTGTGGTTCTAGGTAATTTGTATGGAATTTGTTAATGATAACTAGAAAAGCAGAAAAATAGATCCCCTGGAGTCAGCAACAATAGACCCCCCCCCCCCACCACAATAGATCCCCGCAGCAACAATAAATCTTCCCTGCAAAAATAGAAAAAACAGTAAGGCCCCTTTCACACTAGTGCGACTTGTCCCGCGATTTTGGACCGCAAAATCGCATGACAAGTCGTTTTCCATTATTTTCAATGAGCCCCATTCATATCAGTCGCACCGACTTCAAAGTAGTTCCTGCACTACTTTGCCACGATTTTAATGCGTTTTAAAGGCATATAGCCTTGCCATTGCTTTCAAAATCGTGACAAAGTCCTGGCAAAATCGCGGTAAAATCGTGTCGCATAAGTGTGAAAGGGGCCTACAATAGATACCCTGCAATCAGCAACAATAGCCACCCAGAAACAATAAATGCTCCCCTGCAACAATCGCCCCCCCCCCCCCCAATAAATCCTCCCCTGCAACAATAGACCCCCCCCCCAACAATAGCCCCCCGGCAACAATTGGAGTACCTGAGTGTCTGTGAGTACCTGCGAGTGTCTGTGAGTGTCAGTGAGTACCTGTAAATACCTGAGTGTGTGGGTGTGTCAGTGAGTGTAGCGGCATACCAGAGGGTAAGAAAGTAGAGTTAGGAAGCTAGAAAACAGCCACACAGATAGATTTAAATTACTGAATCCCCATTAGATTCAATTAGTAGGTACAATGCCCGGCAGGTGTGGAGATGCGATTCGGTGTACATCTTGTGGTATGCATACGTTCCTCGATCATGCGATCGAGGGCGAATAAAAATGCACAAAGTGTCATTCAAAGCAACATAGGTGGCTTCAGATCGAGCAAGAAGTACTGGATTGCCCACCCAAGCACATGCTTGCAGCTCTATGGCTACAATTACAGCCGTCAAAATTTCCCCTATCCTCAGTTAATGCGACTATCCGAGTCTGGCAATCCATTTCACAAATGTCTCAGGGCATCTCAGCAACAACTCTTAAGCTACTACCACTGCAAGCTTTAACCTTATTGTGTCAGGACCTAGGGATCGACTCTTGGGTGACTATCGGTCTAACCTCGATTGGAGACTTATACAACCAAGGCCAGCTATCCACCTTCTCTGCACTACAAACCAGGTCTCATATACCAAATAAAGACTTCTTTAAATATCTGCGTATTCGGCACTCTTTGGAAAAAAACCTGTGGTCTTCCTCGCCACTTCCACTACAGATTATTCAAAATTATCTACAACCGTCTAAATCCCGCAGAGGGATCTCCTTTTTTTATAAGCTGTTGGCAAATGGATCAGATCAGCAAAAGCTTCCTTCCATGGACAAATGGGAACACCATCTACATTTCACGGAAGACACCAAAGGGTGGCACCAAGCTATGAGATACCCTCTAAAATTCTCCAAATGTTTGTCACATTGGGAATCGGCTCTTAAAATCCTCCATTTCTGGTACTACACACCAGAAAAATTGTCACGCATCTTCCCAACACAATCGAATCGCTGCTGGAGGGAGTGTGGACAATTCGGCTCGGCATCGCATATTTGGTGGTACTGCCACGAGATCACTGCATTCTGGAGAGCAATTGACTCGCTTATCAAACAAATTACGGGACGACAGATTTCATTGGAGCCGCAGACTGCCCTACTGGGAGTGGGGCTTCATAACTGGCACATAGACTTCCACCCTGTCATCACACACATCTTGATAGCGGCACGATTGGCGATAGCCAGAAATTGGAAATCCCGCCACACGCCTACATTGCGACAGTGTATACTTATTCTAAACCAGAACATGCATATGGAATACATGTTTGCGAAAGCTCACTACAGCCTAACAAAATTCTTCACATGGTGGAGCCATTGGCTTAGAAATCCTGATAGTAGTTTGGACATTACATAAACTTTACGGCTCTCCCTCCTGGCCCCTTGAACGGCAAGCACATGTAACTCATTAACCAAAGCTGCCTACCTTCCCACTGTAGTTGTTTCCGAATCTATTGAGAATATATCAATCTTTATAGCGAAGCTCCTGCCTATGATTTACTCATACCATACAAAGGATACCCTCGTCTGGGAGTGCTCTAACTTATCTTTTTTGGAGCTCATATGTGACTCTTCCATTACACCCACCGCTGAGACCATATTTTTCTTTTTTCCTTTTTCTGGTTTCTAGTTTAAACCAACATGTTTGCCAATGTATGTTATTATTCAATTGTTGTTGTACATGATCTTTATTGGACATGCTATGTAATTGTTTTATGCAGTCATGTTGACTTCTTGTTATACTCAGTTGTTATATGCTACTGAACTGATAAACAAAATAAAAATTACAAGTTGAAAAAAAATGCACAAAGTGTAAGCACGTTGTTTCCCTGGAAGCTCAGGTCCTGAATCTAGGGAAGCAGCTGGCAACACTGAGACGTATGTCCATACTGAAGGAGAGCTGGGATCGTACCCATCAGGTGCAGGCTGGGGCCTGCACAGAGGTGGGCGGAGAGACGGAGGTGCAGGCATCAGAGCAGAGTAGATGGGTGACAGTTAGGAAGGGTAAAGGGGAAAAAGGCAAGGAGGCCGATCCTGGGCTGGAGCACCCCAATAAATACGCCTCGTTGCGTGATGTTGGGGAAACCAGTCAGGGACCAGCATTGCTGGAGCAGAACGACGCCCCTAGCTGCCAGGGGAAGAACTCCTCCAGTGAGGCCAGGAGAAAGGGAAAGGAAAGACAGGTGCTGGTGGTAGGGGACTCAATCATTAGAAGGACAGACAGTGCAATCCGTCACAAAGACCGTGGGCGCCGAACAGTCTGTTGTCTACCGGGCACTCGGGTTCAGCACATCGTGGATTGCCTATTAGGCCTATTTTTGACATTTGGTGTTTATAAGCTAAAATCAGTTGTTTTTGCTAGAAAACTACTTAGAACCCCCAAACATTATATATTTTTTTTTTTTAGCAGAGACCCTAGAGAATAAAATGGAGATTATTGTAATATTTTTTAATACAACCGTATTTGCGCAGCGGTCTTCCAAACGCAATTGTTTTGGAAAAAATTCACTTTTAATAAAAAAAATAAGAAACCAGTAAAGTTAGCCCAATTTTTTTCCATAATGTGAAAGATAATGTTACGCCGAGTAAATAGATACCCAACATGTCATGCTTCAAAATTGCGCACGCTCACGGAATTTCTACAGGTTGCTATCTTAGAGTTACAGAGGAGGTCTAGGGCTCAAATTATTGCTCTCGCTCTAACGATCGCGGCGATACCTCACATGTGTGGTTTGAACACCGTTTACATTTGTGGGCGGGGTTTCCGTGTGCGTTCGCTTCTGCGTGAGCTAACGGGGACAGGGCGCTTTAATTTTTTTTTTTTTTTTTTACTATTTATTTTATTTATTATTTTTTATTTTTACACCGTTTTTTTAAAAATTGATAATTTTTATTTCTAATACAAGGAATGTAAACATTCCTTGTAATAGAAATAGGCATGACAGGACCTCTTTTTTGTGAGATCTGGGGTCAAAAAGTCCTCAGATCTCACAAGTACACTAATAAAGATAGAAAGGAAAAAAAAAAAAGGGACCTTTAAGCCGTTTGCTTGGCAACGACGTTTGCCGTTGCTCCGGTCCTCCAAGACAATAGAGTCGAGTGAGGGCAAGCTTGCCCTCACTCGACATCCTGTCTGTGAGGATCCGGGACCCGATCGTTTTCCCCGCTGCCGGCGGGTCCGGTAAGCGGGGAAAAGGACCGGGACGCGGCGGGAGGGGGGGGGGCACCCCTTCCGCCATCCCGGAGGGTGATCTCGCGGTGAATCTGCCGCTGGGACCACCCTTATCGGAAAGCCGATCGCCTGCAGTTTAAAAAAATACCAGGGTTATGGCAGCTATCTGCTGCCATAACACCGGTATTTAGCTTTAAACTCAGGACGTATATATACTATTGCCAGATGGGAGGTGGTTAAAGTCTCTCTAAATATGTACTTAGAACTGAGCAGAATCCGATAAATGAGCTTTGTTTATCTAGACCCAATCGAACAGGGTCAGCCAGGGTGAGAGTAAATAGATAACCAGCAACATGCCAGCAAAACAATCATGCATGGTCAGCGCAGTAAGTGTTGCAAGACCGAGCACAAGTAAGTGCTGCATGATCAAGTAATTGCCAGTGTCACAGCACTGAAAACTGAAAAATGAGCTGGACAGGATAGGTGGATTTAACATGCCGGTCCTCAAATGCTTGAAGTGTAATTCAAACCAAAAATTTTTTTTTCCAAGTTTTGGATAAAATGGGAAGACTAAGAACACTTGTCTGGTTTTTCCTGCTTTGAGGGGCTCCATTAAAGAGCTTTACCTTCACTTCCTGTCCTGCTGACAAAGGCTTTAGCAGGAATTGAGGGAGAATCTACAACAGCAACACACACAGAAAAAAAATGTAGGGATCTGCTGTTCTTAATTGTCTGTATTTGTAAATAGCTGTGCTATTTAATGTTACAGAGTTAATGCACATAGCACTTTCTGTCTCTGTGTTGCTGGGTTAAAATCCCCAGAAGGAGGAGGTGGAGAGAGGGAGAGAGAGAGTCTGAGACCATGTGTTATGTTCATGGAGGAGCAGTTGTTAATCCAGACCAGAAGAAGGGATTTTTAGGCAAGTGTTCATATGTAAATATTAGGCAAGAGTTGATGTGTATAGCACTTCCTATCTCTGGCTGGGTTGGTAACCCCAGAAGGAGAAGGCAAAGAGTGGGAGAGAGAAAGAGTCTGAGACCACATGTTATGTTCCTGGAGGAACTGTTGTTGATCCAGAGGGGATTTTTAGGCAAGTGTCCCTATGTTATTAGTTTACTATTGTTGTTCATAGTTTCCGTATATATATATATATATATATATATATATATATATATATATATATATATATATATATATATTAGAAATATCCATCTATCTACCTATCTATCTATCTATCTATCTATCTATCTATCTATCTATCTATCTATCTATCTATCTATCTATATATATATATATATATATATATATATATACACTCGCCAACAACTTTATAGGTACACTTGTTCAATTGCTTGGTAACACAAATTGTTATTCAGCCAAACACATGCCACCAACTCAATGTATTTAGGCATCTAGAAGTGGTGAAGACGATTTGAAGTTCAAACCGAGAATGAGAATGGGGAAGAAAGGGGATTTAAGTGACTTTGGCATGGTTGTTGGTGCCAGACGGGCTGGTCTGAGTATTTCACAAAAAATGCTAATCTACTGGGATTTTTACAAGTGATCGACCAATATTGTTTTTTTATTGCCGATACCGATATTTTGGTCATCGCATATCGGTATCGACAGGTACTCTTGTGGAGGGATCTGGGGGTCTAAAAGACCACAAACCCCTCCTCTGCAACGCCAAGTTTGGCTGTTTTGAATGCTGTAATTTTTTTGAATTTGGTGCCTTGACTTCACTTCCAGGTTTTTACATGGAGACCCGATCAGAGCCGAATGCGGCTTTGATCGGGTCTTCTCTTTGGTGGCCGTTCAGTCTGGTTGCCTGGGTCTCCCAGTGGAACGGGAGATCCAGGTGAGCCACAGAAGGTGCCAGGAGGGGGGTGGACGTCCCCTCCCACTCCTTGTACTGATAGCCGAGCGGCTTCTCAGCCGACCGTCGGCTACAAACGCCGGTACCGGGGTGATGCCTCTAGCTGCAGGCATCACTCCGGTACAAGCACCTTCCCGAAATATCGGTAACCTCAGGGGCCGATTCCGATATATATTGGGGAAAGTGCATATTGGTCCCCGGTATATCGGCTTTGCAGATAATCAGTCGATCCCTAATTTTTACACACAACCACAATCTACCTGGGTATCGTTGATCACCATGTCAATCCCTTTATGACTACAGTGTACCCATCTTCTGATGGCTTCTTCAAGCAGGATAATGCACCATGTGACAAACCACAAATCATCTCACCACTGGTTTCTTGAACATGACAATAAGGTCACTGTACTCCAATGGCCTCCACAGTCACCAGATCTCAATCCAATAGAGCACCTTTGAATGTGGTGGAAAGGGAGATTTGCATCATGGATGTGCAACCAACAAATCTGCGGAAACTGCGTAATGCTATCATGTCAATATGGATCAAAATCTCTGAGTTATATTTCCAAAACTTTGTTAACCTCCCTGGCGGTATGATTCTTCTGGATTTTAGGTGCTGAAAGCGGTACCATTACTTTGCATGTAATTCTTAAGAATGAGCAGCCCAAAACAACTATTTACATATTATTTTTTTTTTTACTGTGCGTTCTTCTTTATTAGGGATGATTGAACGCTTCGGGTCGACCATCTTTTCTACCCGAACATTGACTGGTCGAAATTCGGCCAAATTCCGGACTTTTTGCGGAAAAAGTTCAGAATTCGGGAACCAGAACCGACCAAAATGCAATGGGACAGGAACTGGGCTTTAAAAGCCTGTGATTGGACCAGAAACATTAGTAAAAGCCAATTGAGGGGGCAGGAGGATGCTTGGAATGTGATTGGAGTGACTAGGGGGTCCAGAGGCCAATCAGTAGTGAATACGCCCCCCAGTATATAACATAGCCCCGCCAAATCTCTAGCACTGTAATACAGGGGCTGTGGAAGAGAGTGGAAGCAGTTCTGTTACTCCTGCTGCAAAAGTGTCATTTAGCAATTATTAGTGTGAGGATATCTAGTGTAGTTAGGGTACTATATACCACTATAGTTAGATTCAATTATCTAGTTTCTGTAGGGAAAGTGTTAAGTGTCAGGGTGACCGTAGTGTAGTGTAGGGTGAACTGACTCTGACTGCTATTGCAGGGTGACCAAACTCTTCCATGTCAGGGTGACCGCCATAGAAAAAAGATCGTTTGTCTTAGAATTGCAGTAGAGCAGGGATGGGACTCCACTACTTTCGCACCTGGGCGTTTTTGTTTCAGGCGTTTATTGGGCTTTTTTGTGGACGTCTTTGCAGGCAGGCATGACATCTGAACTTCTGTGTAGGGGTATATATACACACACACATATATGTATATATACACACATATAGGTGTGAAAGTAGCAGAACCCTATGCCTGCGCTAATGAAATTATTTGCAGGGATGGGGTTCCACTCCTATCACACCTATATGTGTGTATGTGTATAAATACATATATGTGTGTGTGTGTATATATACCCCTATACAGAAGTTCAGATGTTATGCCTGCCTCCAAAGACGCCCAAAAAATGCCCAATAAACGACCGCAACAACACACCTGGGCGTTTGAAGTTTGAAACACAAAATCATAAATTATAATATAATAAAAAACTATAAATAAGTTAAAGTATGTATGTATGTATATATATATAAAGTACATAAAAAGTACAGTAAAACTGCAGGAAAGGGCACTGGGGGGCAATCTAATGTGAATTTATTTTATTTTGAATTGTATCAGTGTGTTTGGTGTGTTTTACATTTGAATTTCCTGCTGGTTCCACCCCCCTGCGAACGTCACATCGCAGTAGACGGAAGCCAGGGCACGGAGAGAATCGGGAGGAAGATCCGCTGCTAGACACCGCCGGGATACATCGCTGGATCCCGGGGACAAGGTAAGTAACCCCGCTTTCAGGATCCAGCGATGCTTCTGGAGGTACCCCAAGTGTGGCTCGGGGTTACCGCTTTTGGCTCTGAAATTTAACGCCGAGCCACGCTCGGGAATACCGCTAAGAAGGTTAATCTATGCAATGAAGAATTAGGACCATTCTGAAGACAAAAGGGGTCCAACACGGTACTTGCAAGGTGTTCCTAATAAAGTGGTCGGTGAGTGTATATAAACAATGTTAAAATCCTTCTAAGGCTCCATACACACTGGCTTAAAAATCACTGCTACTACAGGAGTTTTGCGTTTTGCCTGTAGAAGTAGCTCAATGTTTTCCTATGTGTCCATGCACCTTTGGACGATTACAGGCATATTTTAAGCTCAACGTTCAGAGCAGTGTTTCTCAAACTTTTTTCAATCAAAGCACCCTTTAAAATTATCCACAGTCTCATGGCACCCCATACTCAAATGTAAAAAACTATTCTTATAATTTAACAAATTGCAGCAACATCTACAAACATAGGATAGACATGTGCATGATGAAAACATTTGTTTAGTTTCGTATAAATTAGTTAATCTAGGTTTTTTGTTTTGTTAAATTCGGTTGATTCGTTCAATTCGGGATTCAGAATTTGTATTCAGAATTCTTTTTATGCCTTTTTCAAATTTTCTTTGAATTTACTGATTTTTTCAATTCGAAATGTTCAAATCGATAAATTTTGGATCCGTGGAAACGAAAACGTTAGATTTTTTTTATTTGAATATGTCAAAGTGAACAAACAAAAGAAACATTTTCATCAAATGATTATACTGACTCTTTAAATCATCTCTGACTTAACAAAAACAGCATTATTTCGGAATGGTATTCTAATAATACACGGACAGTCTTTGATTTCAGAAATATGTTTACAGTTTGAATTCAGCTGGAATTCGATGTAAAATTCAAATTGAATTTTAATTTGAATTTCCAAAATCCAGACCAATTTAGTTTCGTTATTCGGAGCATTCAGTAAACTTCTTTTATGTTGTAATTTGGGTATTCGGATATATCCGAATCTCGGAATATTGAAAAATTTGTCCGAATATCTATTTGGAACTAAATGAACTTCACATATCTAACATAGGATCCTGACATTAGAGGTAATTTATTCTTCCAAAGAAAATATACCTTTGCACACTGGTACTGACTAGTATTCTTCTCCCTAGGTTCCTCTTCCTCACTCAACTAATGTGACCGAAGTGCTGATGGAAAAGGGCAGGGGAGGGACAAACAAGGATGCTGTGCAGAGGTCAGACGTCCTCCTTATCAACCAAAGACATCATTGGTTGTTAGGACGCTGGCAGCTGCAAAGTTGCAATGGTGCACATTTAAAACCTTTGGCTTTGTGTAACTAAAAGGCAGGCTTGATCAACCCACTGGCTTGTATACAATTTTTGGGCAATTTTTAGGCATTTTGCCAAGGCACCCCTGAAGAGACCTGAAGGCACCCCGGAGTGCATGGGCACCCAGGTTGAAAAAGGCTGGTTTAGAGGCAGGAAAAAAACTCTTCTGGTTTGCATTTCTGATTGGAGCTTTCTGGCAGAAAAAACACAATACTCTCCTAAACTTTGCTAAACTGTACAAATAATGATCTATATTAGGGCTTCCCAAACTATTTTGGGCCGAGACCCACTTCTGAATACAGTTATTTTTCGGGACCCACTTGCAGCCATTTTCACGTCATAGTGCTCCTTTAACCATCACAGCGTCCCATTACACTGTAGCCATTTTCATGTCATAGTGCCCCTTTACACATCACAGTGTTATACTAGTGCGGTATGACTTAACTGGTTCCCGACCGCCCATCGCAGTTTTTGTAAATTACTTTACTATTGCTTTAGGCCTGGTTCGCATGTATGCGGGTTGGCAGCCCACATTTGCACAGGCATAGCAGCTAATTGATTTGAATGCACGTTTTCTGCAGAAAAAAAGTGCATGCGGCATTTAAAAAAATCCAGTGGCCTTGAAATCCATCCTGCTTTTGCACTTGCAACTTACCTGCAGTTCCTGACTGGCAAGCTTTCTGCGTTTTTATATACTTGGGCCCAGCATTTAAAAACACAGTTTACATGTGCAGGAACTGCAGGTAAGTCGCATGGTGCAAACGCAGGATGGATTTCAAGGCCACTGGATTTTTTTAAATGCGGCATGCACCTTTTTTCTGCGGAAAACGAGGGCATAGCAGCCCATTCAAATCAATCGGCTGCTATGCCTGTGCAAATGTGGGTCGCCAACCAGGCCTAAAATATACCATCAAGTAGTGTCTGGACTCTGGCCTACCTGGTGACTGGTCCTTGCGCTCAGCTCCGATGCGATATACTACACTCTGCTAACTGCTCCACTCCGACTCCAACCCCGAGGCGCCGCCTCCCGCACTGAACAGCGTGCACGGCAAGGGGCAGGGTCAGGGCATCAGTGGAGCTCAAGGCCCCGCCTGCCTGCTCGTAACACAGTGCGCTGCTGCAGATGCCTGGACAACTCTGACTGCTCTCTGACTGCTCTACCGCCGGCGACCCACTCAAATGAAGCTCGCGCCCCACCAGTGGGTCGCAACTTACGGTTTGGGAACTCCTGCTCTATATGAATGTTTTTTTTCTGCCAAGGGCACAATTTTTTTAAGTCCAGTGTGCATGGAGCCTTAAGGCCCGTACACACGAGTGGAAATTTTCGTCCGACAACCGATCTGCCGATTTTCGGCTTGTTAGTATGGTGCTTCCGACTACCGACTCTGACTTTTCGGCCGAAAAAATCCTGGTGTGCAGGCTATAAAATTTTTGTCGACTGTCAAAACACGTCTGATTTTCGTCTCATTAGTACAGATTTCGATGGGGAAAAATCTTATGAGCAAGACTAGGCATGCTCAGAGATGAAAGAACACATACAAAGCAATCCAACACATGACATCACTTCTGAAGTAGAATTCTGTCGTGCGGGAAAATTTGTGTGCAGTCTAGAGCACATTCCAACCAATGGACACCACTCTGGACAAAAGACGGACGACCGGTCGGCGGAAATCCGTTGCGTGTGTACGAGGCTTTAGTCTAACTCAGGGGAATTGTTTAAAAATGGATTCAAGGTAAAGTGGATTTTCCAACTTTGGCTTCCTGGAAAGCATTAAGAGTTCACTAACAGATTATATTGGTTGCTTGGAATTGCATTTTAACAATTTATAATGCATTTTTACTGTCATAACCAGTAGAAGGCTGAGGCATGGACACCAGGTGCTGCTTCTGTGCTTTTTACAACACAACAATAAGTAACAATTATATGCATGCTCTCATAATAAAGCATTTCTATTCAAGAACATTTACGTGCATTTTTATCAGTGCCTTGCCTTTTTTTAAAAAAAAAAAAACGCAGCATATGTATTTCTCAAGAGGAGAGCTACTAATGTCTTGTGAATCAGGCAGGAGCCCTGAGGATGCAAGCAATGGAAAATCTATACGTTTCAGCTGCTGCTCCATCAGCCAGTAAATGCTGGTGCTTTCACCTTGGAATTAGAGGCAGATGTGAATCAGCAGTGTAGCCCCTCTTCACTGGGAATCCAGGGGAGCAGAGTGGTGCTTATATAGCAGATGGCTTACCGGTGTAAGCTGTGCTGCTAGGAATCTATCAAATAAAACCAAGGCTTACAGAAATGACCTATTTATTCCATGCTGTCTGCAGAGTCACTTCATGGCAAGCAGGTGTTTTGTCATTTCATACAAAGACAGATACGGTCAATCAGAATGTCATTCCGTGGTGCTGAAAGTACAGCAAATAAATGACCTGTAAGCCTAAATAGGACTTATCTTGGTGTAAATGAGCTACTGATCCCATTTCCAAATATATATGTAAATGTTCACATATTTGTGCAAAAACCTGAGATTGAATTTTAAAGCATTTACATAGCAGAATGGTCGCTTTACCATACTAGCATGTCTATTTATAAAGAAATTGTACTCCTTAAATTTTTACCATGTAGACCTAAATATATGATACTACATAATGCCTACTTACCTCCTGCTCTCATGGGTTTTGTTACCCAAGTACAATCTTACTTTGGGGCTAAAGTAAGGAATAGATTAAAATCCAACCTGCTGTTTGTTTAATGGATAGATGGATGGATCAGGTCACTTTTCTGCATGGCTAAGGATGGGCAGGCATTATCTAACATCCGATGCTGAACATTCTACAGAGCCCCACATAAAGAAGAAGTCTTACTTTGATTACATGCAGGGCCGGAACAAGGGGAGGGCAGGTAGGGCAGTTACTCTAGGCACTGTGGTGTCATGTGAGGTTCAAGGGCACCACAAGGAGATTCAGGGAAGGGGATTTGTGTTGAGAGGGGGAATTTGGGGGGAGCTTGAGTATTTGCAGATTATTAACACACAGGAAACAAGCTTTACAATAAGCCCTTGCTGACCACTGTAGCTGCAGGCACTGTGGAACAATTAATTCTTAAAATTCACAGGAAAACCACTGACATCCTGAAAACCATCCTCTCAGGAGGTAAGAATGTTTCTAGGAGGGGAAATTTGGGGAGGTGTGCTAGGAGTGGTGATTTGGGAGGGGGAAGGGGGGATTTGTGTTGACAGGGGAGATGGGGAAGAGGATTTGTGATAGGATAGGGGATTTGGGGGGTTTGTGCTAGAAGAGGTAAAATGTTGGAGGGGATGGAAGGAATTTGTACTAGGCGGGGATTTTTTTTTTTGGAAGAGGGATTTGTGCTTATAGGGATGATTAGGGGCATGTGTTCTAGGAGGGGAAATGGGGGGATTTGTATTAGGATGGAGGATTTGGGGAGGGGCATTTGTGCTGGCAAGGGGGATTTGAAGTAGGGGAAATTTTGAGGGGTAGAGGATTTGTGCTAGGAAGGGGGGATTTTGCTGGGAGCATTTATGGATTGTGAGGATTTGAGCTAAGCATGCAGATTAGCGCTCAATTTTTTTTTTTTTTTGGGGGGGGGGGAGGGAATTTCATGCATGTTTTCCCTGGGCTCTAGATGACCTTGCCCTGACACTGATTACATGTAGTACTTTGTCCCATCTTCCTAGATGCTGTCTAAGGCTCTCTGTGAGGTCAAAGAAAACTTAACCATAAATCCATGTTTCCATGCTTTATTTTTCTGAGAAATCACTTTGAAAAATGCCCTCCTAGCATTTCTGATTGTGACCATCTTAAGTAAGGACAGCTGAATTATGTAGCATTTAGTTCTGGAATCCATCTGCCTTTAGCTCAGACATGTAGACGGGAGGGTGTGCTTAGTGGAGAAAACTCCACTTTCCCTCCTCAGGACTCCTAAGATGTGTGACATCATTTGCCTAGACCTAGAAACCAGGAAGTAACTGAAGAAATGTTAAAAATAAAGTTTAAAAAAGGTAATATGATATGCAGTACAGTACTTTCCTATCTATTTACTAATGCTAGCAGCATGAGGATTTAAAATAGTCAATGCTGATTGAGAGAGTGAACTTCCGCTTTAAAGTGATTGCAAACCCATAATTTTTTTTTTGGAATAATAAACACGTTATACTTACCTGCTCTGTGCAATGATTTTACACAGAGCAGCCCGGATCCTCCTCTTCTTGGGCCCCCCTCCCCTGTCAAGTGCCCACCATAGCAAGCTACTTGCTATGGGGGCACTCATACAGACTCACTCCTGAGCCGGCTCTGTGTGTCCATGAACACACAGAACATGGCTCGGCCCCACTCTTGCTCCCTCTACACTGGCTAAGAGAGCTGCTGCTCTCATGCACATTGCTGGATCCAGGATTGAGATTGGGCTCAGGTAAGTATAAGGAGGTGCTGGGAGGGGGAGAGGCAGATAATGCATTAGGGTAAAAAACCTTCAGCTTTTAGAACCACTTTAAGTGTTGCTGCTTCAGGGGGAAAATGTTTAATGGTTGTAGTCATTCCCCATAAATTAGGTCCTCCAAGCTTCTTATTAGCTTCGTTACCCTTCTCTAGACTCTCTCCAGTTGAAAAACATCCTTCCTGAGGATTGGTGACCAGAACAGGACTGCATACTCAAGATCTGGCCAAATCAGAGTTTTGTAAATTGGTACAATTATAAGGTTTTTTCTCTTGAGCAAATTCCTTTTTAATGCATGCTAATAGTCTGCTGGCCTTGCTTGCTGCAGCTTGGCATCACAGGCTATTGCTCAGTCTATGATCTATTAGGATCCCCAGATCCTTTTCCATCTTTGGTTTCCCCAGAGGTTCCCCAGAGGTTCTTTCTCTAGTGTGTAACTTTAGTTCATACTTTTAGCTCAGTACATTGCTTTACATTTTTCGAAACATCATCTGCTCTCCCCTATATTTTAACTAGGTCTTCTTGGAAAGATGCTATATTCTGTTGTGAAGTTATAGCCCTGCTTAACTTTGTGTCGTCAGTGAACACCAAGATTGAACTTCCAGTCTAAGAAAAGTGGCATCAGTCAAAGCAGCCTGCTCTACTTGCTAGGTGCATGTTCAGATGGCCATTGGAAGAGGGGGGCACCTTGTCCGACCTTGCAGCTAGCCGTAGACAGCATCCAGGGGAATAGAACACATATAAACATTGAGGCCAGACTTTAATCATGTATGCTTAGCTCAGCTCAGAGTTTGCATGCTTTATATAGTGATAAATGTTTAGAAGTATTGAGTCTGTCTGAGTATTGAGTACAGCATACCAAAGGTGATTGCTATAGTCTGAAAAAGGAGAATCTATTAAAAAATCGATGGCATGGTCACTACTGAATGCAAATTAAAATATATAAAAAAATAAGCATCACGCATTTATAAAGCATAGCAATGCTCTGTGTAAATGTGCCATGTGCTCTTCTGGCTTTGAGGGCTCGAAGAAGGTGGAGTAGATTAAATGAATGGAGGACGTTGACGTTGACATTGACGTAACCTGTCAACGTCACATGACCACTTCTTCTTCAACCACAAGGCTCTCTCTGCTGCCTCAAGAAGAACAAACTGGGTTGAACCTCAGCCTGCATTTTATGAATGGGCAATAAAATACCTGCTGGAGTGTTGACTTACATTGAAGTATAACAGGAAGCAGATAGCAATATCTGCTCTCTGTTGTAAATCAGCCCTTTTGCCAAGCTGGGCATCTTAAGAAAAAAGTGAAGCAATATCTGTATACATGCCAGCAGCTTATACTGGTTATCTAATTATAACTTTCTTTAAAATATTCATATGCAAAGGAATAATTATATATATAATATAATATATATAATAAATATATTATTTTATAGTATTCATATAGCGCTGACAGTTTGCGCAGCGCTTTACAACGTGAAGGTAGACAGTACAAATACAATACACTTTAATACATAAGGAATCAGAGAGCCCAGCTTGTTAGAGCTTACAATCTAAGAGGGACAATATATATACAGTATATCCACACATACACAGATACACAGTATATACTGTATATATAAACACCGGTATATAGCAAACTTTTAAGGATTCACACAAATAATTTTGTTTGATTATGGGAATCCCCAACACAGGTTATCACCATGTATTTACAATAGCGATCCACTGAGTGCTGGGAGAGGGTGCCCTCCAGCAGATCTGCTCAATTGATCTTACATTAGTGCCAAATTCACTTTTAATCCCCTCGTTTAATACAGGACTATCATAGCTCTGAACATTTCAATTGGCTTAACTGAAACACTTAACACTAATATGAAGTGACTAACTTTTCTTTTTTTCTCCTTACTATGGACAGAGACACCTCAGCAGACGTCTAGACACAAATTAATATAAACCACAACTCACAATATAAACTGACAACACCACTGAAGCCTATAGCATTGCATTGAGCAAATACCTTTACAAAGAATGGGTAGTAAGTCAGCAATGCATTAAAGGAGAAGACTGTTCAGCTACATCCCAATAGAAAACTACTGTAGAAGAGAACAATTTACTTTTTTTCCATAAAGCTTTTATTAAAAGGCTTTATGTTTACAAAGTAGTCATGGAGGGACAGCAGGACACATTAAGATAAGACAGTTGTTACAAAGTGTGTAAGCACACCTCACAGACCAATCATAGAAAGGTGAATGCAAGTCACTGCTAAACAAAAGAACCTAAGCATAAAGCAAACAAAGTTGTGATAAAAGTATACAATCACTTGATTTGTGACAGTTAACGGTATGTTTACATTTTTAATACGCTGCTCAAAAAAATTAAATGGAACACTTTGAAAACACATCAGATCTTAATAGGGAAAAATCTCATGCTGGGTATCTATACTGATATGGACTGGGTAATGTGTTAGGAATGGAAGGATACAGAGGTCTGAACTCATAGACACCCTGACAATCAACGTGAAAAAATGATGCAGCAGGCTAGTCCATTTTGCTGAAATTTCATGGCAGCAACTCAAAATGGTACTCAGTAGTTTGTATGGCCCCCATGTGCTTGTATGCATGCCTGACAATGTCGGGGCATGCTCCTAATGAGACGATGCATGGTGTCCTGGGGTATTTCCTCCCAGATCTGGACCAGGGCATCACTGAGCTCCTGAACTGACTGAGGTGCAACCTGGCGGCATCGGATTGACTGAAACATACCTGAAACAACATAGTATTAGTACCAAATATACATATCACCAGGGCTTTTTTTCAGCCGGAACGCAGGGGAATGCAGTTCCGGCACCTTCAGTACTGAATGGTACTGTATTTAGTTCTGATAGTTTCTGCTAATGGCTCTATTACCAGGTTAAAAATTGTAGGGGACAGGGGGCAACCCTGCCTAGTGCCATTTGATATGTGAAAAGTTTTGGACAATATGCCAGAGGTGTACACCTGCGCCGACGGGGACGAGTAGAGGGCTATGATGGCGGAGAGGATGGGGCCCGTGAATCCAAATTTTTGCAGGGTAGCCTTCATATAACCCCAATGAACCCTATCAAATGCCTTTTCGGCGTCTAGGGTAAGTAATACAGATGGGGTTTTTGAGGAATTTGCTTGGTGCATGATACCCAGGATTCGCCGGGTGGCGTCCGACGTCTGCCTTCCAGGGGTGAATCCCATTTGATCCTTATGTATGAGTGTAGGGAGCATGGTTTGTATGCGCTTGGACAGGATACGAGCGTATATTTTTGCGTCCGAATTGAGTAAGGAAATAGGGCGAAAGTTAGCGGGCATAGTAGGGTCTTTACCCGGTTTAGGTAGAGTAACTATATGTGCACTCAAGTGTTGATAGAACTCGTTAGAAAACCCGTCAGGGCCGGGCGATTTGCCTTTTGGCAGGGAGGCAATGCTAGAGCAGACCTCCGCACCCGTGATCGGGGAATTGAGGGTGTTTAATTGGTGTTCAGAGAGAGAGAGGGCAAGGACACCCTACGAAGAAAATTCTGTATTTCTTCCTCAGATGGCTGGATCTCAGACGCACTATTTTTGAGATTGTATAAAGCGCTGTAGTACTCAGCAAACTCATCTGCATTGGCTTGCGGATGAGTGATATTGGACTTTGTCGTAGGATGAATAATGGTACTGTATTTAATGGCAAGGGGTGCTTGGGTGTGCTGGAGGGTCTATTGATAATGGCTGCTGGGGGAATCTATTGTTGCTGGAAGGGATCTATTTTTGCATGGTTGTTTATTGTTTCTGGGGAGGTCAATTGTTGCTGGTTTGCTGGAGGGGGGCTTATGATGCTGGGGAGTCAATTGCTGCGGGATAGGACTTGCTGTTGAGGAAGGGGGTCTGTTGATGCTAGCTGCTGGGCGATCTGTAGTTGCTGGGGAGGGTCTATCGCTGGTGGATGCAGGGGATCTATTTTACTGCTTTTCTTGCTATCATTACCAAATTCCATACAAATTACTTAGCACCACAAAATGATACCTGGCTCTGTATTCTGTAAAGGGGGCGGTACTAAGAGTCGGGGGGGGGGGGGTTTGAATCAAGGAACCGTGCTCAGGGGTGGGTAGTGGCAGAGGCAAGAATTGACCCAGAAAGGGGGAGTTCCTGCACCTATTCTCTGAGAAAGAAAGCCCTGCATATCACTAAATCATCTATAATATTCAGCCAAAAAACACCAGTGTTTTGTTGTATTTTACGGTATGAGCATATGATGTGTTTTTTGGCTGAATATTATAGATGATTTGGTGATATATATATTTGGTACTAATGCTATGTTGTTTCAGGTAATCTTAACATCTATTCTATGTCTGTGTCCTGAAGAAGCCAAAATAGTTGCGAAACGTTGACCGCACAGACAACATTACATCATTTTTGTATGACCTGTATCTCTGTTCAACCACACGAACTTATTCTATACATTATTTGTATTGTTTATTTAAAGTAATTCCCTTCCCCTCTTTATGGATGGGGGTGTATTTCTAAAACTCTTCAAATTTACACAGTAAAATCTGTGATTTTATCTAGTTTGTCTCCCTTCTGTGGCCACTATAGTCCGCTATTGTAGGATTCTGGGTTTTTCTTCCTGGTATTTACCTAACTAATTTGTCTATATATTTTGGATGAGGCCCAATTCCTTCTAACTTTATTTTAAAGTTGCACTTCTGTTTATCAAAAAGCAATATTTTAAATTAATGTTTGTTTATGAAACGTGGTTTTATTTATGAAGATCAGTATATTCAAATGTTAATACCATAAATAATAGCATGTTATTAGATTTTTACTCCAGGAGTATATAATGAGTATGGCAATTCCACAGAAATGCCTAAAGTAATACTAATATCTTGGTTTTTTTTTTTTTTTTTGTTTAAAGATAACGAACATGTTATACTTACCTGCTCTGTGTGATGGTTTTGCACAAAGCAGCCCAGATCCTCCTTTTCTTATGGCCCCTCCCTCCTGCTGAGTGCCCCCACAGCAAGCAGCCCCCTCTCTCTCCTCATTGGCTTACTGACTTTGATTGACAGCAGTGGGCGCCAATGGTGCTACTGTGTACCTCAGCCAATCAGGAGGGAGAGTTCCGAACAGCCGAGTCTCTCATGCAACATCGCTGAATCAAGATGCGGCTCAGGTAAGTCATAGGGGGTCTGAGGGGGAGCTGCACACAGAAGGTTTATTATCTGTGCTTGTAATTTTCATGTTTGAAGCTGTAAATGTGTCCACTGAGAGAATCCCACTGAGACTTTCAGGTACCCATTAAAAGAGTTGTAAAGTCAGAAGGTTTTTTATCTTAATGTATTCTATACAATAAAATAAAAAGCCTTCTGTGTGCATCAACCCCCCCCCCAGCCCCCCCCCCAACACTTATATGAGGTCCCTCTCTGTCCAGTGATGTCCATGGGTGTCTCAGCCATCCAAGATTCTCCATTCTGATTGGCTGAGACACAGCAGCGGCGCCATTGGCATACTTTATAACTGTTGTACCATTTTGTCTTTGTAAGTGTAATGTTATGTTTATTAAGGTTGGATAGGGTGGATGAATCAATGTACTTTATGTATGTATACTTATCTATATATACTTTTCAGAGATCGTTCTGGCATGCCAACAATTATCATCTCCCTGAAGAAGACTGATTCAGTCGAAACGCATCAGAGGTCAGGATCATAAATCATGGTTCATGAATGTGTTGAATATTGAATGTTGATTTTTTTGTGATACAATGTGCTTTTTGATAAGTATCCCCATATGGTTAGTATTGGGGTCATTTTAATCTTTTTTCAATAAATATTTAGAATTTTAAGGAATTATCTCTTGTGTTACTCTGTGGGTATCCCAACGTCCCTTCCCATTTTTCCCTCTACTCCCTTGTGGATTTTTGCAGGGTTTTTTTTTTTTTTATCTTAATGAATAGAACTAAACACATTAGATTTTAGTCGACTAAAATGTACTGGAGATTTAAGTAGACTAAAAAACGACAAAAACAATTCAGATAACTAAAATATGGCCAAAACTAAAAAAGAATTGATAGGTTAAAAATCACTAATATAAATACATTTTGGTCTATAAAAAAAAAAAAAAAGCCCCCCCCCCCCAAAAAAAAAACAAAGGCAGGTAATAACTAAACTAACTAAACTAAAATGCCATTTTAGTCAAAAAAACTATGACTAAAACAAAATTGAAATTTGATGTCAAAATTAACACTGGCTGTCAATGGGCATTACAGTATGTAAAATGATTGAGTAAATGTAAAATGTTCTAACATTTTATTAAGAATTGATAGGTTAAAAATCACTAATATAAAAACATTTTGGTCTATAAAAAAAAAAGCCCCCCCCCCCCAAAAAAAAACAAAAAAACAAAAAAAAACAAAGGCAGGTAATAATATTAAAACTGTGCAAAAATTGAAAGCTTTATTGACCTTAAATAACAATGTAAACATGATATAGGAAGGCAAATAATCATAGTCATGTCAACCAATGCATAATGATTTTGGCCCAGGCATCTAGGCTTCAATGGCCCCTGGGCATAATAGGGTTAACAAGGCTTAACAAATCCCAGAAACATATTTATATATAAGTTGACATACTGCCATTGCCTGATGGATTGTAAATTAGATAACAGCCGTGTTATGAAATACCATAAAAAAGGGGTGAATCTTTGTGGAAAGGGCATGGAGCAAGACATAGTTCTGTAACATTTATGAAACAGTCCTTGATATTTAATTAGTATTGATTGACCATGCTGTCTGGATCAGTAATAATAATGCAATCAACTTGCGCTGAACTACCTGGTGTGATGCTAATTTATTTTCATATCAAATTTTAGGCTTAGACAGCACTACAACGAGAGATAGAACTCACACAGTCAAGAGTTTAAACTGACTACAGAGGAACTGTCTACAGGAAAACAAAATTAGCAAATGCTTAGCTGACAACCCAGCTCAGTGTTTTATTAAACTTCTGGTGAGTGTTTTAAATTTAGAAGGTGTAGTAACAATAATCAAAGGCCTTGTTCACACAAGCAGCCAAGGGGCAATAAGACAAGCAGTTTAGCCACAGTTTAACAGCCCAACTCCCATCTCAATCCCCTTGACTGCTTGACTAAAACATTATATGCAGCCACTTTGGGTCATACACATGTTGTGGAAAAATTATACCCATGTTTCCTTTGCTGGGCAGTACTACTGCCAAATGCGACCCATTTAAGTGTGTATGTTCAGCTGTCAAAAAAGAAGACATTCAGGAGGCTGTTCTACTGCCCTCTGAAAAGCGGTCCACTGTGGAGCGCTTTTTAGGGGGATGGTACACAGTGCCACGGGTGTAAATGAGCCCTAAGCCAGGGGCGTAACTACAGGGGTTGCAGGGGGCGCGATTGCAACCGGGCCCCATGCTCCAGGGGGCCTGTGCGGCTCCCCTGTACACCTGGATAGGAGGGGCAGCATGTAGAGAAATCACTGTCCTCCTTTTTCCTCCTGTAGCTGCAGGAGGAAAATGGAGGAGATTGGTTCTTCTGTATGCTGCCCCCCGACACTCCTCCTATCCAGTTCACTTGTGTTCTGCTGTCTTTGCAGGACTTGTGAAAGGGCCCTGCAACGAGAGTAAAGGGTCCAAAGATCAGTGGGAAGAGCCCCAGGCTTGAAGGGAAGGGCCCCGGCCAGGGGTCCAGGGGGCCCTTCATGGTTTCTTGCACCGGGGCCCTGAAGGTTCTAGTTACGCCTCTGCCCTAAGCACCAGCAGACTGAAAGTGGTTGTAACTGGTGACGGTTAACTTCATGGTTTAATCTTTGCACACACAAGCAGTAGCCACCACCACATGTTTAATGGAAACACACACCATTCATAGTATTCTGACCTCAGTCACTACCATGCTCAGACAGGAATGTAACAAAGTTTACAATATGGTTGCTTGAATGGGGAAATGTCATAATGTCTCATAATATCTAAGAAAGTAAGCCTCCAAAGTCTAGTTACCTTAAATAACTTCATGCTATAGGAATGCCATTGTAAAATGGCTATTTGGGCAACCCGATCTACTAATCTCCTTTCAGGAATGTGCTATCTTCTACAGAAGGTCCTTTTAATCCAATAGGGGTGGGTTGACCATTTATTTACATTCAAGTCCTATATATACTACAGCAAAAACTTGGAGCAACTGTCTCGCATCAGAGCAGCCATCACACATGAGTCTGAATCTGATCTTCTGTGCCACGCCATATAAAATGAAGGGACCCATGGTATAAACATCTTTAGTTGGATATTCTTTTAATATTTTCTAATATTATTAAATTTTTTATCTCTATCTATCATTACTTAATTAAATATTATACCTACAAGTATTTGGTTGATCTCTCTCTGCACATCTCGAATGCAACCCTAAAAACCTAATCTATCATGTATCCATAATAAAATATAAATCTTTCCTTCAGAGGCAAAAGTTTCTTTAGCTTCTGGTTAGAGCATTTAGAGATTCAACTTTTCAATTCAACGATTTCGTTCACATTCAATTTCGTTCACATTCAACGGTTTTTGAAATATCGCTTTAAAAATGATGCCAGAAAATATTTACACAGCGAAACAGACAATGAGCAACAGTAAAATAAAAGAGATTAAAAGTGAATAACACTAATGCCTTGTATACACGATCAGATAATCGGACGACTTATCATTCGCATTTTGTTGCAGGATACTAGTATTGAATTCCACAATGCATACTAAACATATGATTTTTTCCGCACAATTCTGGAAAAGCTTCCTGATTGCGTAGCTATGTATCGGATAGTGCAAAACAAAAACAATGGCAGCCAGACTTTTTATCAGGTTTCTGATCATGCGTGGTCTTTGCCTATCGATTTTTAGCGACCGCATACTGTACTGTTTAAACAACTGTCGTTCGCTAGGCTTTCGTACGACAAAGGTTTTCGTGTTTGTCCCTTCGGATTTTGTTGGATGAAATGTCGTGATCAGCTGTTGAAAGCTGTGTACTAACGATCAGATTATCGTTCGATCACTTCAAATTAATTACATTTTTTCATACGATTATCTGATCGTATGCATGAGGCATAAAGCAAGGTTTTTCTGGTCTTTGTTTGCATTCAGAGTCCAATTCACTTGCAGAGTAAATCCAATCTGATATATCAGAGAGACCGGCTCTAAAAGATAACTCAGTATTCCTTCATAGATTTGACAACAAAAGAGATCTCTTGAGCTGCAAATGCAGCCATGATTTCTGGTCACTGAAGAGGGCATTTGCAGACATAACACAACCAATCAAAGGGAGTTTTTGGGGACCCTAAGGTGTTAGTAGGCAAACTGCTCTCCTCCCTTTTTTCATTTTTCTGACCTCCGTATTCCCGACAAACAGTTGAGGGTCAAGATCTATGGGACTTATGCTTACCAGGTGGGTTTGACTGCGCAAAATCATTGTCTGATTATGATTTTTGTACATCCTAGTCTGTTTATTTTTTGATTCTTGGTGTGTTTTTTTATTTTTTGTTTAGTACCCCTCATACGCCGTTCCTGAAGAAGCCAGGATGGTGAAACGTGTAGAAGAATAAGTGTGAATGGATCTTTTCTCTTACTTGTATACTATCACTGGAATAAATCAGTGTATTAATGTTTTTAGTGAATTTTGTAAATAACATTTTGTCATTTTAACAGTTTGTATATCCAAGAGTTTTGCACCTACAAAAATCACACCCTTAAATTTATCCTATTTGTATCTATAATGCAATCTGACAACCCACATATTATCACAAAGAATAAAATTACAATTTGTTCGTGACCAAATACAATATAAAATGGATGGTTTTAACCCTAAAAATAAAACAAAAAGAAATACATTCTCCCATCCCTTTGTGCCATGCGATATAGCACAGTGCTTTTGTCATGTCAATTGTCCCTTTTTATGTTTTACAATACCTGGCTGATCCTGCCTGTTCCTCCCCTCCCCTCTTTAATCTGACCACGATTATCATGGCTGCTGATCTCTGATAGCGTAGTCAGTTTTTTGTGCCTCCATCATCCCTGCAGTGTCCCTGCATCTCCCTCACTCCCCTCCCTGTCTCCCTGTCAGTTCCATAGTCTGTGTGAGAACTGATCTCCTCCCAGACCCTCTCCTCTCCTGCCTGTGTAATTTTATTCCCTGCAGCTGCTCCAGTGCTTTTAAAGTAAAGAAACACTTGTTAAGTACTTTGATACTCTCTGTTTTAGGACCCTGTTCAGTACAGTGTGTGTTTTTTTCAGAGGGGAATCTCAGCCCCTCCCACTGTACTCACTTACTCGGAAAGGGAAGCAGAGAGAGGTCACATGACAGGAGACAGCAGGGCTCTGCAAAGAAGGTATTTAGCAATGAAATTATAGGAAAACATACACACAATGTAATGAACGGGGAACTAAAACAGAGTGAATAAAAGTAAATAATACATGTGACTTTACAACCACTTTAAGAGTTTTAATGTGTTCTATTAGCCTCCTCATATTATAGGCATGTTTGACACCTCACATTTAATGAATGTAACCTCATTAGAGTAAGAATTATGGAATATGGGCCCAACTTGGGCTTTAGTAGTTGAAAAATCCCAGACCATAATGTGTATTGCTTTAAACTTCTCTGCCAGACTACAACATGGTGATTTTACAACAGGTCCTAATTAGAAGTCTTTAAAGCTTTTGTAGATTCCGGGCTAAGAAGGATTTCTACATTCCTTTTACTAATCTGTTTGTGCCATTGTGTCTTTTCAAGATAGACTGAAATGTGTTACCGCCCATGAATGTTTAGCACAAACATGAGATTTAAATCTGACAATTTTTTGCTATGGACTTGTCAATTTTGGAGAATGAAGATGGCACTATGTTCAATATAACTCCCCATTCTCCCATTTCAGTTTGGGGTTTTCAGACCTCATTATCATCACACAGTGCACTGACAAACTCCCGAGTCACTGCTACCAACAGGGTAAAAATGAGATCCTGCTGACGACTGGACTGGAACACGGCTGGGACTGCTCTTTCTGTAGCGCATTATCATCATCAGCTATCAAGTTAGACAAAAATGTTACATTTCATTCATTTTATTTGTTTGTGTGTGTTATTTATTTCCACTACTCTATTAAGAGGCTTAAATTGAATTTGTGTGGGATATTTGTTGTACAATATTATATTGTCATATTTTGGCTTTATTTTAAACCAGTGGTGACATTGTATTTAGGGGTGGTGTTCCACATTACATTACACTGGAATCCCACAGCAACTACAGGACCTGCTAGGGCTAAAGATTCATGATTATTATAATGTTTATCATTACAGTAAAATATTGGATTGCAAGCATCATTTGTTCCAGAAACATGCTTGTAATCCAAAGCACTCGTATATCAAAGCAAATGTTCCCATAAGAAATAATAAAAACGCAAATGATTAGTTCCACAACCATTTATTCAAAAGTCCTTCAGTTTATAGTCCATATAAAAAGATTACAGCAATGTGATAGGTTGTGTAACCATAAAATGTCCATCCACAAATGGCGCCTCCACAAGGGGATTAGAAGCAAAATCCAGCAGGGGCTACAGAGTATAAAAAGAGAAGAGAGGCGCCTCTTAGTGTAGCAATATGGTTACATTTAATGAAGGTTCAACATTTAGCAACTCACATGGTTGATGATTAAAAAAGGCACATCTAAGTTTGCAGGCATCCGGGGTAAAGCTGTCCACATAGACCAGTGATGGCGAACCTTGGCACCCCAGATGTTTTCGAACTACATTTCCCATGATGCTCATGCACTCTGCAGTGTAGTTGAGCAACATGGGAAATGTAGTTCCAAAACATCTGGGGTTTCCAAGGTTCGCCATCACTGACATAGTCCATATTGCCGACTCTCTGCGGTCGTGACCGGGAAGACTACCCTGCAGTAGAGCGATCTGAAAGCGAGGCTTGAAGCACTCATGGAGCGCAGCATGGAAGGGACATTGATAGCAGTGCAGAGGATGGTCTATGTGGACAGCTTTACCCCGGATCCCTGCATACTTAGATGTGTCTGTTTTAATCATTAACCATGTGAGTTTCTAAATGTTGAACCTTCATTAAATGTAACCATATTGCTACACTTATGGCACTTTTCCACTGCAAGTACCGGCTAGTACCGGCTCGGCTCTACTCGGCCCTGCTTGGCCTGGTTTGCTTTTCCACTGCTGGTACCGCATGGTATAGGGTTGGAACGGTTCGGTACGGTACGGTATAGGTTTGCTTTTCCACTAAAGCAGTACTAAAGTTAAGTGGGTGGGATAACAACGGGGTGGGTGGGATTCTCTGACCAATCAGTGGCTAGTAGTGACTGCATGCAAAGGATTGTGGGATATGGTACCAGTTTGGTACCTGTTGGAACCACAATCGAGTAGGTACTGTTTTTTCAGGGCCGTACCGTTCGGTTCCATGCAGTGGAAAAGCAAACCTATACCGTACCGTACCGAACCGTTCCGACCCTATACCATGCGGTACCAGCAGTGGAAAAGCACAAAAGGGTGCCGAACCGGTACGGTTCCATGCAGTGGAAAAGCGCCATTAGAGGTGCCTCTCTTCTCTTTTATACTTTGTTGTGACATGACGCTAATTGTATATCAAAACATCACTTGTTTATCAATTTAAAATTTATAAAAGAATTTTGCTTTTCATGCAAAACGCTCTCAGACCAAGTTACTCTCAATCCAAGGTTTTACTGTACACGATCCTTAAAAAAAATCTCAGTTTTCAAGTGAAATCTATTTCTCAGCTACTGCTTGGAATGATCAAAATAAAAAAAGAGCTAATAAGAAAGGATAAATAATTTTGAATGTGAAGCATGACACTTGCAGGTTGAAGGGTACACTAATTAGGAGTAGGGGATGTGGCCAGACACAAATTACCATTCATTAGAAGAAGAACACTTGACTTGAGTGAGTGTAGAAACAGAGAAGAAGTGTCATAGGCTATTCTGCTTAACTTCTCTATTGACTTCATACTGAAGAGAGTCTGTTAATAGATGTCTGGGATTCTGAAATGGATCTGGGAATTCTCTGGTCATTATGAACACGGTGAACTGTTAGAGTTACCTCTGGAAAGAACTATATCCTACACTTACTTTCTCAAGTTAACAACTCTATTGCAGCTTGCTAAATCTGAAGAGACAGAAAGAATTCAGCACAAAAATCATTCCATTTTTATTTGAATCAGTCAAAGAATTGGGGTTTACATAATCCCTAACAGCAAAATTCTCATTGGCTTGTTGAATTTAGCATTGAAAGTATTTTGTTATATCTGCTCATACATAAAAACACCCGTTGGTCCTACCAAAAATCCAATCAGCTGATGACTTTCTGTGATATAATTTAGTATTACATAATTACATAGTTACATAGTTTGTGAAGTTGAAAAAAGACATCAGTCCATCCAGTTCAACCTGTGATGTGTGTGTGTGTTTGCTGTTAACCGTACATTGTATACCCCTGTATGTTGTGGTCTCTAAGGTGCCCATCTAATAGTTTTTTGAAACTATCGATGCTTCCTGCTGATACCACTGTTTGTGGAAGAGAATTCCACATCCTTACTGCTCTGACAGTGAAGAACCCCTTACGTATTTTAAGGTTAAACCGTTTTTTCTAGTGAGGGGCCACGTGTCTTATTGTATTCCCATCCCTTTCTCTGTAAAGTTTGTTCCTTATGCTAGGGTCGCCAGTACAGTATTTGTACATTGATATCATATCCCCCCTCAATCGTCTCTTCTCCAGAGAGAACAAGTTCAGTGCTTGTAGTCTTTCCTCATAGCTGATGTCCTCCATTCCCCTAATTATTTTTGTTGTCCTTCTCTGGACTCTCTCCAGTTCCAGCACATCCTTCCTGAGGACCGGTGCCCAGAACTGGACAGCATACTCCAGATGTGGCCGGACCAGAGTCTTGTAGAGAGGGAGAATAATCTCTTTATTTCTGGAGTGAATCCCCTTTTTTATACATCCCAGTATTCTGTTGGCTTTGCTTGCAGCGGCTTGGCATTGCATGCCACTGCCAAGCCTGTTGTCCACCAGTACCCCCAGGTCCTTTTCCATCCTAGACTCACCCAGAGGTTCCCCCCCTAGTGAGTAGCTTGCTTTCTGGTTTCTGGCACCCAAGTGCATTACTTTACATTTTTCAACATTAAACCTCATCTGCCATGTAGTTGCCCACCCCATTATTTTGTTCAGGTCCGCTTGTAAGGTTTCCACATCCTGCATAGAAGATATTGGTAAGCCTAGTTTAGTATCATTCGCAAATTAGATTGTGCTAGATATCCCCTCCTCTAGATCATTTATGAATAAATTAAACAGGATTGGTCCCAGGACAGAAACTTGGGGGACCCCACTTTCCACACCCACCCAATCCGAGTACTCCCCATTAATCACCACCCTCTGTACTCTCCCCTGGAGCCAGTTTTCTTTCCAGGTGCTCACCCTATGGTCCATACCTACCTTCCTTAGTTTGTACAGTAAGCGTTTGTGGGGAACGGTGTCAAATGCCTATTACTACTAATAATACCATTTTCATTACTAAAGTCTTGTATGCGGTCCCTGTATTGTTCCCAGATCTCTCTGTAGAATACATAACACCTCCCCCATGATGTTGCGGTGACAGAGAGGGGGTATGTTCTGTAGTCTTAACACTTTCTATTCTAGGATGACAACTCTGTTCTTCTATAGATACAGTACAGTGAGAGAGAACCCTAAAAAAGCCAGCACATCTAATGACAGGTAAGCTACATTACATTACATCTTTGGTTTAGATACACTTTAATTACGTGATTTACTTTCCCTAATTTATTTTCTAATTTATTTTCTTCAGCATTCTGTTGCTAAAAAATATGTGCATTTAAATGGGTTATAAATATTTAACTACCTCCCACCCGGGCCATTGTAAATATACGGCCGGGCGGGAGTCTCGTCCTTCTGAAAGGACGTTCCGGAACGTCCTTCAGAAGGAGAGAGATCGCGCCGCCGCGGGCACGCGCAGCGGCGTGATCTCGATGTGCATGTGTCCCTCGGACACAGAGCAACATCATTCGGCAGGAGGGCCCTGTGATTGGCCCTCCTGATCACATGACGGCTGTGTCCAATCAAAGCCGTCATGTAATGTAAATAGAGCCATTGTAACGGCTTCGATCTCTTCTCCTCCTGACAGATCCTGTCAGTGAGGAGAAGATCAGAGGATCGGTGCTGCTGCGGGGGTGATCAGTGAGTATTTCTAATTACTCACTGATCACAGGGGGGGTCTGTGCTGGTAATCAGAACATTAACGGGGGGGGGGAGGGGTGCCACTAAGCCACCAGGGATGCCCACCCATGACCACCAGGGGTGCCCACTATGGCCACCAGGGATGGCAAACAGGGCTCAGAGAGCCCCCCAGTGCCCTCCCTATCAGTGTTGCCCACCAATGCCATCTATCAGTGCTGCCCACCAGTGCCGTTATTGCCATCTATCAGTGCCGCCCACCAGTGCCCATTATTGCCCACCAGTGCTGCCTATCAGTGCCCATCAGTGCCCCCCATCAGTGCCGATCAGTGCCACCCATCAGTGCCGATCAGTGCCGATCATTGCTGCCCAACAGTGCCACCTATCAGTGCCCATCAGTGCCCATCAGTGCCCATCAGTGCTGCCTATCAGTGCCCATCAGCGCTGCCTATCAGTGCCCACCAATGCTGCATATCAGTGCTATCTATCAGTGCCACATATCAGTGCCCATCAGTGTTGCATATCAGTGCTACCTATTAGTGCCCATCAGTGCTGCATATCAGTGCCACCCCATCAGTGCCACCCCATCAGTGCCACCCCATCAGTGCCACCCCATCAGTGTGTCCTCATCAGTGCCTGTCAGTGCGGCATCATCAGTGCTCATCAGTGCAGGAAAAAACATATCTATTTACAAAATTTTATAACCTAAACAAAAAAACTTTTTTTTTTTTTTCAAACTTTTCAGTATTTTTTTATTTGTGCACCAAAAAAGGAAAAACCTGACGGTGATCAAATACCACCAAAAGAAAGCTCTATTTGTGGGGAAAAAATGAAACAAATTTGGTTTAGGTACAGCGTTGCATGACCGCGCAATTGTCATTCAAATTGCAACAGCGCTAAAAGCTGAAAATTGGTCTGGGAAGGAAGGGGGTTTAAGTGCCCAGTATTGAGGTGGTTAAACTGCAAATCCTCTCTTTCATTTTAAAGAGGAAGTAAACCGCTGTTTTTTTTTTTTTTTTCTGACCTGCAAAGTAAAGGCATAATGTGCTAGTATGCATTGCATACTAGCACATTATGTGAAACTTACCTGTAAACGAAGCGCTCTATCAACGCGTTGTCACTGCTGGAGGACGCATCCATCTTCTCCCGTCTACCTTCTGGGTCCGCGGACTCTGGCTGTGTGACTGGCCGGAGCCACGTAGCATCAGTCCTGTGCATGCACGCAGGAGCCACCGGTCACGCCACTGGGTTCTGAAGGAACACCTTCATTATAGGCTTACCCATAGGTACAATTAATCAATGAAAGTTTACTTTTAACTACTCGAGAACAGGGTCCTCATTTCCCATTGCTCAATCATAAGCAAAAGCGCAACCCAGTACAGGCTATTTAAAAGTTTGTCCTGAAATACTATATGTGACCAGCAGGTGGTACTACAGTTTCTTGTCTCTCTCTTAACCTTTCTAACATGGAGGAACCCTTCAAATAACTTTCAGCTTCCAAGGAACCCTTGCTTACCACCTATTCGCAGTAAGAACAATACAATTCTAAATGCCATAATAATGACAATAATTGTGATAATAATAATAATGGCCAAAAAAGAAAGGCAGACATTGAAAATTGTACTGCCCCCTTTCATTAAAGGCCAGTGGGCCCCTTGGTGGTCATTGATAGAAGGGCAACTTTACACTGGTGCTCGGTGGGATGAACTCCCCCTACAGAGAACTCAAAAAGTTTGTGGAAGCCAGAGGTCACTTATCTAAGAGGCAGACCATTTTTATTGTTTAAAGTATCCATAGCCACCCCAAGTCATAGGGTTCATAGGAACACTGGTTACTAAAGGCTGGTCTACAGAGAAGTTGTATATTACAAATTCCTGAAGGGATATTAAACCCAAAACCAAAAATGTAATCTTACCAATCAGTGGATGTGGTGGCATCATTCGTTTTCTTTTCTTAGGTTTTTTCCTTCTGTTTTCACTCAGTGATCTGACCAGTAACACACCTTCTGCATTACAGTGTCACCACTCTGGATGAGGGAGCATTGTTAGTCTTGGGGGAGGGGAAATTTAGATGTACTAGCAGATTTAAATACACTCACAAATTGAAGCCAAACTCCAGCTAATCCTTCATAAGCAGTTACATCAAACAGTTTTATTTTTCAATTTGGTATAATGTTTTCACAAAAATAAATAAAAGATGATCATTGTAAGCATCCCTGTCAGTGGTAGATAGTTGGTATCTTCTCTGTAACTGATACATTCCACTGGAGAGATTCTTCTTTAACCACCTCCCACCCAGCCACTGTACATATATGGCCGGGTGGGAGTCTCGTCCTTCTGATCGGATGTTCCGGAACGTCCTTCTCGATGTGCCTGTGTCCCTAGGACACAGAGCAACAAGATGCGGCAGGAGAGCCCTGTGATTGGCCCTCCTGATCACATGACGGCTGTGTCCAATCACAGCTGTCATGTAACGTAAACACAGCCGTTGTAACGGCTTCGATCTCTTCTCCTCCTGACAGATCCTGTCAGTGAGGAGAAGAAGAGAGGATCGATACTGCAGCCGGAGGGATCAGTGAGTATTTCTAATTACTCACTGATCACAGGGGGGGGGGGGGTCTGTGCTGGTAATCAAAACATTGATTACCAGTGCAGCCCTGGGAGGGGGGGTGCCACTAGAGCCACCAGGGATGCCCACCCATGACCACCAGGGATGCCCACCATGGCCACCAGGGATAGGGAACAGGGCTCAGAGAGCCTGCCAGTGGTGCCCCCCTATCAGTGCTGCCCACCAATGCCATCTATCAGTGCTGCCCACCAGTGCCCATTATTGACATCTATCAGTGCCGCCCACCAGTGCCCATTATTGCCCACCAGTGCTGCCTATCAGTGTACATCAGTGCCGCCCATCAGTGCCGATCAGGGCCGCCCATCAGTGCCGATCTGTGCCGCCCATCAGTGCCACCTATCAGTGCCCATCAGTGCCCATCAGTGCCGCCGATCAGTGCCCATCAGTGCCGCCAATCAGTGCCAATCAGTGCCACCTATCAGTGCCCATCAGTGCACACCAATGCTGCATATCAGTGCTATCTATCAGTGCCACATATCAGTGCCCATCAGTGCTGCATATCAGTGCCACCCCATCAGTGCCACCCCATCAGTGTCTCCTCATCAGTGCCTGTCAGTGCGGCATCATCAGTGCTCATCAGTGCAGGAAAAAATGTATCTATTTACAAAATTTTATAACCTAAACAAAAAAACTTTTTTTTTTTTCAAACTTTTCCGTTTTTTTTTATTTGTGCACCAAAAAAAGAAAAAAACTGGCGGTGATCAAATACCAACAAAAGAAAGCTCTATTTGTGGGGAAAAAATTACACAAATTTGGTTTAGGTGCAGTGTTGCATGACCGCGCAATTGTCATTCAAAATGCAACAGTGCTAAAAGCTGAAAATTGGTCTGGGAAGGAAGGGGGTTTTGGTGCCCAGTATTGAGGTAGTTAAAAAAAACAACAGACTTACTGGCCAGATCACCAAATAAAAATAGAAAAAAGAAAGCCTACCACTTGAATTGTCCTCTTTCATTCACAGTCTGTGGAGAATGGCCTCCTTATACTGGTGGTCATTGGGAGAAGGGCCCCTTTACACTCATGCTCGGTGGATGAATTCCCTTTACAGAAAACTAAACAGATCAATGGAGTCAGTGGTTAGTTATCCAAGAGACAGAAATTGTTCCTTGCTCAAGGAACCTCTAGCAACCTCTGGAGGAACCCTAGGATTCCAAGGAACACTAATTGAGAAAGCATTGTCTAGAAAGAAAAGTTGTATAACACATATTCATGAAGTGCCCCCTTTCATTAGTGGTTGGGTTAGAAGGGCCCCCTTACACTGGTGCCCATTGGGATAAGGGGCCCTTTACACTGGAGCATGGTGGGAAGAATGCCTCTAACAGATAGCTAAAAAGATCTTTGGAAGCAGTAGTTACTTATTAGAGAGGCAGAAATTGCTCATTGCTTAAGGAAATCCATAGCAACTTATGGAGGAACTCTAGTGTTCCACAGAACCCTGCCTGGGAAAGGCTGCTCTAGAAAATGACAGGTCTCCAATACAGCAAGAAATGGCCACTATCAATGTTCTGTTGTGTTGAACAGTTTTTTGATGTATGTTAAGGAAGGCATTGAAACTGGAAGGTACAGAACTGCGAGACTCCTTATATATGGCGAATCATTTCTTTCATTATTCATAGTCAATTTAAAATAATGATAGTGCATATTAAAATATGGTGCAGATCTACAATTTCAGGTTTAGCATTTTTCTTGGAGCACCATTAGGTCTGGGCCCTGAACTGCAGTTCAGATAATACTCGCTCTTCATCCAAATTTCTAGATCCATTTTTCATGCGTACCTATTATGTCTACAGATAAAAAAGGTTTACATTTTTAGTGCCCTTTTGTGTTGGGAAGTAAAAAAAAAAAATAAAAATGAATTTAGGAGCTCCATAATTAATTGGTTTTCTGCAGTCTATCAGAATGTGATACAGAGTATGCTCGTCTCTTCTAAGGAATGAACTTGTCAAGATCACAGAGAGCTAGTGGGCGACCATCTATCAGACCGAAATATGACATCTAGATATATATCTATGGAGCATAAAGCAATTTGTACATTCCTCTCCAAATAACATTCTGGGAGCACAACACCGAGGTCACCGGAATGGCAGCTCTTTCTGATGAATCAGGCCACATACAGAATGTGTACTAACACAACAGTGATTTAGATTTCCTTAAAATTGTCTTTTCATCAGGAACAGGCTTTAATAAGAGATCATTTTGCATAAAGTGGATATGTGACACTTAAAGGCATCATACACACTTGTTACCCCCCAGCCCTGATACCATGGATGAAAGGGATTTTTTCTATAAAGAAATGACCCAATTCATAAGTGCTCAGTAAAATACTAGGCATGAGGCTGAGT
This sequence comes from Pelophylax lessonae, assembly GCF_965119305.1. Classification (NCBI taxonomy): domain Eukaryota; kingdom Metazoa; phylum Chordata; class Amphibia; order Anura; family Ranidae; genus Pelophylax; species Pelophylax lessonae. The sequence goes on along the minus strand of NC_138772.1, from coordinate 493,486,802 downwards.
GAAGCAGGAGGACCAACATGACTGGGGCATGGGATGCACATGGTTATAGTGGTTTATTTATGAATATAGAAAAGCCCTTACCTGATTGGAGAAATGGGGGATCAGGAGAAGGTTCTTGGTGTAAGGAGAGGAGGGAAGATCTTATTATTATCTGAGCGTAGTCAGCACTGGACAGGTTTCTCCTCCCCTTTCTCCCCTGAACTCCTTCTTTTGGCTTTCTTATGTGTTCTTAATTTTTCTAACTTTCCTTAATTTCTGACTGTGGTGAGTGTTTTGTTTCCTGACGTGTTTTTAGATCATTTTGGTGTTTTGCTCAATACATTTTTCATAGCAGCAGGAAAGAGTATCTGGGTTTTTGTAGGTGGAACAGGTTTAACATTTTTGAGAATTATGGTTTGGGTACATCACAGGTATTGGTGTCCATACACAGGGGCAGACTGACAACTTTCGGCCCAGGGGGCAAGTACAAACCAGAGGCCCATGGCGCAGTGACTCAGCCCCCTTCCCACTCTCCCTCACCCCCTCCCACTCTCCCAATCCTCCTCCTGACCCCCATTCCAAGCTGAAGCCCTGCTCTAGATACTCTATACTTACCGTCTGGATCCGGGTTTCCGACTTGGCCAGCAGGGGGAGGTTGGGGGGAGCTGGGACGGCTCAGTTGGGGCTTGCCAGGGCAGAAGAGTCTCAAGTGGGGCATGGAACCGGTCTCTGCTCAGACACAGTTTACACTGCGCTTTGTCCTTGTCTTCGACCCGCACTCAGTAGGTCAGCGGCAGGGACTTTTTACTTCTCTTCACCAGGAATCTTTAGGCATGTCTGTGGCAGAAGTGGTGCAGCCTTTTTATGGGGCATCAGAGCAGCCCAGGGGGCAATTGCTCCCCTGCCCCCTGGCCCAGTCCTCCCCTGTCCATACTCAACAAGAGGTTACATTGGTAACTTTTTGGAGGTGATTAGGCTGTATCTGGGGGTACATTAATGGTTAATCACTGAGTATAGTAGTAGCTGTTGATGTTGTGATTTTATATGTGCCTTCAAAGACCAGGTAGGGTCAATCACGGAGATATTTTTTTGTTCCGTTATGTACTTAGCCTCAGTTTTCCGTAGTCCCTCAGTCATTAGCTTTTTTTCTGCTTTTCACCACACCAGAATCATTGCTATTCAAATGTGTACTCATAATCATGTGGCCTTTGAGGCTTTAGTATCCTTATTTCTAACTGACTTAAAAGAGTTAATGCAAGACTGCTTTAGCCCATGTCTGCCTAGTGTACTGTGGTTTAGAGTGCTAACTGCTTGAACTTTACATTAAGATATATCTGTTAACTGCGCTGTTTGCTGCAAGAAGCTGATGCCTCTGGCCTTGGGTTATCCTATAACCTGGCACTTCTGCTACATCCAGATATTCTTAGGTCTACATGGCTTATGGGTAAACGGATTGCAGACCCAGAGTTCCCCGTTTGCTCCTCCATTCTCTTAGAATGTCAGCTGCTATGACCTTTCATCTTTTACCTTGTCTCGTTAACATTTAATTAAAGGATTCATCAATATGGCCCTTTCCTTCACTCAAACCTATCCAAATCTGCTCAACAAACAAATAAACCTATTCACAAAACATAGCTTTATTTTCCACAGGAAACATTTTATTAACCTTAACAAAAATTTAACAATGCTTTTGGGAGTACCCAACCATCCAGCATTAATGGAAGGAGATTTTGAATAGTGCCCAACTGGTCATGACGATCACTATTGTTCCCACTGTTTAAGTATTCTTTTTGAGCCTGGTAGACTCACTAGCTCCCACCAAAGCCATCCATACTCCACTCACTTTAAAGTTTTTTTTTTATGCCAGGAAATGTAATATTCTTTCTTGGAAAAAGGCCACTGCACCAACACTATCTGCATGGAAGGCCTTGAAAAATAAAGCCCTTCCACGTTTTAAGAAGACATGTGCTAACAGAGGTGTGCCCTCTAAGTTTGACCAACTTTGGGGAGGATGGGTGAACTTAGTATATACGGCCCCTGAGTAATCACTGGTACATGTAGTCCTAAAATTTGTAGGTCGTAGCCACAAGCTATTTAGGTTGGACTTCTTTTAGGCCGTCATTTTATTTCTGGTTTTCTTGCAGTTTCTATCATATTGCCTTGCCAAAGCATATATTAATCTATGTATAGAATAGCCTTTGCCAACTAATGGTAAGGCAACCTGTGTAGCTGAATTTGAATTTGTATGTAGAGGATGTGTATCCCATGGTATCCTGCCTATGGTTACGACTTGGAATATGCTGTAATAGTTACTCGTGCTGTGTTTCGATTGTGGATTGTTTTTTCCACCTGCTTTGTCTACTGTTTTATACGACTTGTATGCTGTTAGCCCCCGTTCACACTGGGGCGACGCTATTTCGGACCGCGACCTCCGAGGTCGCGGTGCGAGCAGCGCGCCGCGACCTCGGAGCGGCCGCCACGGACTTCATAACATTGAAGTCTATGGCGGTCGCCTCCTGGTCGCCCCAAAGAAGCTCCGGACCCTTTTTCTGAGTCGGAGCGACTTGTGTCGCTCCTATCAGAACGGGTCCGCAGCTTCCCTATGGGAGGCGACCTGCGGCGACCTGTGAGGCGACCAGGTCGCCTCACAGGTCGCCCCCGTGTGAACGGGGGCTAAGCGTTATGAGAAAAGCAAATGAAAAAAATAAAATAAAAAAATATATATTTAACAATGCAAACTGAAATAACAAAAATTCAGATTTTGCATTAAGAAAAAACAGGAAGGGCGTTTTCTATAGGTCATTCTATGCATTAAGGTAAAAAAAACTTCTGTGTGCAGCAGCCCCCCCCCCCCCCCCCAGTCCCCCAATAGTTACCTGAGCCAATCGTTATCCAGCAAAGCTACAAGAGTGTCTCAGCTGCCTGCGACTCTCCTACTTATTGGCTAAGACAGCAGTGCAGCGTGTTTTGCTTCTTCTGCTGTCAATCAAAGCCAGCCAGCCAATCAGGAGAGAGAGGGGGCAGGCCCGGGTCACAGCTCCATGTATGAATGGACACAGTGAGTTGTAACCCAGCTCAGGTGCCCTTATAGTAAGCTGCTTGCTTTTGGGGCACTCAACAGAGAAGAGGAGGATCTGGGCCACTCCGTGCAAAACTATTACACAAGGTAGGTAAGTATAACATGTTAATTATAAAAATAAAAAAACGAGACTTTACAATCACTTTAAAGTATAACTAAAGGCAAAACTTTTTTTTTTTAAGTTTTCAATAGCATGGAGAGGGATTAGAATACCTGACAGTTTTTATTGCTGTCTGCGGGCAGATTCCCCCTCTCTATTTGGCTTGTTCACCATTATCATTGAAAGTGAAAGTAAAAGACAATCCCAAATTTTGGATTGTCTTCAGAAAAGTAATAGAGGAGGCATTTTCCAATGGAAACACTAGTTCCAATGACCTGGGGGGCCCCAAGGGATTCTCTTAATTTGCTGGGATTTCCCCTCACTTCCTGTTTTGGCTATAGGACAGGAAGTGAAGGGAAATTTACGCAATGAGTCACAGATGGCAAACAAATACTCACAGGGGTATAACTCCCCTTACTCTAACCAAAATGAAAAAAAAAAAATGTACCTTCAGTTCTAATCCAATATATATTCTGTGATATGAGTTTTAATGACTAAAAATCAAATTGATATACAATTTGTATACCTATAAGGGCAACGATATAATGGTGTAAGGTGTAAGCTATAACATTAGGAGCAGTGATCCAAATTAAAAGACTGAATAGTAAGAATCTTTTCTGTAATTGTATGGTATGATATGAACCATTTAAAAGTAGTATAATAAAAATCATTGCTTTTATTGAAAAATAATATTTTGTGTGGCACCTGCAAAGGCTGACCTCTGTTTCAAACTATTATTAGGCAGAGTAATTGTATCAAATAAGAAATCAACTCTACCACCTACAAATGTAATAATGAATGATATGGCAAAATATGCTGTATACGCTGTTATTTGTGTAGCACCCTCCTAGTTTAGGTGCTAGGATGTAAATAGTTAGATTGCAAAGTGCTATTTGCCTTTTGTAAATCAACTCCAAAGAATGACCGTGCTACTAACTTTCTCCTGCAGGTGGTGCAGCAGTAAAAGATTATGAATTTCTGACTCTTGGGAATGGGGGAACCCTTTTAGGGGCTACCCAATACTTTTGACTATACAGTGGGGGATTTTCTATCAGTTTTAACCACAAAAGCATTCAAGCAGATAATGGCAATCTACCACCAACAGTTCAAATACTTATTTTTTCATATTAACATCTATATGGCTAGTATGGATTAGCAGCCTTTCTTTGATTTTTTTTTGTAATAACATCCTGACTGAAGGTGTTTGAATTTGTTTGAAAATAAGAATTAGCCAATAAACTCCTGTATTTCAAGTTTAGTAACATTTAGCAAGCAATCAAAAAATTGAGCCGACCTCAGTCAGCAGAAATTTGATTGGTTAGTATGGGTTGGAATAGTTTAAAAATAGAAACTGTTCTTTGCACGACCATATTCAATAAGACTCTTTATATTCCTTCAACTACAAAGCTTGTTTAATAATTAGGAGAAAGGAAAGGAAAAAACATTTAAAAGAAAAAAAATGTTGCAAAGCATTGTAGGAATTGGTGTACACGGCATATTAGCATGGTCCCTAGAATAATGTGTTTAGAACCACCTGCTCAGCAGCAAAGAGTCCCTGGAAACCAATTTAGAATCTTACTTACCGAAGGTTCTTCATGTACCCACTGCTAACCCTAATACATTTTCCCTTCCTGCTATGCTATTACAGGATCTAGAAAAGAAGCAAGCATTTAAGCTGACAGGCACAATATCCAAGTTATTTATTTTAAACAACCCAAAGTGCTCTGCAGCTTCCCCACAAGTGTACTTAGTGGAAGCCGGGTGGGAATAAAACTGAACTATGAATGCAGTAGAAAGAAATTAAATGGAAGTCGGCACAGAATGTGCTCATACTGCATAGACCTTATACTCTTTTCCAAGCTCTCATGGTAAGTCATCAGAAAATGGAAACAACAGTGGTGCTGCATTTACTAATAGTGTCTTAATAAGTTCATTAAACTTCACTCATCAACTCTTACTTTTAAAAAAAGTCAATCAGTTTAATCAGGCTCTGGACATTCAAGTACCGGTATTTACAAATTCTTAACAGTGGATAAGTTTACAGCAAGCCCCTTCTGATCTCTGTCCCTGCAGGCATTGTGGAGTAATCTGTCCTCAAAATTGACAATAGAGACATTGAAGTAATTCTGGTAGGGTCCCAACACTCTGCTCTCTCCATTAGGGCTAGCACTACCAGTAGGTAGCCTAGGGGCGCCCTGCCGCTGGTTTCCAGGCACTCCAAGTCTCCCGCGAGGTGCGGGAGCCTCTCGCATAATGCCTGCGGGCGGCTCACTGACACCCGCAAGTGCAGCCCGATATCCTGGCTGCACTTGTTAGCTGTCAGTGAAGAACTCTATGTGACAGGAGGAGCCATTGGATGAACAGCATGTCACTGCATTCTGACACCTACAACTCTTGTGTCAGTCCCCTGCCTGGAGTCCTTCTATGTGCTGATGAGAGGTGGCGATAGGACCAGCATGTGATTGTGGGCAGACGTGAAGAACACACAGGTAACCTAAGATGGGTCACCCTGTACCCTTCAACACCTCTACCTAGGTAGCCAAGCCACCTGTTCATGCCATGCCTCCTTCTTCATCATGCCGTGTCTCCTTCTTCATGCCGTGTCTCCTTCATGCCATGCCTCCTTCTTCATGCCTTGTCTCCTTCTTAATGCCATGGCTCCCTCTTCATGCCTTGTCTCCTTCTTTATGCCATGCAAAATGGCATGAAGTAGGAGACAAGGCATTAAGAAGAAGGAGGCGTGGCATGATGCCTGAGCCTCCTTCTTCATGCCTTACTTGACTTCGTTCATCATACTATGTCTCCTTTTCTTCATGCCTTGTTTCCTTCTTATTATAAATATACTGGTATTCATATACATATACATGTAAAACTGGTCTACTGGTTTTCCGGGGGGGGGGGGGGGGGAGACACTCCTCCTCCCCCCCCCCATGGTAGCAGTCATTATAAAGGTACGGGAATACATGGACAGGGCAAAAGAGGTGGAGTCAGGGGTGGAGCCAAAGGGGCGGCACCAATGGGGTGGCAAAATGAGGTTTTGCCTAGGGTGTCAAAAATCCTTGCACCGACCCTGCTCTCCATTTCCCCTGTACTTGATCTATGTTTACATTAGATAGGTGGAAGGCTGACAACTGACTTCTGGTAAGAGAAGGAGGGTAAACAGAGCTCCTGAATGTGCTTATGTTGTAAGTTTTGAGGATGAATTACTCCACAGTGTTTGCCGCTGTTTTAAAGAGGAAGTAAACCCTCCTCGGGAAGTTGTACCTATAGGTAAGCCTATGATAAGGCTTACCTATAGGTACTGTAAATATCTCCTAAACATGTACCGTTTAGGAGATATTTACCTTTAATGCAGCCAGTGACGTCACTGGCGCATGCGCTCTGAAGGAACGGCTGATCGTGCCGTTCCTTCAGAGCCCCGTGCCGTGACCGTCGGCTCCCGCGCGCGTGCGCGGGAGTGACGTCACTGCGGCTCCGGCCAATCAGATGGCCGGATGCCGCGATCCCGGAAGACGGGCGACTGAACATGTCGCTCGTCATACAGGTGAGTGAGCGGCACGGCGGGGGCTCGTTCTAAGGTAAGTATTTCATAATGAGCTAGTATGCGATGCATACTAGCTCATTATGTGTTTCTCTTGCAGGATGTAAAAAAAAGAAAAAAATTTTAAACGGGTTTACAACCTCTTTAAAGCCCTATTGATCCCTCCTTATTTATTGCGTCAAAACTGAAGGTTGTTGAGCTGTGGGTTTACAGACCTGTACACATGCAAGAATTATACCCCTGTGATATTTGGTGGCAGTAAATTGAAGTGAATGCATGTTGTTCTGTTGTAGGGGGCAGGCTTTTCAGGGTTAAAACAGATGGTGAGGAGGCAAATGATCACCTCTCAGCTGTTTGTTGACTGCCCTCTGTATATGGATCCGTAGGAGTGAAGTCAACAAGCCCTTAGCCAAAATGTGAAGCCCTCCATGGCCATGTCAGTGTTGAGGAAGATGTCCCTGCTCAGGTACTGGACATTGTCAAATGTCCTGCAGAGTTAGAACCCAGAGCAAAAACATTATTTTGGTATGAGTTATTCTTTAAACTAAGTTTCAACCAAAGCTTTCTTTTTCATTTTGGATAGAGTTGGGAAATGATAAGACAACTCATACTGAGGGTTTCCCTTGAACTTCTGTCATGTCGCAGTATCTGGGTGCGAGGGTAAACCTCTCATGGATGAGGAAGAGTTAGGACCTCTGAAAGGTTTTAATTGGCATTTATGTTCCACTTTTCGTCTAGATAATAGTTACCTTTAGGGCAGAAAGTAAGGTCAAATCTCCCAGAATCCAAAATGGGAAAACATAGAATGGGAGTTGTAGGATCTTCTTCTCTCCTTATGCACCAATACAATTTCAAGCACACCTGTCATGAACCACTACTGCCTATCACAGATGCTAAACAAGCATGCAGCAAGTAAAGTCAGATCTCATGATCAGCATATATATTACAGGTCAGGGACTCAGAAAGCACCAAGCCAAAGGATTAGGATAATAGCCAGGCGACTAGCACTTTCATAAGCGGTTATGTTGGTAGTCTCCCATATTTCTTTCTCAACATTCCCTCTAAAGATGGTAAGTCTTGCAGCACAAGCTGTAGAGGAACATCTAAAGTAAATAAAATAAACACTGTTTATAGAATGCACTAATAAGTCACCCGCTATTCCGAGTGAATATTCAGTGCCAGAGGCTCTTGGAAACACACACGGCCTGACTGCTCCTGTGTTCTGGCACAGCATAAATTAAAGATTCAGACTAATTAAAGCAGAAATTGATAGAGACAAAGAGTTTAAAAGATTAAAACTAATTGATTTGTGATTAATCTGGGATTATCTTTTTTTTTTTTTTTTTTTTTAATTTCCTTTTGTTTTATTGTGCAAGATATATTTTTAGAACATAAACTAGCATGCCATTTATAACAAAACAAATGTAGTTTGTTATTATGATTTTGCACTTTCTACATGATGTAGTAGAGCTTAAAGCGTAACTCCACTTTTGTTGGGAAAAAAACATTTCCCTCTGGGTGATCTCTGTACATTGCAAGGGTTAATACAACCTTTGTTGCAGATTCCTACTTTATGTTATTCTTATAAAATCACTGTTTGTTCCTCTGTGCCTCTGTCCCGAGTGGGCCTAATGGGAGTGGTTTCATAATTATCATTCAGCTCTGCAGCTGCAGAGCATACATGAAGAAATCTGCTGGGTCTGCATCCCTTTAGACGTGTTCCTATTGGAAGTATCTCACCAAAAATGACATTTTTGTTGCAGGGGATGTTTGAAATCTAACTTTTATCTTAGTGCAGGCTTTTTCTTTATGTAGCACTACTCCCTGGGGAGCTGCTGATGACAGGTTCCCCTTGGTTACCCATAGCAACAGATTGAGAACTGGGATAGGAGAAGGGAATGAGTGGGACACTCCAACTTGAATAAACTATGCACAATTTGCTGGGCCATTTAACTGTACTTGAGTGCGGCAAGGCCGCTGCTTCACCTTGTCAATAGCGATGAAGTAGTAATATATGAACCGCTTTAGATAAGCTGTACTGTACTGCAGAACACTCTTCAGGGCCCTTCCTGGCACCCCCTTTTGTTCCTACTCTTCAGGGCTTTCTACATGGCACCCCCTTTATTGTAATACTCTCCGCATGAGCTAGCTCCTTTATCCCCTGACTTCACTGGAGTGGTCTCCCTTCCTGGGCCAGACCCTTTGGCAGGTCCCTCATCACTCACGAACACTGTTTTTCCCAAAGGACTCCAGCAGCTCCACCGTCAGTTACACCAGATCCTCTGCAGCTCAGCTCCACACCTGGTTCACTAGGCCGACCGCCAAAGACCACCTTCCTCATACCCAGCAGGAGGAGAGACAGCGGTCCACTTCCTCCTGGGACTTCCCGCCAAAGATGCCCTGTTACATGTCCCCCCTGCTTTTTGAGCAATACCAGGATGCATTGCAAGAATGCCCTTCCACTGGGACTCCCACAAAAGCTAATGTGTCACTGGCTGGGTTTCCTCCACTGTCCAACAAGCTCCCTCATTGGATACAGTGGGGACACTCCCTCAGACCCAGTGAATCACACCTGGAAACATGTGAGAGGCAACCTAATAGATCAGGCTCCCCTGATAAGCAGAAGGAGCATATATGCATTTACCTAGCACCTACCTAACTAGGAGGGTGCTACATCTATTTGCTATATTTTTCTAAAGCTGGATACACACTATACAACTTTTGTTTGATTTCGTTTAGATTTACCTTCAACTATGTAGTGCAAGGGCCTGCCAGATTTCACACAAATTGAAAGTGTTTAGGTTTGAGCTCATATTATTTGGTTTTGGTAAACATGAGATCTCCATTTTCCTTTCTGGCAAAATGGCAGTCTGCCTTGTTTACATAGGCAAACCGCCGTTCTGCCTCTCTAGAAATGATCAGCGGGTTTCTGGTGGACATTGCGACCACAGGCCCCGCTGATTGGTTTCCACTGTGTCCAATCACAATGGGAGCGTGGCTCCGGTGGAGCGCGCGCCCCAGAGCTGAAGAAGAAGATGACGTACAGGTACGTGAATTTGTGCTTAAGGGTCATCCTGTCGCAGTATATGACATGGGGCGGTCCTCCTCTCCTCATCCAGATTAAAAAAAAATGCCCATGAATACTCCTGAGATGTATGACATGCATGGGCATCCGGGGGGGGGGGGCATCATTTTAAGGTCACCCATGCTCTGCCCCTTTTTAACAATGTCATGAAGGGGACGGCCTTAGTCATTATACTTATTTCGAGTATTTATTTTTAAAGGGCAAACAGCAGCATTTATTTTTAAAGCATTTGTTAACCTAAAAAAAAAAAAGAAAAAAATGGATCCTGTTCCCTTCAAGCATGTTATACAGCACAATGCTTGTGCTGTGTAATTTGGCCCCCATGTATCACCTGAAATACCTGGCTGATCCTGCCTGGCTATGTCCTCCCCTCTGTAAACTGACCACGGTATACCATGGCTGCTGAGCCCTGACACCTTGGTCAGTTTATGTGCCTCCATCATCAGCAGCTCACCTGTCCTCCTCTGTCCTCTCCCCCCCCCTCCCTCCCTGCCTGTCTGCTCCTCTGTCAGTGCCCCTCCTGCTGCTGTAGTTTAGTTTAAAGTTTAATATCCTGTCTACAGTCCTGTGTGTCCCTGTGTCCCTGTTTTATAAAAATAAGCCATTCTTTACAAGTTTTCAGAGCGCCAATCGACGCTCATTATGACCCGCCGCCTATCCCCTCCTCTCCCCCTCCCCTCCCCTCCGCCCGACTGATGACAGTGAGGAATCCTCTGCCCCACCCACTTCAGGCAACTGTCAGACAGGGAGAGGAGAGAGCCGACGGGTCACGTGAGCGGTGCTCGGCACTCTGAAAACTGGTAAAGAACCTCTTTTTTAAAACACATACACAGACGCAGGGTCACACAGGATTACTAAACAGACCAAGCAGGATGATATGAAGTGGCTTAACAAGCACCTTAGAGGGGAAGTTGAGTTTCCAGGGGGGGAAGCATTTGCCCCCTCTTGCCCATACCTGCGGACGCCCGTGATGACATCATTAGGGCCTAGGCCAGCAATCAAGAAGAAACTGAATATATATATTAGTACAATAATCATGAACAGTCCATATGTCTAATTTATATAAAGTCCAACATAAAAAACACAGCAGTGCAATCAATGTGACAAATCTTCTTAATGACACCTTCAGTGACCACCACTGATAGGTAAAAAACCTGCTCACCTCGACTGGAGACCCCACTACAGAGTCTGCAAGGCATCAATAGGCATCCTCCTGCTAGAGTACTGATCCCCTTTTCCTCTCCACATCAGATGTTCAGCACTCTCAACTGGAGATCCCATTCCACAGTATGCAGAGCATCAATCGGTATCCCCCCGCCAGAGCACTGGGATGAAGGATCACTCCTCTTTTCCTCTCCACATCGGATGTTCAGCACTCTCAACTGGAGACCCCATTCCACAGTATGCAGAGCATCAATCGGTATCCCCCCGCCAGAGCACTGGGATGAAGGATCACTCCTCTTTTCCTCTCCACATCGGATGTTCAGCACTCTCAACTGGAGACCCCATTCCATAGTAAGCAGAGCATCAATCGGTATCCCCCCGCCAGAGCACTGGAATGAGGGATCACTCCTCTTTTTCTCTCCACAACAGGAGCTTCACACTCAGAATAAACATGTGGTAGGGAACACAAGAAAGAGATTCATAGTGCTCTCCGCTATAACAATTCATTATTTACAAAATGGGAATAAAAACACTTAGAAAGTAGTAAGAAAAAGCATGCAAGATAACAGCTCTTCCTGATGTATGACATCATGGGCTTGGCTCCTCCTGCCTATACCCATTACACCCAGTGATTGGGCTCCCTCAGTAGGCCTACTGATTGATGCTCTGTATACTGTGGAATAGAGTATATTCACCTTTTGTTTTGATGCATCTGGAATGTATTTAGCATATTTAACCACTTTACCACCGGAGGATTTTGCTGTCTTACGTCTGGGCCACTTTTTGCAATTCGGCACTGTGCAAATTTAACTGACAATTGCGCGGCCATGCAATGCCGTACCCAAACGAAATTTACATCTTTTTTTTCCCCCACAAACAGAGCTTTCTTTTGGTGGTATTTGATCACCTGTGCGATTTTAACTTTTTGCGCTATAAACAAAAAAAGAGCGACAATTTTGAAAAAATAACAATATTTTATACATTTTTTATATGAAATTCCCCCCAAACAAATGTAAAAACCTAAATTTTTTATCATTTTAGGCCAATTTGTTTTCCGCTACATATTTTTGGTAAAAAATATTGCAATAAGCGTATTTTGATTGGTTTGCGCAAAAGTTATTGCGTTTACTAACTAAGGGAAAGATTTCTGTCGTTTTTGGTGGGTTTTTTTTTCAACGAGTAATGGCGGCTATCTGCAATTTTTTTTGCGGGACTGCGACATTGCGGCGGACAGATTGGACCCTTGACTGACATTTTTGACACTTTTGGGGTTACCAGTGACATTACTACAGTAATCAGTGCTATAAATATGCACTGTTACTGTAAAAATGACACTGGCAGGGAAGGGGTTAATTTTATTCGAGAGGGAGGGGTTAATGTATGCCTGGTGCTTACTGACATGTGTGGGGGGAGGTGACTATGTGACACAAGGACAGATCGCAGGTTCAGCTATGCTGAACCCTGCAATCTGACCCTGCCTGTCACCTAGGAGATCCGCCGGCTTTGTTTACACAAGCGGGCGGATCTCCAGACTCGATTCCCTGACAATCGGGGAAGAGCAGCGGCGATCGCCGCTGCTCCTCCCCTGGCCCGACTCCCGCTGTGACTGAATACAGCAGGAGCGAGCCTCCGTCGGCATGTGCGCGCCGCCTAGAAGGGGTAGGGTCTGGCGACGTAGGTCTACGTCGCCAGACGATACCAAACCACTTTGCTGCAGTAGAGCTCTAGTAAGCAGCGGTAAAGTGGTTAAACTAAGAGTTTAATTGGGCTTTCGAAAAAAAAAAAAAAACAATCCTCAGCTTTCCATTGCTGGCTTCCTTCTGATGCTAGTTATCTAGTTCTTCTGGTGCTGGGTTCCATATTCTCTGAACCAGACCAGAAAAATAAATCATAAAAGTTTAAGACCAGTCAAATCAGGCAAATAGGTTGTTCAGATAGCAAAGGAATTTTTCCTTGGTGAATGTAGTGCAAATTCACTTTGCAAAGCGTACCCAAAGAAATTTCCCTTGCAAAGTAAAAATCCCCTTGCAAAGTGAACAGCTTGAGCTGTTAATAATTCAACCTCAAAGTATTGAAGCCATGGGGTTAAAATGACAGCCAGGCAACTGGCAAATGCAGAAGAAGATAAAAATAATGGCAGCCTTCATCTTCTCTCACCACAGGTCTCCTTTAAGTAACAATCCCCACTGCTGAGTCCTGCTCCAGTTTAGAACAGACACTGTGACACAGTAATTACTTTTACAGCAGGCTTATGCGGGTGCGTGAACTGCATGAACATCCAATTTATTCAGCAATTTTGTTTACCAAATATTATCACTGTCTGGATAAATCTTAATACAGCCAGAAATGAGTGGAGCCATGTGCTGCTGGGACCTGCAACAAGTTTTCTATGGCTATAATTATGTACTTTGCTTGTTTTCCCAAATTTAAAATAAATATTCTTAATATGATATGTCAGTAGTGGACTATGCAGTTTAATTGCCTATAGTTCTAATAAATAAAGAGATACAGTTACTTAAAGTTATCCTTTTAATTGTTTACATAAGTAAGCAGTAAACTTGTCGTAATGCTGCAGAAATATTAGCGCGATACAATAAAAACCTCACAACTACATATAAAGATGCAATTTAAAGACAGTTTCCTTTTGTTCCTTAGGCCCCTTTCCCACGGGCGCACTGCCCGACGGAGTCCGTTCTGCTCAGCAGGGGATCGATCCACCGATCCCCGGTGTGCAGGCGGATCACAGCTCCGTCTCCGTTCTGTGTGCAGAGACGGAGCTGTTAGATCCCCGCTGTCCTCTATAGGGAGATCGGATGAAAATGAACCACCTGTCCATTCTCATCCGATCCCATCCTCCAGATGGATGGAAAATAGGGTTTCTATCCATCTGGATTTCACAGACAGGATCAGATAGCAGCGAGTGTCAGCGGAGAAGTCTCCGCTGTCCAATAGGGATGCATAGAGCATCTGATCAGGTCTGCCTGAAAAACTGGCAGACGGATCGGATCGCCAGTGTGAAAGGGGCCTAATGCGGAGAACAATGCATGAAGTGAACAGGGCCGGCCAGAGTACTTGTAAAAGATCCAGACATTGTCCTTCCAAAGTGTTACTAAACCCACAACAGTAAAATCAGTCTGTATATGCAGTAAAACATGCTTGTTATACTCACTGTGGAACCTAATGGGTTAATCCTCTGCATTGTGTAAAAAGGCTGTCTGATCCTGGCTTCTCTGATCCTCCCCTTCTTCCATCTCCTGATAGAGCAAAACCTTGGGGGCACTCTGCACATGCTCAGTTTGGTGTGTATTGTTAGAGAAGTGTTTTTTTTTCTTGGGAGAGTGCATGTGATCAGCACGGGCCCAATCAGCACTGTTAAGACAGAGGGTCAAGGGTCCTGCAGCCTCATAGGACAGTCAGATTGGAATAAAAACTCCTCCTACAAGCTTTAACCAGACACTGATAGAAGTCAAAAGACTGCTATATACTGCTGATGGGAAAAGGCATTTAACCATTTATATTTACTAAAATGTATGGATTTCCATGTTCTGTGTACTGTGGGAGACCAGATATAGTGAATGCAGGGATCTCCATGGGCAATGGTAGGTAGGAGAAGCTTGAGTCTTGTCCACTTTTTTTCTTTTTTCCCCCCTTTTTTCCCTTACTTACTGGCGTGTAAACTCAACGAATCTATATTCTGTTGTAGATTATACATCTGTACACTTCGCATCTCCTCCTGATGAGTGAACGTATTCACGAAACGCGTAGAGCTATTCTAGATGCCACACTTTACCATCATACAGTTTATTACCATCATATCTCTATGAATTAGATATTATATATATTTATTTTATTACTATGCAATTTTTCGTTGTGTGATTTGAGAGCTATGTAGGTCAAATTAATTTTATATGTGCAATCATGCTATTCTTTGTACTATCATGTTGATTAATATGTATTTTATGGTACCAGCTATTTTAATCATGTTTACCATTATTACTGCATTTTTGTGAATAAAATGTTGTTAACTCTTTTACATTATGGTTATTGTGCTATGACTTTATACATACACGTACCAGTATATACATATAGATATATACATTTTTACAAAATTCCCCCAGATTGCCCCTGCAGGTTTCATTTAAAGTCCCAAACCCCTTCATGTTTATTCAGGTAGGAGAAGCTATTTTATTTGCTCAATTAAATGTAAGCTTTTATTTGACCTGCCTATTTGTATGCAGCATTAATACAGCACAAAAAGAACATCATCACAACACCGGCATTTAATCAAACGCCCAATTGAAACCTCAAACTTGAATCCTTTCTATAGTGTGATACAGCCATATGTTATAAATTAGAAATTCTATATAGTGTATGTATTTTATTTTTGTAGTATTGGTTAGTGGAGAAGAGTTAAAACCCTGCCATGTTATTTTTTGCTATGTACCACTTGTGAAAATTACTCTTTATGTCTTTTTTCCAGAGAGGAGGGCTGATCCTGATGGTGTCAAGCTGATGAAATGCACTGGGTGGGGCTTCCTTACGTCACCTACGTCACATCCAGGCTTCGTTTTCGGTCCTTGGAACACAGAAGTGTCACAGACGTACTCTTATGTCCCTTTAGCTTGCCATTTTCAAGCGCATTATTTATGTAAGTGATTTATTAAATTAGCAAAAATGCACTATTAGGAGGAACTTCTATTTAATATACTCTTTATTACCAAAAGTATTGGGACCCCTGCCTTTACTTGCACATGAACTTTAATGGCATCCCAGTCTTAGTCCGTAGGGTTCAATACTGACTTGGCCCACTCTTTGCAGCTATAACAGCTTCAACTCTTCTGGGAAGGCTGTCCACAAGGTTTAGGAGTGTATCTATGGGACGAGGCGGCCATTTTGTTGGTTGCAAACCAGCACACGCTACAGACGCTGGAGGAAATTATCTTCAGCTTTGCTTTAAGTTGCTATGCTCTTTTTTTTTTAGAATAAACATTATCAAGCATGCTGCACTATGAGAGGTGTTATTTTCCCTACATGTATTGATGATCTTGTGAGAGGGACGACAGTTTAGGATTGAGTGAAAATACTGGGAAGATCTGTCCTGCTATCGTTACCTGGGTTAAGACTGCGACAAATTTTGATCTTTGATCGTCATCTGGTTTAAGAACTCTTGTAACCTGTGATCCTTGTGATGAGGATCATGATCATTTGGTAAGAGGCTGTGTGACTATCCCCAGTGATGGTTCCCCTCTATTTTTCACCAATTAGAAGACCTTTTTTTTCAACCTTGAGTGAACACCTTCCTATGGTTTCTCCCTATGTGGATTTGGATTTGGTGGCTTCACGCTTCACATTTTACTTTCTCAGCGCTACACCTTTATTTTAGCATTTTATGAAAATCTGACCTATTATTCAGGATCATGTGTTGCCTGCTCTCTATTACACCAAGGACATTGATTTAGCATTAATGATATTAGGATTTCAACTTGAAAAAGAAGCATCAGCAGAAGGGACTCATGTGACTCATGACTTTAACCACTTCCCCACTGCTCACTGTGCTGCTACTGCGGCACAGTGGCTTGTTATCGTCTGGCGACGTAGGTCTACGTCACCAGACATTCCCCTCTCTCGGCGGCGCGCACGCGCCGCCGGAGGCTCACTCCCGCTGCTTTCAGTCACAGCGGGAGTCGGGCCAGGGGAGGAGCGGTGGCGATCGCCGCTGCTCTTCCCCGATCGTCGGGGAATCTAGTTTGGAAATCCGCCCGCTTGTGTAAACAGAGCGGGCGGATCTCCTAAGTGACAAACAGTGACAGATTGCAGGGTTCAGCATAGCTGAACATGCGATCTGTCCTTGTGTCACTCAGTCACCTCCCCCTCACACGTTAGTAAGCACCAGGCATACATTAACCCCTCCCTCTCCAATAAAATTAACCCCTTCCCTGCCAGTGTCATTTTTACAGTAACAGTGCATATATATAGCACTGATTACTGCAGTAATGTCACTGGTACCCCCAAAAGTGTCAAAAATGTCAGTCAAGGGTCCGATCTGTCCGCTGCAATGTCGCAGTCCCGCAAAAAAAAATCGCAGCCATTACGCGTTAAAAAAAAAAACACCAAAAATTACAGAAATTTTTCCCTTTGTTAGTAAACGCAATATCTTTTGCGCAAACCAATAAAAATACGCTTATTGTGATTTTTTTTTACCAAACATAGGTAGCAGAAAACAAATTGGCCAAAAATTTAAAAAAATGTGATTTTTAAATTTTTTGGGGGGGGGAATTTCATATACAAAAATGTTAAAAATATTGTTATTTTTTCAAAACAAACGCTCTTTTTCTGTTTATAGCGCAAAAAGTAAAAATCGCACAGGTGATCAAATACCACCAAAAGAAAGCTCTGTTTGTGGGAAAAAAAAGACGTAAATTCCATTTGGGTACGGCATCGCACGACCGCACAATTGTCAGTGAAAGTCGCACAGCGCCGAATCGCAAAAAGTGGCCTGGACGTAAGACAGCAAAATCCTCCAGTGGTAAAGTGGTTAAGTTATATCCCTTGTGCTGATGTTCATGTTTTTTTTATTTTGGTTGTGCTTAGCCTTTTAAAACATTTTGTATACTTCTTCTTCACCAGAGTTCCAAGCTCTTCAGTAAGAAGGAAGAGGTGAGACCAATGTGGTTGCTTCAGACAGCAGTGCAGGTTTAGAAAGTCAAACATAGAGTCAAGAGTTTCAAAATGCTGGCATCTACCTAAGACCGAGATAGTAATTTTGAACAGCATAAAATAAAAAACATAAAAAACATAAAAAAAAAAAAAAAATAAGCAATGGCAGTAGACGCAGAACTTCTTAGCAGTAAACAGCAAGTTGTTTAAACCTATGATCTGCTTTACTTTTCCTCCAAAAGCCCCTGTGTTGAGATATTAAAAAACAAGCCGAAGAGTAAAACCATAAACTGACCTTTTAGTGCTGAACATTTTGATCAATGTCCTCTCTCACATTCAAGGCTTCTCTTCTTTGGCCGGTCTGAGGAACCTGCAAAAAAAATACAAGGCATTTAGCTTTCAATTAAAGAGCGCAGACAAAGCCATCACTGTGCTACTGGATGATATCTATAGAAAAGAGTATCTTATACACAGCAATGACAGCTTGGCGATGGCATTCAAAGGTTTTCCTTTATATATGAAGATTTTCAAAAGAACACAAACTTTCCATGCAGCATAGGTGTGTTAACATAGTAGGCTTCATGTATCAAAGTGTTTTCCCAGAGGAACTTGTATTTTCTGTAAGGATCCAATCTGAGTAAACTTTTTATTCAGAGTCATATTTAGTACAGGAGAGGATTTAATCCGCTAACTGCGGAGTGACTCATACAATCTAATAATCACTTCATAGCTTTGTACTCCTTACGGTCTGGAGCAGTTTTATCCTCTTGGAGATGCATCAATTTTACGCATTAAAAACTTTTTGCTTCACTGAAGTATTACTAAATGATTTTAAAACTTTTTTTTTTAAATGCTTCCATACTCAGAATAAAAAAAATACTGCTGCGTAACATGAACTTATAATTGCCATACTGGATAACACATAAATAATTAAAGTACCCAGCCTAAAGTGGTTGTAAAGCCTAAACATTTTTTACCTTAATGCATTCCTTCCATTAAGAAAAAAATGTTTAGGTGTCAGCATCCTCCATTAACCCCCCCCCCCCCTTTTTACTTACCTGAGCCCTCATTCGATTCCACTCTGTGCACGCCTGCAGCTCTTTTTTCCCCTCACTTCTCGCTGGCTTTGCTGCCATTGGCTGCCATTGCCGTCAATCAAAGCCAGTGACGAGATAGCGGGGGCGGGACTGGGTCTCGCTGTCTGTGTCTTCCCATAGGGGCACTGGAAAGATGGGAGGGCCCAGAAGCACCAGCGGGGGGACCCGAAAAGAGGAGGGACGCAGCCGTTCTGTGCAATTCTATTGCACAGTGCGGGTAAGCATAGACATGTTTTATTAGTTAAAAAAAAAAAAAAAATTACCTTTACAATCACTTTAAAGTAGAACTCAATGCAACACTTTTTTTTTTCATTGTGGACAGAGTAAGGGAGGGTTATAACCCCTGTAAGGTTTATTTTTTCCCTATTTGTCCCAATGGGGAGACTTCTCTTTACTTCCTGTCTCATAGCCAAAACAGGAAGTAAGAAGAAATCCTTGCAAATTAGGGCAATTCCTTGGGGACCCCCAGGTCACCAAAACTAGTGTCCCCATGGGAAGATTTATCTTTTGTCTAGGGACAACCCAAAATTTAGGATTTCCTTTTACTTTCACTTTCAATGATAATGGTAAACAGGACAAAAAGAGTCTCCCTGATGGGGGGCACAGACAGCAATACAAATGGACGGGTGTTCTAATCCCTCTCCCCTCTATCCAAATGTTTTGCCTTTAGTTATACTTTAAATACGTAGCAATAATGTACCCATAACACTTAGACAGTATCAGTTTTTGACTAAACTACCATAATATGCCCTCACCACACCATTTCAAGGACACATCCCTACATGAACACGTAGGGAGTGCTCACACTTTTTTTTTTTAATATATCTATTTTAAGTAAATATGCATTTAACAATGTCAGGGGCAGCAAAATTTGGCATGAGGGAATTAAAAATTACAAGATACGTTTTATAAACCTAGTTTAAAAGTCAACTAGTAGGACAGGGTCTAGAAAGGGGTCACAGCAAATACCAGGATGGACGGCAGTCGGTTAAAAATTTATAGGTGGAGATGGAAGGGGAGAGGCCTTAATTACAAAGGTTTTAATCCATATTTCCAGTTAATGGAGGATAAAGAATCAATTGGAGGGTCATTAATTGGCAATCTACTTTGATACCATTGGATATATTGGAAGCACTTCTGTTGGATGCCAACAGGTAGGATTTGGATAAAGGATTCCCAAACAAAAAAATGTTTTTTGACATGTGATTCTTTGCTTAAGGAGGCTTCCACCCAGTCCATGCGAAAAACATAAGATAGTTTAGCTATAAAGAAAAAAATAGTGGGGAGTACCGGATAGATCCACCTAGGGAGAATGGTTTCCCGTGCTGCAAGGGATATAATAGTGAAGAGTTGTTTGCGGCCTCTTGAGATTCTAATACCTGGGAGTACTCAACAGACTTAACTCAGAGGACACCCACCGATAGTAGACTAAAGAGGGTATCCATGTTGATAGGTGACCAATAATAGTCAGAGTGTGATAGAGTATGATAAATGAGACCTGTTCAAAATTTTTTTTTTTTTGGGGGGGTTGGGTTGGGAGTTGATTTACTAAGGGCAAATAGGCACATTGTAAAAGACAACAATAAACCCCTGCGCAAAATATAATGATGCAATGCTAATAAATTCAATATTAAATACCAGAAAACATAAGATGAAATAACGTGAAAATAAAAAAAGATGATATATAAATGAGTAAAAAGAGCTGGGTGTCTTCAAGCTTCATAAAACTGAAACATTTTTCAAAATTTATAGGAAGACTCAACTGCACTCAGACAAACTTCATAAACACCAAAAGTACATGTGTATTAAAGTTCATGAAAGTCCCAATAAATTGCTTGCTGCAGATTAAATGACCAAAGGTGATAGAGTGTTGAAAATAGAGTCTGAAAAAAGGAGTGACACTCAAAGAAACAAACAGTGCTCTTCCTCGTCTCCCAGAAAGAAACACTCCGCACTCACCAGAAATATATGACCTCTTGCGCTCCATCTGCGTTCCAATGATCGAAAATGACGTGCTACCCCTGATGACGTCAGACGTTGCTGATGAAATGCGTTGGATATGACTTTCCTGGGGCACATAATTTTCGGTTGTTGGAACGCAGTTGGACTGCAAACCAGTGAATTTGGGTTTAAATACAGGCCTAATTAAAACTGACGGATGAAGTGCAATTTTTTAATAAAAATCGAATATACTACACCACATGTGTCAAACACAAGGCCCGAGGCCTGATTCTGGCCCTCCAGGTCATTTCATATGGCTCTCCCACCTCTCCTCTCCTCAGCTGCATCACTCCCCTTATTTCCACCACCCCCTGTCTCAGCAGTTGCCAGCAGAGAGGAGGACAGAACTCCTCCTTCAGATTCTGCACCTCTCTGTGCAGCTGCAGCAGCCTCTCATCTGCACCTCCCCTGGTCTCCGCATTCAGAAGACTCCAGCCCTCCTCTGGTCCTCTTCAAGACCCTGCACTTTCAGCTTCCCAGCTATGCTCCTACTATGATGTAAGGAAGGGTGGGGGACACCTTGGCATCTGATGTAAGGGAGGTGGTGCACTTGAAATCTAGCCTTACAGATACAACCGGCCCTTTGAGGGTGACCATAATGCTGATGCAGCCCATGATGAAATCGAGTTTGACACCCCTGTACTACACTATGAGAGGTCCCTTCACATCTCCCTGTTGTGAACGAGATATATATAGGATCTCTTAACCTCCTTAGCGGTATTCCGTGTGGTTTGGGGTGAAATTTCAGAGCCATTAGCGGTAACCCCGAGCCACACTCGGGGTACCGCTAAGGAGATCGCTGGATCCTGTAAGAGAGGGTACTCACCTTGTCCCCGGGATCCAGCGATGTATCCCGGCAGTGTGCGGCAGCCGGATCTTCCCCCCGATGCTGTGAGCCCCGGCTTCCGTCTCCTGTGACGTGATGCTCGCAGGGGGGTGGAACCGGCGGCAAATTCAAATAGTAAAACACAAAAACACACTGATACATTACAAAATAAAATAAATTCACATTAGTTTGTATACGTATATATGCGTACATATATATATATATATATATATATATATATATATATATATAGTATATTTATATATACACAGTATATATATATATATATATATATATATATATATATATATATATATATATATATATATATGTGTACATACATACATACTTTAACTTATTTATAGTTTTTTATTATATTATAGTTTATGATTTTGTGCTTCAATCTTTATCATACCCGAGATGTTATAAAGAAGAACACACAGTAAAAAACAATCATATGTACATTGTTGGCTTGGGCTGCTCGTTCTTAAGAATTACATGCAAAATAATGGTACCGCTTTCAGCACCTAAAATCGCAAACAATCATACCGCCAGGGAGGTTAAAGGCACAGGAGCACTTTACAGGAGATAATGGTATTCAGTCATCCAGATGCTTAGGATATGGTAAGTAGACCGAGTACATGTTACACATCTGGGGATATACTTACCATATGCAATTTTGACTTACTTTGGGAAAAGAGGTCATATAATTATGGTGAGTGCAGAGTGTTTCTATCTGGTAGAAGAGGAAGAGCACTGTTTGTTTCTTTGAGCGTCACTCCTTTTTCCAGACACGATTTTCAACACTGTGTTACCCTTGATTATTTATTCTGCAGCAAGCACTGTATTGGAACTTTCATGTACTTTAATACACATGTATTTTTGGTATTTATGAAGTTTGTTTGAGTGCAGTTTAGTCTTCCTCTAAATTTAAAATAAATTGCACATTGCAAAGGAATTTTCCCAGAGCTTGGTCAATGTGATGAAATCTCACTTTGCAAAGAATACCCAATCACATTTAAGAAAAATAAAATGAAAAAAAAAACACATAATTTTTGCTTGCACAGTTTGGTATGATGGAAGTCAGCAGAGCTTCACCCCCACTAAGCTCTGGAGGAAATTCTCTTGCAAAGTTAACTGTCTAGTTGCCTTTAGTAAGGCAACCCCTTGGTCATCAAAGAAACCCTTGATGTCAAACTGCCATGATAAAAATTACTCCCACACCCTGCCAAGTATGAAGGGGTTGCAAAATTTCTCCCCACAGTCTCATGTTCCAGAGCGTTGGCCCAAACATTCCCATTGACATTTCCCCTGCAGTTCTTATTGCTATCTGGTTTCTGCTGCCCAATCTAGTAAGGGTTTCCCCAAACACCCTCTAATTCACCACCCTTTAAAGCTTAACTCAGGGATTATAAGAAAAAATACTCTTAGGCGAGGACCCCCACAATGCAAGGAGTAAATGCTTGTTTAAATGTCTAGAGGGCAGAGCAACAGTGAGTATTACCTACCCTGACTGCCTGCTCTTGCAGACTCCAGCACAGTTCTCTTCCCTATAATCCTCTAGACTGTGGGCATTCCTCAACATCATCATGTATTTACCCTGCATTATATGCGGAGGGGGTGAGCATGTGACCATAGCTGTGAGCAGTTTAGAGAGGAGGCTACAGGGATCTAATATCACAGACGGAGGGATCCCTTGGGAGTCAGGTATAAGGAACTTTTAAAAACAGTATTTCTCCTGCGCTCAAGTGGTATAGGAGAAGGTGAGTGGTCTTATGTGGTCTTTGGTAACACCACCTAAGGTCTTGCTGCCCCCTTAGGACCAAGGGTATCCAAATACACTGAAAAACAACAACAAGAGAAGGGCCACACTAAGCTGGTGCATTAAGAGGGTTCTCCCTCAAAATGCGTCAGACAGGCATAGGAGTATTCTGGCAGTTCTGGAGGTGATTGGTTCAATTTTCCTTACATGTTCCTTACATACTAGCTCATTATGTGTTAGTCTTACAGGTGTTAGTTTTTTTTTTTTTAAATTCTGAGGTTTACAACCTCTTTAACCATTTAAGCCCTGGAAGATTTTACCCCCTTCCTGACCAGGGCCTATTTTGCGATTCGGCACTGCGTGACTTTAACGGACAATTGCGCGGTCGTGCGATGCTGTACCTAAACGAATTTGATGTCCTTTTTTTCCCACAAACAGAGCTTTCTTTTGGTGGTATTTGATCACCTCTGCGTTTTTTTGATCATGCGCTATAAACAAAAAAAGAGCGACAATTTTGCAAAAATAACAATATTTTTCACATTTTTTTATATGAAATTCCCCCCAAAAAAATGTAAAAATCTAAATTTTTTAACATTTTTGGCCAATTTGTTTTCTGCTACATATGTTTGGTAAAAAAAATCACAATAAGCGTATTTTGATTGGTTTGCACAAAAGTTATTGCTATTGGCTCACAGGCTAGTGACGTACCGATACATCACTTTGCCTGGCCGGGGCTGACCGCCGCAGTATATGTACTTGCGGCGGTCAGCAAGCGGTTAATAAAGTCTAACTATGATGGTTTTACACTATGAAGAGGCTTTTTGTTTTCTTGGGTACCCGAGTTCCTTCATGCCTAATAAAAGACTGGAGGAGACGGTGGCAACTATTGTGAGATCATTGCAGTACCAGTGACACCACTTCCTGTTTGAATGACTCTTTACCTAAAGTATTAGAGTCCACACATTTTGGTAAGCGCTTCTGACTCTTCATTCTGGTGATGGTCATATCTAGGGTGATTAACCCTTGCTTCTGAACACATGAAGCTCTTCCCTTATTTGGATATGGACTTTACATCTTACAGCAATTTTTTTTTTATCATTGAGGAACTTATTTATTTATCTCTATGCAGTGATTTTATGTTTGATGGATTTTATTTATCTCACACTGTATATTCACTTATATTGCTTCTATTTGGACCTTATTTTGCAGTTCCCTTTACACACTTGTTTTTGCATGCTTTGCACCAATTTATGCAGTTTATAGTGTTATATTTGATATACACGATTGTATATGCAACACCTAATTTCACTAGGAGTTGTTGTTCATTAGCGCAGCACCTTGGTCTTTGACAACATTGTTGTGTTGTGGTGTTTGCAGCTGTTTTTTTTTTTTTTGACAGCAGCGCAGTGATCTTTATCTACATTTAGAAGAATGATAGTCATGTAAATGGTAGAGCAAAAGTCCCTACTATGGAGTAACATGCATGGTCATCAATAAATTCTCAAGGACCTTCCAAATCTCTCCCTTTAATCCATTTCACAAGTCATTGGCTAAATATTATTGACCTCTCTTTACCTTCCAGACCACCTGTGGATATTTGCCAAAGATAGCACAGCTCTGAGGAAGTGATGGACCAATAGGCATCCTGCCTTACAGCTCTGCTGCACCACTTTTGTTCTTACTGCTGTCCAAATAAGAGCAGAAAGCCCTGATAAAGGGGTTGCTTGTGGGCCCCCGAAACATGTTGGCTACTCCTTTGATTGTTAATTTGACCTTTACTGGAATAGAATTATATTTAGACCATTTACCAGTGGTTTGGCACTTCAATTCCTATTATTTCTTTACTGCACTACAACTCAAGGAAACCGTGAAGATCCTCTAGGGTGTAGAAGCTGCCTACCTTGAAACTAGATCTCCTGAATCATCATCATCACCATACTATTCAATAACACTGATAGGATAACTTTGTGGATCCAGGGCTGTTTTTCCACTTTCTCAAATAGGTCACCCTATTCCTATTTATTTTGTAAGCAAAAATCCCCTCGCTCATCACTATGACACCTTCTATATTAGGTGAGAGCCCAATGGCTCATTCACTTATATTTAAATCAGCAAGTAGAGTCATGGGGAATTGCTTGTACCTTTTGAAACACGGAATAAATTAGATGTAAATAGAGCTTTGTAATGTTAGCTTATGTCTAGTGTTATCTGTGAGTCTCTATGAGTTGTCGTAGAAGAACAAAAATAATGACTCATGAGATAAAATGTTCATAGCTAAATTATCATTTCATGCAGAAATGGAATTGTAAATTGAAGATTTTGAATTGCAAACTATTATTACATTATAAAAAAAAAAACATATGTAAAATAACTTAAAGTGGAAGAAAAGCCTAAGTCTAGCTATTCTTTAAAATATCCCCTCCCCTATTCCCCTACTTATCCTGCCTAACCTGTTTAAAAAAGATCTATGTACTTACCTATTTGTTTTTTGTTTTGTTTTTTCCAAAAAGCTCTATTTGAAATAAACAAGTACAATCAAAAGTTCTTATGTTGAAAATACAATTAGACCCGGTTCACACTACTGCGTGTGCCGGGTTCGCATGTCATGTCGGAGCGCACTGCTCCGACATGACATGCGATCAGCTGTGCGGTGCGAGTTTAGCCATACAGTTTGTATGGCTAAATTCGCATCGCACCCGCAGCAAAGACGCACAGGAGGCATTTTTGCTGCCGCATCAGGATCGGATCGCACAGCGGTTCACACTTGTGCGATCCGCTCCTGTGCGAACTGCACGATCGCACTGCGATATGCGATCAAACTGGGGGTGTCGTTAAGATTACATTGACACCCCCAGCGGATCGCATATGGCAGTGTGAACTGCCGGGGGTGCGTGTGCGATGCGGGAACAGGCTGCGAATTCGCAGCCTTCCCGCATCGCAATAGTGTGAACCGAGCCTAAAGGTAAAACATTTTATAATAGGGTGTTTCCATCAGTAGACAAGAAGGTGACCATGACAAGATATAACCAAACACATCTATCATGAGTTATAAAACATATTCTAATATTAATGACAGTTTATGTATTAGGTTTAGTCGCTAGACTTATATAGAGTTTTTGGGTGTAAGATCCAGTGAAGGATTTAATGGAAATGATGTGAGGGAAGGTATGGTTAGTCTGACCCATTAACTTACGAAGACCTCCATATAGTAGAGGTTAGGAATCCCAAGAGGACTGGGTGTGGGGTTTAGGTCAGCTACCAGTCGAGGAAACAATCAGGTACCCATGGGTAGCTATGGATAATTAGTAATGGTATTCAGAATGGTCGATCAGCAATAACAAGGAATAGAAAAGGTTTGTAATGAATATAAAACAATTTAGTTAGGATAGATGAGGTAAGAAAGCATACAGAGGCTTAGGAAGTAGATTGGGGATAGGTAGGGTATGTGAACATGAGAAACCAGAAGGAGGAGGGGAAGGGATGGGGGTGAAGGTAGTGACAACTAGGTGGAATAAAAAGGGGGGTGGAAAAGTAGGGGAAGCTTGATCTCCGTCCACCTTCGTCACGAGATTAGACATCTGTATAAAAGTCTAAATCATTATTTTGGAATACTCCTCTGTTGTGATGAAATGAAGTGTCTTTGAGGCTCTTTTTTAAACAAGTCGCTTTGAAAGGAGTGTGTTGGCAAGTCCAGTACTTACCTATTTTTAATCCACTTCAGTCCGGTCACATGATCCTACAGCTTCGGTCCCCTGTGTCCCTGACAGCAGCTGGGCTATGGGAGCCTATGGGTGACGTCACAGATCATAGAATTCCCAGATGTTGTTGTGCGCTCTCTGAGCTGGAGCTGTAGGATCATGTGACCGGACTAGAGCAGATTAAAAAAAAAAAAAAAAAGGAAGTACACACATTGTTTTTTTCTAAGTTAGGCAGGGTAGTTTGGAAGAGGGGGTAGGAAATAGTTTGATTTAGCCTTTACCTCCACTTTAAGTGGCTTTGTGAACTGATATTATTGTTATTTTAGGAAAACTACTACCCTTTCGGCTAAAATACCGTAAATTCATTTTTCGGTTTACATGCCTTTAACAGTTAGGAACATATAGTTGGTTGATTTACTAAAACTGGAGAGTGCAAGTCACAAAGGGCAGTAACCCATACCTGTAAAAATGTATCCTAATATGTCTGCCTTTAGGTGACCTCCTGTTCCCTACAGTTATTACCTTTTGTATCACTTTGTGTGAAAATTAAAGTGTGTATACCTTCCCTTTAAGCCCAATAAACACTATTTGTTTGTCGGCTGCTGATTTTCCAGCACGCACATCCAACAGAAACCAGCCAAAGAAGATCAACATACACATGGGCCTAAGCTTGGTAACTGACCACAGTAATACAACGGGTATAGATATATCAATTAAAGGATGGTTAAAGAGGTTGTAAACCTCCGATTTTTTTTTTAAAAAACGAACACCTGAAAGAAAAACACAGAATGAGCTAGTATGCATCGCATACTAGCTCATTATGAAATACTTACCTAAGAACGAAGCCCCAGCAGTGCCGAACGCTTACCTGTCCATGGGTGACATGTTCTGTCACCCTTCTTCCGAGTTTGCGGCATCCGGCCTTCTGATTGGCTGGAGCTGCAATGATGTCACTCCCGCACATGCACGTGGGAGCCGACGGTAACGGCACGGGGCTCTGAAAGGAACGGCACGAGCGGCCATTCCTTCAGAGCGCATGCGCCGGTGATGTCACTGGCTGCATGCAAAGTAAATATCTCCTAAACGGTGCATGTTTGGGAGATATTTACAGTACCTATAGTTAAGCCTTAATATAGGCTTACATATAGGTACAAGTTGTAGAGGAGGGTTTACTTCCTCTTTAAATGCTTTCAATGTCATCCCCAACCCTGAAAAAACAACCCCCGGATGCCTATAGTTAAAAGAGACAAAGGAGTTTATTTACTAAAGACAAATAGGCTGTTCACTTTGCAAGGGAAGCTGCTCTCTACAAGGGAATTTGCCACAGAGCTTAGTGAATGAGGTGAACTTCTGTTTACGTCCATTGTCCAGTTACGTGCAAGCAGAAGTGCTGTTTTTCTTTTCCTTGCATGTGATTGGGTATTCTTTGTAAAGTGAATCTTCACCACATACACTATGCTCTGGGGAAAATTTCCTTCCATAGTCAAAAACCTATTTGCTTTTAATAAATCAACCCAAAAGAGCCGTCTTTTCTTTTTTATACTCTTGACCACACATTCCTTCCCTATTATTGTGAGGATACTCTTAGCCCAATTAGAAGAGGAAAAATAAAATTATGTTCTGTGCTGTCATGGGAAAAAAAATTGTAACTAAAAACAAAAAATAATAAAGCATTACAATTGCTATTCAAGTTATATTGAGGTTGAAAGTAAACCGTTCCCTTTCATTTTCAATCTGCAGCTCTGTAATTTTCTGTAAAATGCAATATGGCACCCTGGAGGTGTTCTATACACAGAATGCGTGCAGAACACCCCCCCCCCCCCAGATATGTCACTTCCTGCTTGTGTGGTTGGCTGACTGATTTCCCCAGAAGTCTGCACTAAGATACAAGTCAGATTTTGGGCATCCCCTGCAACACAAATGTCATTTTTGATTATATACTCCCAAAGGAAAAATCATGTCTAAAGGGATGCAGACCCTGCCTCTTTCCTTATTAGAGCCTTGCAAGTGCAGCAGCTAACTGATAATTGTAAAATTACTTCCAATCACATGGACACAGACAAACAAACAGCTATTTCTTCAGAACAACAAAAGGTAGGAATCTGCATCAAAATTTGTTAAAATCCTTACAATGTACATAGATCACCCAGAGGGGAATGTTTTTTTTTTTTCTCAACAAAAGTGGAGTTACTCTTTAAGTGTCCTGCTGTGGTCACTTTCAAGACAAACACAGCACAACCGTAATCAACACTGTACATCTCCTCTTTATAGGACCAAGACTGTAATGGTGTGGAGACACTGCTGGTACAACAAAGGGAGAAAATATATGACTATAGAACCAATTGACAGGGCAATGAAGCTCTGCTGGATCTGTTCATCTAAAACAATAAAGATTGTAATATTTAATTCCAAAAAATAATAATATGTTCTGTGCAAAGGAATTCATTATTAATATTATTATTACACAGGATTTATATAGTGCCAACAGTTTGCGCAGCGCTTTACAATATGAAGGAAGACATTACAGTTACAATACAATTCAATACAGGAGGAATTAGTGAGCCCTGCTCATTAGAGCTTACAATCTGGAAGGGAGGGTCAAGTGAAACAGAAGGCGATAATTATGGGGGTGAGCTGATGGAAAAAATGGAAGTACGGTTGTTAGGGGTGGGTAGGATAGGCTTTTCTGAAGAGGGGGGCTTTCAGGGATCGTCTAAAAGCTAATAGAGTAGGAGATAATCGAACAGATTGGGGTAAGGAGTTCCATAGGATTGGAGAGGCTCTGGAAAGTCCTGGAGGCGAGCATGGGAGGAGGTGATGAGGGAGCTAGAGAGCAGGAGGTTTTGAGAGGAATGAAGAGAGCGATTGGGTTGGTATTTTGAGACTAGGCTAGTGATGTAGCTGGGAGCTAAACTGGGGATGGCTTTGTAAAGGCTCTTACACACTTGACAAAAATCGGACGAAATATCCTTCGATTTTTCTCTCTCATGCTCAGCAGTCATAACCGTTTTTAGTTGACAGTGCATAATGTCCACGAAATTTCTCATCTGATTTATTTATTTATTTATTTTTTTGGGACGTTTGTTCCTAGACTTCCGGGTCATCAGCAACTTCAGATCATGAGCGGTCTTTCATATACGATTTTTCGCGGACATACTGCATACACATTAAATGAAAATTGGTCGTGCTGGGGACGGACGATAACAATTTTGGTGTTTGTCAATAAGTTTTTTTTCATTGAAAATGTCGGCATCGACTGCTGAAAGTTGTGTACACACTAGCCGAAAATCGTACGATGCAGAGAGAATTGATGCAGACAGAAGGATGTGGTTTTGGGCACCAAAGCTTGTGTGACTACAGACCCTAGTTTTGGAACCCCAACCTTGGGAGTTGAAGGAAATACTTAGTATATACCACTTACTCCTCAATGCATTTGATTGACAGCAGCAAGAGCCAATGGCTTCTGTTGCTGTTTAACCACTTGCCGACCGCCGCACGACTATTTACTGCGGCGGTCAGCCCCTCACAGGCAGAGTGACGTAGGGCTACGTCGCTAGCCTTTGAGGGTCTAGGGAGCAAGCGCGTGCCCCCGGAGGCGCGCTCCCACTCCCGAGTGGTCACGGACCCCCCGCGCGTGTGACCAGCGGACCCGATGTCCGCCGGTCACTCGGCGATCGTCGGGGGAGAGGGAGAAAGTCAGGCGGCTAGTGTAAACAAGCTGCCTGTCATTCTCCCCGGTGTATGAATGATGATCATACGGTTCTACTATGTAGAACCGTTGATCACTGTTCATACATCTGAAGCCACAGCCAATCACAGTAAGAATCACGCCCCTAGGGACACACATAGCCCATCCCTCTCAAAAAAAGTTAACCCCTTCACTGCCAGTGTAATTTTACAGTAACAGTGCATATATATAGCACTGATTACTATAGAAATGTCACTGGTAACCCCAAAAGTGTCAAAAATGTCAGTCAAGGGTTCGATCTGTCTGCCGCAATGTCGCAGTACCGCAAAAAAAATCGCAGATCGCCGCCATTACGCGTTAAAAAAAAAACAACAAAAATGACAAAAATCTTTCCCTTTGTTAGTAAATGCAATAACTTTTGCGCAAACCAATCAAAATACGCTTTTTGCGATTTTTTTACCAAACATATGTAGCATAAAACAAATTGGCCGAAAATGTTAAAAAATTTTGATTTTTAAATTTTTTATTGGGGAATTTCATATAAAAAAATGTGAAAATATTGTTATTTTTGCAAAATTGACGCTCTTTTTTTGTTTATCGCACAGGTGATCAAATACCACCAAAAGAAAGCTCTGTTTGTGGGAAAAAAAGGACGTCAAATTCGTTTGGGTACAGCGTCGCACGACCGCGCAATTGTCCGTTAAAGTCACGCAGTGCCGAATCGCAAAATACCCCCTGGTCTTTTAGCAGCCAAATCCTCCGGGGCTTAAGGGGTTAAGTCCCTACGTGAAGAAGAAGAAGAGAGGGGGGAATAGATGCAGCCATGCATAGCACTGGATCTCTTTTCCCTTCTCTTCCCCTTCACACAGGAAAGGGGATAGACGGAGAAATATAAAACATTTTTTTTACCCTAATGCAAGGAATGCATTAAGGTAAGAAACATTTTTAGCTTTAGTATCACTTTTAGAAAAGGAAGCACACCCTTGATAAACAACCAGAATCTCAAAGTGATTCCAAAAAGTGTAGGAGAGAGATTGTGTAAAATGGGGTTCAAACTAAATGTTTCCTTTAATCCATAAAAATGGATGTAAATCGTTGCAAGGGAGGACAGTATGAAAAGCAATGCCTAAAGCAAACGAAAATTAATGACAATTCCAAAACTTGCTAGCATCCGCACAGAGGTTGTTTTTTCTCTGGAGAGAATTTGATTTAAACCTTGAGACATGCCAGCAATACATAACTATAGAATAGAAGTCATTTATTAAGCTGAATTTCCTCACATCCAAAACACAAACACCAAGAAGAGCGAGGAATTGTTATATAAGCTGCTTTGCTGGGATAATGAGAGAAAGAAGACTTAAGAGTTCAATTCTGTCTAAGATGGATCTGATTAAATCTCTATCATCCACTACATATTATTTCTAAGCAATGCAGAACATTTTTATAATCTAAAAGGCGAGTTACATTCACTTGGTAATCGTGGAGAAAATTAGCAATCCAAGCGTCACCGAAGTCTGTCAACCTTTCGCTGCTCAAGGCGCACTCAGAAAATCATTTTAGCTCTAAGGCAGACTGCAATTAAACTAAGATTTTCAGACATAATCATCAAAATTTAAAAAAAGGCCACTTCTTTGTCATCAGTTCTATTTTAGCTGCTTTAAAAAAATACATTTTCACACTTATTTAAAAATTAAAAATGTATTTAATTTTAAAACAGAACTCCAGGAATATAATCCGAAATCATCACGGACATTGGAAAATTTTGCATTTCATTTGGAAATCAAGGTCCCAGAGTCTGGTGGAGAGGCACAGAATCCAAGTTGCATGAGGTCCAGTGTGAAGTTTCCAGTCAGTGATGATTTGGGGAGCTGTGTCATCTGCTGGTGTTGGTCCACTGTGTTTTATCAAGTCCAATATTGGTGCAGCCCTCTAGCAGAAAATTCTAGAGCACTTCATGCTTCCCTCTGCTAACCAGCTTTATGGAGATGCTGATTACATTTTCCAGCAGGACTTGGCACCTGTCCACACTGACAAAACTACCAATATCTGGTTTAATGATCATGGTATCGCTGTGCTTGATTGGCCAGCAAACTCACCAGACCCAAACCCCATAGAGAATCTGTTGGATATTGTCAAGAGGAAGATGAGAGACACCAGACCCAACAATGCAGAGGAGCTGAAGACTGCCATAAATGCAACCTAGGCTTCCATAACACCTCAGCAGTTGCCTCCATGCCACGCCGCAGTGATGCAGTAATTCATGCAAAAGGAGCCCCGACCAAGAATTGAGTGCATACTATACTGTACATGGACATATTTTTCAGTAAACCAACATAAAAATGTGTTTTTTTATTGGTCTTGTGTAATATTCTAATTTTCTGAGACACAGCATTTTGGGTTTTCACTAGCTGTAAGCTATAATCATCAAAATTAAAAGGAAGAAATGCTTGAAATATATACCCTGTATGTAATGCATCGAAATAACATATATGAGTTTTACTTTTTGAATTGAATTACTGAAATAAAATAACTTTGATGATATTCTAATTTCTTGAGATGCACATGTGTGTGTGTATATATATATATATATCTATATATCTATATATATATATATATAGTAAAGGGGACATGCTCAGCTGGTATTGGCAGTGGCAAATTATGAAGGGACAGAGAACAAGGCTGCCAAACCAATCTTTTTATACAGGATGGCTTTATACAGCAAGTCTCGAGCATAAAACAAAAATCTGTTTGTCCAAGCCAATAACTAAACTCCTTTATAGTGTTCTGTCAGCACTTGGTGCAGGTTCACACAGGAATGCGCTCCACATTTCTGTGTGATTTAGTGTGATGCTATTTTCAGCCCGTTAATTTAAAAAGTCTGAAATCGCACTGGATCACACCAAAAGTAGTGCATGCACCACTTTTAAAAGGGAACTGCAAACAGATTGCATGGTACTGCAGTACCATGCAATTGGGTGCTGCGGTACAATGCAATCTATTGACACCCACAGCAGGTAGCACACCCAGTTTGTTTGGAACAGGGTGCAGGAAACACAAATGGAACCCTGGTTATGCACACTGCGTTCTGGTGTGAACAGACACTAAGGTTGAGACTAATAATAAATAAATAATAAGTGCAGCGCTAAATGTGATAAATGAAACACCACATACATGAAAAACATAATCATAAAATCACATATACATATGGTAACCTTGATAACCCCATTGAATGTTGTATGTAATACATACAATAAAGTGACTGAAATAAAAATATTGAAATATAGTGACATCAATTAAAGTCCCATAAAAAATGGTAGGAAAATCATAAATAGTCCCAAAAAGTGAAGGAATGATCCAGCTCAAGAATCGATGGTAGAAGTATATTCAGATCCCATCACCAGATGGAACAAATAAAATGGGCGCTCACCAGATAGTATGGACCTGTAATGTTATATGACATACAGGTCAAACAGGCTTCACAGTTAAGCTTTTAGATTCCTCCTTAGGATGACCTTGGATCTTATTCCGGGCTCACAATGAGTGGAGAGGAGGAAGAGTGAATCCCTCATTCACCATAACACATAAAAGCCAAGAGAAAAGGCACATAGTGTAAAACTGCTTAAAAGGCAATTTATTAAAAAACAGGTGTGCACTTACAGACATCCAATGGTAAACCAGCAATACAGTCAAGACAAATGGTCTACAAGGAGAATCTGACGCGTTTCGTCTTAGTAGACATTCTCAAAAGAGAAAGGTTTCCTGGGTCCATTCTGAAGCACTACTGATGGTCCATGTTCTCTGGCAGGCTCACAGATTGCCTCAACAGTAATAAGGCAGAAGGGCCGAAAACCGCAATAGTTGAGGATTCTTTTCCAGTGATAGTTTGCACATAGCCACTGTGATCATGGTGTTTCTAAAGTACCTCGGGTGAGGACACTTTGAGGCTAAAGCAGGCAAGTGTCTATAACCAACATTAAGGACACCATTGATCGGGCAACAATAAGGACAGTAAATGCAGCGGTTGGCCAAGGAAACTTAATTCAGCAGATGGTAGGTGGCTTATTACTCATGAGAATTGATCCGAGATCCAGGCTGATCGTTTGTCCAGTGGGTGAATTTGTAGTTTTGGCGCATCATTCTTTCTCCTATAGGTACATGGGCAATACCTGGGGGGACATGTCGGTGAGGTGGTGGTGCATACCCTGGATGGTACTTCTTTGTAAACACCTTATGAACTGATCTACAGAGTGTTTTCCCCACTTGGATCTTTACTGCACTACATAGCTCGATTATTTTTTGGACTATCATACACATGTTGAGATTTATTGATACATGTTTCCTAGCGCTGTTAGTGTTTGCATGTGACTTTACTTAAAGGGTAATATGCACACACCTTTGTATATGTGACCTTTTATACCAGCTGCTGTTTTATGTTCTTATGTTTATATTATCTTTTGGAGAGATTTTATAATATTAATTGTGGTAACGCAATTGCTCCATAGCGCTGAGTGAATGTGGCATAAAACAAAGACTGCGGTTTTTGTTTATTTCCCCATTCCTTTTTTTGATTTGTTCATTAGAGGATTTATGACCCAACATCCAGTGCTGTAGCCCAAATATCGGGCTTCTTTCAGACCTACTGCACATTTTTTTTGGATAGGCTGTTAACCTGATATGGGTCTCATTCACAATGTCAAGGAAAATTACATTAGTTTGCCCAGGTAATTCTAAAAATGCATCTTAATTTTTCTGCTAGAAGTATTTCACCTCCTGAAGTTGAGTAGCAGACAGGGTCTCTGACATCCTAACCTTTGGCATACCTTTTGCTGGTTATAAGTTATGGTCACTTTCTGCAGAAAAAGGCTTAAGATCCTTCCAGGGATTTATTAGGTTAACATAGTATAATTGTAGGGGCTTTCTCTTTCTGAGCTGGAATACCGTTTAATTGACATCTCATAGGGACCCTGCCAATTTACCTATAATTCACTCTTAGGACACCAAAACTAATGGATCATACACACTATAAGATTTTATGAAGACTTTTTCCTTTAGACTTACCAAAACCATATAATATGAGGTCAAACCTAAACACTTTCAATTTGTATGCAATCAGGCAGGCCCTTGCACTACATAGAAAAGGTAAATCTGAAGGAAATCTATCAACAAAAGTTGGATAGTGTGTATCCAGCTTTAGTCTCTCAAGTTAAAGGTTGTGATTTTAGCACACCAGATACAACCTCTGGCCTGCACCTGTTGCCAGTGCCACATATATTCCTGAACTATGAGCATGACTACTGCTGTCCTATCCTGCGTCTTTTGTGTGAGGCATAGCCTATTGCTCCTATATTTCCTGGGTTATATCCAGGAGTACCTAAGGACATATACTGTAAAAAGATTCAAAGAGGGAAAACCCTGTAAAGGGTATGTTTCTCTGACTGAGAACATTGTGTGTTAACAGGAATATTAGATATAACTACTACAAGTAGTTCTACAATACGGAATAAGTAATTTTTAAGCCTACCTTTTTGGGTCCTATTGAACCGTTCTTTCAGCCCATCAGTTTGTGGGGTGATATAATGAGGTGCACAAGTGAGTAATTTTCAACAAACAGCACAGCTATTTGGTTACCTTCAACATGGAAGGCCTTTAATGATCTGTCAAATCTTTTTAGGTGTAGCACTGCCCCCTTGAGGGCTGTTGTTTTTTTCACACTTTTGGATTCCCCTGGGTTACCCGTAGCAACTGCATGCAGAATCTTAACACTTGACTTTCTTGGCTCAGTCAATGAACATTCTAGGGGTTGTTGTTTTTGTTGTTTTATTTGATTTTGGGAGGGATGGGAGAAGGAATGAGTGGGATACTACAACACTTGAACTATTCACAATACTGAGGACTTCTATCTGAGAATGTGGCCAGGCCGTAGCTTCATCCTGCCACTAGATGAATCTGAGGTAATGTTCCTTTCAGTACTTATCTTCAGGGCACACACCTAGTACCCCCTTTCTATGCACCAGCTGACACCCGTCCACTGACTACTCCATTCCGAAGTGGCCCCCTTCCTGGTCAGGCCCTTAAGCACGATCCTCTGTACTCACGATACTGCTTTCTAGGTTCTCCAGTGCCTCAACTCCTTCAGTCAGCTCTCCTGGACCTCTGGGTTCAGCTCCACACTTCTGGCTCACCAGACCAACTGCCTGTGACCATACACCAACTGCTTCGGAAGAGGAGGCAGCCGCCACCCTCCTTCCGAGACTCTGCTCACCAGCCAAAGACCTAGAGCACATGTGCCCCTGGCTTTATATACTACACCCCCACAATGCATTGAGACAGCAGTCTGTGTCAATAACTGGGGCTGTATCAAAGCCTTTGTGCCCATTGGTCAGGTTTCCTCCACTGTGCAATGTGCCTCCCCATTGGACCAGTGGGGACACTCCCTCAGACCACATGAATCACACACTGAGCACATTGAGCAGACCTAACTCACAGATACTGCTCCCTGTTAAGCAGAGAGAATATATAATTTACCTGCTGCTCCTCTGATAGGCAGACAGAGCCAAAAACTATACTCACTCTCTAGCACCTATCTAGGAGGGTGCTACATAGAAATACCAGTACAGGAAAACATGTGGAATAGCTCTTTCACTATAAATTTAGAGGACATGTTTCTAAGAGGGTTTTGCTTCTGAGTTCTTGGCCCCCTAGTGGACTGATCCATAGCATCCCTCTCAAAAGGGACCTCAATTATAGGCATGGG
Organism: Pelophylax lessonae; assembly: GCF_965119305.1. Taxonomy (NCBI): domain Eukaryota; kingdom Metazoa; phylum Chordata; class Amphibia; order Anura; family Ranidae; genus Pelophylax; species Pelophylax lessonae. The sequence goes on along the minus strand of NC_138772.1, from coordinate 493,449,371 downwards.
TACCAGTGGACTTCGAAAATATGGTTCGGGTGCATTCATTAGACACTTTGGGCAAAATTAACAAGATTCATCTACTGCTATGTAAATACCGGACCAAAAAAAGCTTCTTGATGTGCTCTTTTAATTTTTCTACTTTTATACACTATACTTTTATACACATAAGCATAAAATACATGAGAAATGATTTTCCAAAGAATTACGGGTTAGAAAAAACACAACACAGCAGATGAAGCTTGCTTCATAGCTTTTTTGTACACTTAAAACCTTTGACGGTAAACAATGGGGTTCTTTCAGCATAAGTGAAAGTGATTCAATGTTTTACTTGTAAAAAGGACACAAGAGCTCCACTTGATTGCTGCATAAAAGACTACATTATACTAATACACAATTCATAGTTGCTTAATAAAATAAACAGAAATAAATGTTGAAAATGTTTTATTTTTCTAGTTCTGAACATGATGCAGAATTACTATACAATATATACACCTATACATTTCTCGTAACCAGTGCTAGGATCTGAAAGTGGAAAGGGTTAAAACTTCAGACATATCTGATCACATAGCCTACACAAGTCTGTTTGGTGGAAAGCACACTTCTGAGTCTAACCTTGTTGGAATGCATTGTTCATGTTTTGTGCAACAACTACATCAACCAGTAGATGGCAGTGTTTATAAGTTTGTAGCTTCATTTATGCACAAATTCTATGTCTTTTCTCTGTATAATAAAAGTTCCTATTTGCAGTTAAGCAGCAAAGCCCACGTGGACTGCACACTGTCTGTAGGACTTTATACCGAACCTCTAACATGTTATGGGCACAGACATACCACAGTCATAGCCCAGGGAAAAGCTGAGAACCCAGTCATGGCCAGCTACAACAGCAAGTGCAAGATACAGCAACAGAAAAAGACTGCAAAAGAATAAAAGAAAATGGACAGTAACACAGCTGCAACAAAGCTTTCATTTGTAAATATGACAAACCAGAACTACCAGTCTTGGAAATTCAAGATGAAAATGCTGCTAATAACAGGTACATGGAAATTTATACATGAAGTCAGGCCAGAACACCCTTCAGATGAGTGGATAGAGAAAGATCAAAAAGCTCAGAGCACAATCTCTCTTTGCATAAATCATACATAAATGTAAGTGTGAAACTGCTAAAGAAATGTAGGAATGATTACAAAAAGGTGCATGAAAGAGCTAATCTCAGCAATAAACTGTATTTGATTAGAAAGCTATACCAAACCAAGCTGATGAAAGGTCAGAATATGCAGGATTACATACGGTACCTTGGAAATGGTTGAATCCCTGAGAGGTATAGGAGAAGAAATAAGGTTTTTAATGTCACAGCACTATTATTGAGTGATTAACCACAAAGTTATGAAATGCTTGTGACAGCACTTGAAGCACATTCAGATGATGAACTGACACTGGAATATGTTAAGGGCAAGCTTGTGGATAATTATAAGCGTAAAACAGAAAGCGTTAATAGTGATGGTGCTAATGCTGCAGAGTCTGCTTTAAAGATGAAGAGTAGGAACAGTCAAGCATCTGTCTTGCTTGCATAGCATTAAGATGAGAGCCAGACTCATGGGATGAGATGCAAAGACTTCCAACTCATGAGAAACAAAAGTGGATCAGATGCTTTGACAAAACCGCTTAGAAGTAACAGATTTACAGAACTGAGATCCGAAATGGGACTAATATAAGGAGTAGTTGTTGAATGGGGGTGTGGGAATACATTGTTCATGTAGTCTGTTTGGTGGAAAGCACAATTCTGAGTCTAACCTTGTTGGAATGCATTGTTCATGGATTTTGTGCAACAACTATATCAACCAGTAGATGGCAGTGTTTATAAGTTTATAGCTGAAATTATGGTTAAACTCTGTCTTTTTTTAGTATAATAAAAGTTACAGTTTCCTGTTTGCAGTTAAGCAGTAAAGCCCATGTGGACTGTGCACTCTTTTCTGTACAGCTATATACAGAATCTCTAACAAACCTCACATTTTTAAATATCAGATCAAAAGAAATAATTACAGTATATGAAAGGAACCTGGCCCTGATTGTCTTACTAGTGGTTTCCCCACAGGTTTTCTGCAAATATTGGCCTCCATTTGAATGTACCTATATAGTATAGGGGTTTATTTGAATAATCCTTTTTATCCTTTCCAGAATTTTAGTGAGGCTCTCATGAGTAATACATAAAGCTGCACCAACTCTATAATTAGGATCTTCAATCTTTGCCATTAGATTCCTATTTAGACTTTGACATTTACAGAAAAAGATCATTAGAAAGACAGGAACTTCCACACAGGTCCAACCAATACTACAATATACATTGCCCTAGGGCATGAGTTCTTAACCTATTTATGGCCAGAACCCAGCCAAATCTTTGAGTTAGCCCTATCTCCTATTATTATTAGGAACAATAATTAACTAATTATAGGAATAAAAATATATTTTCAGTTATTCATATGTTCATGTACTTACTGTATCATGGTTCCAAGTAAATACTAGCTGCCACTTGATACACCTATCCGTATATGAAAGGGTGCCCTTAGCATCCATTCCTACTGCTATAAGAATGTGAAAAAGATAAAAGGCACAAGGCCTAACATGCATTTTAATTAAGCGCTGCTTTGTGATCAGTCTTTTGATTTTCAACAGAACAGAAGACGCTATGTTGTAAGCAAAGACGACCGCTCCAATTTGCATTTTTTAAGTGCATTTAAGCTCCTTCACTAAATCATCCTACAAGGTTTAACATGTTCAAACAAATGTTATTATTATTTATTTTTCTTGGTTTCATTTAAAAAATGTATATGGTGATCCTGCCATAGAGGTCCTTGTTCAGACACCTTCTGGTATAGGGTGCCAAGGCACTGTCCTTGTCTTGTAGGGGCTTCAGATGAAAACTACATGTGGATGCTACAACACAGAGTATTTTCAATTTGCCCACTGTTGTCACCTTTAGGAAACCCACCGTAAGAAATGTCATGGCTTGCGTGCATACATATAGATGGGAAGTGACTGCAAAGAAGCTGCAGATCAGCAGCACTTAGATGCAATATGGGAAAAAAATGGTGAAACAAGAACGTAAATTATAAAACAACAACTGTTTATAGTAAATATTGCTTTAGCAAACTAAATGGGTTTACATCTACTCTTAATTAGGGTTGAGCGAACACCTAGATGTCCGTGTTCGACGGGTTCGGCCGAACTTTAAAAAAAAGTCCGGGTCCGTGTCCCGGACTTTTACCGAACTTTTCCCGGACACCGAACCCCATTGAAGTCAATGGGGACCCGAACTTTAAGGCACTAAAATGGCTCTAAAACACCAAAGGAAAGGGCTAGAGTGCTGCAAATGGCAGCAAAACGTAATTAAGAGCATGGCAAGTGCTCTGCAAACAAATGTGGATAGGGAAATAACTTAAAACAACAAAAAAAAACAGAAAAATAAAACAATGTTCTTCTTCATCTCTGAAGGACGAGGCCCATATGGAGTAGGAGGGAGGTTGAGGTGGTGGTGGATGTGGCGGTGACTAGACATATGCCGGTTTTCGGTAATTCGATATATCGCGGTATTGCATAGCCACGGTATTGTTATTGTGGCATTTTTAAAATACCGAGTTTCTCTGTCAAGTCTGCCTGACTTGTGAATTGATACATTTCAGTGAGCTGGATGACTCATTCACTCACTCAGCTAACACCTTTCAGCATTAAGTCTCCTAACTATAAACAAAAATGATTACATTTGTATCTTTTCCTTCCCTCTGCCAGGGAGAAAGGAAGTTTAACCTCTTAAAGACTGGATCTTTTTCTGACACTTGCTGTTTGCAAGTTAAAATCAGTTTTTTTTTTTGCTAGAAAAGTACTTAGAACCCCCAAACATTTTATATATTTTTTTAGCAGAGACCCTACAGAATAAAATGGCGATTGTTGTAATATTTTATGTCACACTGTATTTGCGCAGCAGTCTTTCAAACGCAATGATTAGACTTTAATGAATAAAAAAAAAAAAAAAAACGTAACAGTAAAGTTATCCCAATTTTTTTTTTTTTTGTTACACAGAGAATCGTGAGAGAATCGTGATCTTTATTCCAAGCTAAAAAATCGTGATTCTCATTTTGGCCAGAATCGTGCAGCTCTAATAAATATATATATACACACACACACGCCTAGCAGCCCACATTACATTATTATATAGCCATCAAGCAGTGTCTGGCCTACCTGGTGATGACTGGTCCTGGCGCTCTGATCCGATGGCCTGGTCTTTAAAGGGGCAAATCCTTGCGATCCAGAAGTGGTTAAACCTGCAGGAGGACCGGTGTTTTTATCTATTAATGACTTTACTATTGCTTTAGGCCTGGTTCACATGTATGCGGGTTGGTGGTTCACATGTATGCGGGTTGGCGGTTCACATGTATGCGGGTTGGCGGCCCACATTTGCACAGGCATAGCAGCCCATTGATTTGAACGGGCTGCTATGCCCTCATTTTCCGCAGAAAAAAGGTGCATGCAGCATTTTTTTTAAATTCAGTGGCCTTGAAATCCATCCTGCTTTTGCACCATGCGACTAACCTGCAGTTCCTGCTCTGGCAAGCTTTCTGCATTTTTTGTATACGTGGGCACGGCATTTAAAAATAAACAGTTTGCGTGTGCAGCAACGGCAGGTAAGTCGCATGGTGCAAAAGAAGGATGGATTTCATGGCCACTGCATTTTTTTAAATTCTGCATGCACCTTTTTTCAGCTGAAAACGCAGGCATAGCAGCTCAAGCCCATTCACATCAATGGGCTGCTATGCCTGTGCAAATGTGGGCCCCCAACCCGCATACATGTGAACCAGGCCTAAAGCAATAGTAAAGTCATTAATAGATAAAAACACCGGTCCTCCTGCAGGTTTAACCAATTAATGACTTTACTATTGCTTTAGGCCTGGTTCACATGTATGCGGGTTGGGGGCCCACATTTGCACAGGCATAGCAGCCCATTGATGTGAATGGGCTTGAGCTGCTATGCCTGCGTTTTCAGCTGAAAAAAGGTGCATGCAGAATTTAAAAAAATGCAGTGGCCATGAAATCCATCCTTCTTTTGCACCATGCGACTTACCTGCCGTTGCTGCACACGCAAACTGTTTATTTTTAAATGCCGTGCCCACGTATACAAAAAATGCAGAAAGCTTGCCAGAGCAGGAACTGCAGGTTAGTCGCATGGTGCAAAAGCAGGATGGATTTCAAGGCCACTGAATTTTAAAAAAATGCTGCATGCACCTTTTTTCTGCGGAAAATGAGGGCATAGCAGCCCATTCAAATCAATGGGCTGCTATGCCTGTGCAAATGTGAACCACCAACCCGCATACATGTGAACCAGGCCTAAAGCAATAGTAAAGTAATTTATAAACAACACCTCCTTCAGGTTTAACCACTTCTTGACCACAAGGATTTGCCCTCTTAATGACCAGGCCATCGGATCGGAGCCGAGCGCCAGAACCAGTTATCACCAGTTAGGCCAGACACTGCTTGATGACCTATTTTAGGCCTGGTTCACAGAGTCTGTACTGACTGACTATATAATAATGTGCATAAGTGAACCAAAGCCCCTAAATTCAGCAATGAAATTGAAGTGAGGTGGAAATTTAATAATTTAAATTTAATAATAGAATACCGTGATAATACCGTATACCGTGGCAAAACCTTAATCAATTAATCGCAGCATGAAAATCTGATACCGTCACAAGCCTAGCGGTGACATAGGCGTGCGCACAGGGTGTGCTGGGTGTGCCTGGGCACACCCTAATCACCTAGGGCACATAGCATTGCCAGTGAGGAGATGGGAAAGATCTCCCTGGGACCTGCTCTGCTCTATTTCTCCTTGCCTACAGGTACATGGCCCCGATACATTACTCTCCCTGCTGGCAAACACATGCATGTGTATTTCAACTTTGGGGTGCACACCTTAATGCAATAGGCTGCGCACACCTATGGGCGGTGTAGGTGGAAGCGGCGGTGGAGGAGGACCAGGGCCGGATTAACAGCATCATGGGCTTGGTGCTGAGGATTTTGAAGGGCCTTAAGGGCCGTGCCTTGCCATGCACCCAGAGGAGGAAGGGTGCAGCCATGCATGCCTAATTCAACATGGGATGCTGTCTCTGAAGCCCATAAACACATCCATGCATCGCCAACTGTCCCTCCTTGTCCGGCCTTCACGCTGTGTGGGGAGGTTCTGAGGGTGCTGCCTGGGGAAGCGAGCATAGAAGCCAGACTTCTGTGTTTACAAGTGACAGAAGAGCGGTAACAGTGAATATGGCCAACCCGGGGCCTATATAAAAGGTAGGGGCCTGGAGCTGCAGCTCCAATAGCCCCTACATTAATCTGGCCCTGAGGAGGAGGACGAGGTAGCCAACACTGCTTCTTTTCAAAAATTTTAAATGAGGGTACACCCCAAAAGAGTGAGAAAGAGCAAAAATGGAACAATGGGTGGGTAAGGTCGGTATCCATTGCTATTCTGCATAAGGTACGGAAAAGTCCCGTGGGATCCATGCCTGGTTCATTTTAATGAACGTGAGCTTGTCCACATTGTCTCTGGACAGGCGGCTGCGCTTGTCTGTTATAACGCCCCCAGCCGTGCTAAATACCCGTTCAGATAATACACTGGCTGCAGGGCACGCCAGCACCTCCAAGGCGTAAAGGGCAAGCTCAAGCCATGTGCCCAATTTGGAGACCCAGAAGTTGAAGGGGGCAGACCCGTCATTCACTACATGTAGGCGTGTGCACACATACTGCTCCACCATGTTGGTAAAATGCTGCCTCCTGCTAAGACGTTCCATCTGAGCTGCTGGTGCTGCTGTTTGTTGTGGCGTGCTGACAAAGCTTTTCCACATTTCGGCCATGCTAACCCTGCCTTCTGAGGTGCTGGCGGTGCCCTGGTTGCGTTGGCGACCTCCTCCTCCTCCTCCTCTGCCTTGTGCTTCCACTGTGGCCCCGCTGTCAGATGGGAATGCCAGCAGCATGGCGTCTACCAGCGTGCGCTTGTACTCGCGCATCTTGCGATCGCGCTCCAGTGAGTGAATTAAGGACGGTACGTTGTCCTTGTAACGGGGATCCAGCAGCGTGGCCACCCAGTAATCAGCACAAGTTAGAATGTGGGCAACTCGGCGGTCGTTGTGGAGACACTGCAGCATGTAATCGCTCATGTGTGCCAGGCTGCCCAGAGGCAACGAAAGGCTGTCCTCTGTGGGAGGTGTATCGTCCGTGTCCTCTGTATCCCCCCAGCCACGCACCAGTGATGGCCATGAGCTGGCCTGGGTGCCACCCTGCTGTGAACATGGTTCCATCTCCTCCTCCAGCTCCTCCTCCTCCTCATCCTCCTCATCCTCCAGAACTGTGCCCCTGCTGGACAATTGCGTCCCTGGCGTTTGCGTGTGCAGGAACCCACCCTCGGAGCCCCTTGCGAATGACTGCCCTGAAAGCCTTGGAAATGTTACCTCTTCATCCTCCTCCTCCTCCTCATCCTGTGCCACATCCTCTTCCATCATCGCCCGAATTGTTTTTTCAAGGAGGCATGGAAGTGGGATAGTTAAGCTGAGAACGGCGTCATTGCCACTGGCCATGTTGGTGGAGTACTCAAAACAGCGCAACAAGGCACACAGGTCTCGCATGGAGGCCCAGTTAAATTAAATAGCGGAATAGAAAATATGATCCAAAAAAAGTGTATGTATATCACACGTACACAACCACACTGGGCCCCAATTACTATTGTTTGTACCCCTAAAAGGCTAGATGAGGAGTAGGGGGAGTATGGAACAGGCAGCACCCTCAAACCTTCAGAAGTATGAGATGAACCCCAACAACTTGGAAAGGTGGATCTCTCTCACACGTACCGACACAGACTATCCCGCAATTCAATTGATCCTCAAAGGTTTTTATTGAATAGCGGAATAGGAAATATGATCAAAAAAAGTGTATGTATCTCGCACGTACACAACCACACTAGGCCCCAATTACTATTGTTTGTACCCCTAAAAGGCTAGATGAGGAGTAGGGGGGGTATGGAACAGGCAGCACCCTCAAACCTTCAGAAGTATGAGATGAACCCCAACAACTTGGAAAGGTGGATCTCTCTCACACGTACCGACACAGACTATCCCGCAATTCAATTGATCCTCAAAGGTTTTTATTGAATAGCGGAATAGGAAATATGATCAAAAAAAGTGTATGTATCTCGCACGTACACAACCACACTAGGCCCCAATTACTATTGTTTGTACCCCTAAAAGGCTAGATGAGGAGTAGGGGGGGTATGGAACAGGCAGCACCCTCAAACCTTCAGAAGTATGAGATGAACCCCAACAACTTGGAAAGGTGGATCTCTCTCACACGTACCGACACAGACTATCCCCCAATTTAACTGATCCCCAAAGGTTTTTGATTAAATAGCGGAATAGAAAATATGATCCCAAAAAAGTGTATGTATATCACACGTACACAACCACACTGGGCCCCAATTACTATTGTTTGTACCCCTAAAAGGCTAGATGAGGAGTAGGGGGAGTATGGAACAGGCAGCACCCTCAAACCTTCAGAAGTATGAGATGAACCCCAACAACTTGGAAAGGTGGATCTCTCTCACACGTACCGACACAGACTATCCCGCAATTCAATTGATCCTCAAAGGTTTTTATTGAATAGCGGAGTAGGAAATATGATCAAAAAAAGTGTATGTATCTCGCACGTACACAACCACACTAGGCCCCAATTACTATTGTTTGTACCCCTAAAAGGCTAGATGAGGAGTAGGGGGGGTATGGAACAGGCAGCACCCTCAAACCTTCAGAAGTATGAGATGAACCCCAACAACTTGGAAAGGTGGATCTCTCTCACACGTACCGACACAGACTATCCCCCAATTTAACTGATCCCCAAAGGTTTTTGATTAAATAGCGGAATAGAAAATATGATCCCAAAAAAGTGTATGTATATCACACGTACACAACCACACTGGGCCCCAATTACTATTGTTTGTACCCCTAAAAGGCTAGATGAGGAGTAGGGGGAGTATGGAACAGGCAGCACCCTCAAACCTTCAGAAGTATGAGATGAACCCCAACAACTTGGAAAGGTGGATCTCTCTCACACGTACCAACACAGACTATCCCCCAATTTAACTGATCCCCAAAGGTTTTTGATTAAATAGCGGAATAGAAAATATGATCCAAAAAAAGTGTATGTATATCACACGTACACAACCACACTAGGCCCCAATTACTATTGTTTGTACCCCTAAAAGGCTAGATGAGGAGTAGGGGGAGTATGGAACAGGCAGCACCCTCAAACCTTCAGAAGTATGAGATGAACCCCAACAACTTGGAAAGGTGGATCTCTCTCACACGTACCGACACAGACTATCCCCCAATTTAACTGATCCCCAAAGGTTTTTGATTAAATAGCGGAATAGAAAATATGATCCAAAAAAAGTGTATGTATATCACACGTACACAACCACACTAGGCCCCAATTACTATTGTTTGTACCCCTAAAAGGCTAGATGAGGAGTAGGGGGAGTATGGAACAGGCAGCACCCTCAAACCTTCAGAAGTATGAGATGAACCCCAACAACTTGGAAAGGTGGATCTCTCTCACACGTACCGACACAGACTATCCCCCAATTTAACTGATCCCCAAAGGTTTTTGATTAAATAGCGGAATAGAAAATATGATCCAAAAAAAGTGTATGTATATCACACGTACACAACCACACTAGGCCCCAATTACTATTGTTTGTACCCCTAAAAGGCTAGATGAGGAGTAGGGGGGGTATGGAACAGGCAGCACCCTCAAACCTTCAGAAGTATGAGATGAACCCCAACAACTTGGAAAGGTGGATCTCTCTCACACGTACCAACACAGACTATCCCCCAATTTAACTGATCCCCAAAGGTTTTTGATTAAATAGCGGAATAGAAAATATGATCCCAAAAAAGTGTATGTATATCACACGTACACAACCACACTAGGCCCCAATTACTATTGTTTGTACCCCTAAAAGGCTAGGAGTAGGGGGAGTATGGAACAGGCAGCACCCTCAAACCTTCAGAAGTATGAGATGAACCCCAACAACTTGGAAAGGTGGATCTCTCTCACACGTACCAACACAGACTATCCCCCAATTTAACTGATCCCCAAAGGTTTTTGATTAAATAGCGGAATAGAAAATATGATCCAAAAAAAGTGTATGTATATCACACGTACACAACCACACTAGGCCCCAATTACTATTGTTTGTACCCCTAAAAGGCTAGATGAGGAGTAGGGGGAGTATGGAACAGGCAGCACCCTCAAACCTTCAGAAGTATGAGATGAACCCCAACAACTTGGAAAGGTGGATCTCTCTCACACGTACCGACACAGACTATCCCCCAATTTAACTGATCCCCAAAGGTTTTTGATTAAATAGCGGAATAGAAAATATGATCCAAAAAAAGTGTATGTATATCACACGTACACAACCACACTAGGCCCCAATTACTATTGTTTGTACCCCTAAAAGGCTAGATGAGGAGTAGGGGGAGTATGGAACAGGCAGCACCCTCAAACCTTCAGAAGTATGAGATGAACCCCAACAACTTGGAAAGGTGGATCTCTCTCCCACGTACCGACACAGACTATCCCCCAATTTAACTGATCCCCAAAGGTTTTTGATTAAATAGCGGAATAGAAAATATGATCCAAAAAAAGTGTATGTATATCACACGTACACAACCACACTAGGCCCCAATTACTATTGTTTGTACCCCTAAAAGGCTAGATGAGGAGTAGGGGGGGTATGGAACAGGCAGCACCCTCAAACCTTCAGAAGTATGAGATGAACCCCAACAACTTGGAAAGGTGGATCTCTCTCACACGTACCAACACAGACTATCCCCCAATTTAACTGATCCCCAAAGGTTTTTGATTAAATAGCGGAATAGAAAATATGATCCCAAAAAAGTGTATGTATATCACACGTACACAACCACACTAGGCCCCAATTACTATTGTTTGTACCCCTAAAAGGCTAGGAGTAGGGGGAGTATGGAACAGGCAGCACCCTCAAACCTTCAGAAGTATGAGATGAACCCCAACAACTTGGAAAGGTGGATCTCTCTCACACGTACCAACACAGACTATCCCCCAATTTAACTGATCCCCAAAGGTTTTTGATTAAATAGCGGAATAGAAAATATGATCCAAAAAAAGTGTATGTATATCACACGTACACAACCACACTAGGCCCCAATTACTATTGTTTGTACCCCTAAAAGGCTAGGAGTAGGGGAAGTATGGAACAGGCAGCACCCTCAAACCTTCAGAAGTATGAGATGAACCCCAACAACTTGGAAAGGTGGATCTCTCTCACACGTACCAACACAGACTATCCCCCAATTTAACTGATCCCCAAAGGTTTTTGATTAAATAGCGGAATAGAAAATATGATCCCAAAAAAGTGTATGTATATCACACGTACACAACCACACTAGGCCCCAATTACTATTGTTTGTACCCCTAAAAGGCTAGGAGTAGGGGGAGTATGGAACAGGCAGCACCCTCAAACCTTCAGAAGTATGAGATGAACCCCAACAACTTGGAAAGGTGGATCTCTCTCACACGTACCAACACAGACTATCCCCCAATTTAACTGATCCCCAGAGGTTTTTGATTAAATAGCGGAATAGAAAATATGATCCCAAAAAAGTGTATGTATATCACACGTACACAACCACACTAGGCCCCAATTACTATTGTTTGTACCCCTAAAAGGCTAGGAGTAGGGGGAGTATGGAACAGGCAGCACCCTCAAACCTTCAGAAGTATGAGATGAACCTCAACAACTTGGAAAGGTGGATCTCTCTCACACGTACCAACACAGACTATCCCCCAATTTAACTGATCCCCAAAGGTTTTTGATTAAATAGCGGAATAGAAAATATGATCCCAAAAAAGTGTATGTATATCACACGTACACAACCACACTAGGCCCCAATTACTATTGTTTGTACCCCTAAAAGGCTAGGAGTAGGGGGAGTATGGAACAGGCAGCACCCTCAAACCTTCAGAAGTATGAGATGAACCCCAACAACTTGGAAAGGTGGATCTCTCTCACACGTACCAACACAGACTATCCCCCAATTTAACTGATCCCCAAAGGTTTTTGATTAAATAGCGGAATAGAAAATATGATCCCAAAAAAGTGTATGTATATCACACGTACACAACCACACTAGGCCCCAATTACTATTGTTTGTACCCCTAAAAGGCTAGATGAAGAGTAGGGGGAGTATGGAACAGGCAGCACCCTCAAACCTTCAGTATGAGATTGTGTTCACTGTACCCCACAAAGATTGAGTTCACTGCACCCCACAATGATTGTGTTCACTGCACCCCACAAAGATTGTGTTCACTGCACCTCACAAAGATTGTGTTCACTGTACCCCCCAAAGATTGTGTTCACTGCACCCCACAAAGATTCTGTTCACTGTACCCCACAAAGATTGTGTTCACTGCACCCCAAAAAGATTGTGTTCACTGCACCCCAAAAAGGATGTTGTTCACTGCACCCCAAAAAGGATGTTGTTCACTCCACCCCAAAAAGATTGTGTTCACTGCACCCCACAAAGATTGTGTTCACTGCACCCCAAAAAGATTGTGTTCACTGCACCCCAAAAATGATTTTGTTCACTGCACCCCAAAAAGGATTTTGTTCACTGCACCCCAAAAAGGATGTTGTTCACTCCACCCCAAAAAGATTGTGTTCACTGCACCCCAAAAAGATTGTGTTCACTGCACCCCACAAAGGATTTTGTTCACTGCACCCCAAAAAGATTGTGTTCACTGCACCCCAAAAAGGATGTTGTTCACTGCACCCCAAAAAGGATTTTGTTCACTGCACCCCAAAAAGATTGTGTTCACTGCACCCCACAAAGGATTTTGTTCACTGCACCCCACAAAGATTGTGTTCACTGCACACCAAAAAGGATTGTGTTCACTGCACCCCAAAAAGATTTTGTTCACTGCACCCCAAAAAGATTGTGTTCACTGCAGCCCAAAAAGATTGTGTTCACTGCAGCCCAAAAAGATTGTGTTCACTGCAGCCCAAAAAGATTGTGTTCACTGCAGCCCAAAAAGATTGTGTTCACTGCAGCCCAAAAAGATTGTGTTCACTGCAGCTCACACACAGAAAAATGGATGTGGATCACTGACACCTGCCTATCTCCAATCCCACACCACACAGCAATATCGATTGTAGTTTGTAGAACACAGTTTCCCTAAAATTCAGCAGACTCTGTCCCTAACAGGATTGAGAAGAGATCGTAGATCAGGATTGAGTGCAGACCCCACCCCCCACACAGCAATATCGATTGTAGTTTGTAGAAGACACTGACCCTATATAATTCAGCAGACTCTATCCCTAAAATGCCTACAACTCGCCCTGCCTAAACACTCCGACCTGTCCCTCAATTCTATCCGGACACAAATGGTTTTTTCCTGCCTATCTTTCCCTAATCAGCAGCCAGCACGTTGATGTGTGCTCTGTCCCTGAATCTAAGCAGCATAATGACGCCGCTGCGGCTGCCTCGAACTTATAAAGACTTGGTCACATGCTTCAGATGGCCAATCACAGCTACTGAGACATTTGCAGGCATGGCTGGGATGGCTTAAGGCACACCAGTTAAACGATTGTTGATTGGCTGTTGAAAGCCCGCCATGAAAAGAGCGCCAAAGCATGCAAAACCCGGAAATAAAACGACCGAACACGGATTTTTACCCGAACATACAGTAAAGTGTCCGTGTCCGTGTTCGGGTACAAAAAATCCAATTATTCGGTACGAACACGAATAATACAGTCCGTGTTCGCTCAACACTACTCTTAATACAAAATCAAAAATCTAAACAAGATGGTGGTCTGGTATCCATCAATACCTGGTCTTATGGTCCAGATGCTACATATAAGTTTCCATCTAAAACTTTTAGATACAGATATGAAGCCTTTAAACCCTGGAGGAGGTATAAATCCTGTGGCTGTGTTTTACTCACATTTTCAAATAAACAATACTTCTATCGGAAGTTTGAGACCTTTTTTTCAGTGCTCCTCACTGCAACATATGCAGTTCAGTTTTGGGCACCAGATCACAAAAAGGATATCAAGGAAATGGAGAAAGTGCAGAGAAAGGCAACCAAACTGAGAGGCACTGAAGAGTTCAGCGATGAGGAAAGATTAGAGGTACTGAATTTATTCTCTCTTGAGAAGAGGAGATTAGGGGATATGATAAACATGTATAAATTCATAAGTGGTCCATATAATGAACTTGGCGTTGAGTTATTCACTTTAGGGTCATCACAGAGGACAAGGGGGCACTCTTTAGGTCTGGAGGAAAAGACATCTAATCTCCAAATACGGAAAGGTTTCTTTACAGTAAGAGCTGTAAAAATATGGAATAGACTCCCTCAAGAGCTGATTCTGGCTAGCTCAGTAGCTTGCTTTAAAACAGGCCTGGATTATTTCCTAAATGTACATGAAATAACTGGATACTAACATTTATAGGTAAAGAGGATCCAGGGAATATCTGATTGCCTATTGGTGGATCAGGAAGGATTTTTTTCCCCTGCTGGAGCAAATTGGATCATGCTTTGCTGGGGTTTTCTGCCTTCCTCTGAATCAACTGTGGATATAGGATTATGTATATAGGATTGTATCATTTTTATCTTCCCCCTTTTATTGGTTGAACTAGATGGGCTATTAAGAGAAGAAAATGTGGCACTCTTCAACCCAGTGCATTAGCATGTAGATGATTGTGGCTTCAGCCAGTGCCACTCAAGCCACACCCCCCACCCCCTGACATATTTTGTCCCGCTCACTGGGGCTTGAGCAGAGCAGGTAAGTATAACATGTTTGTTATTTTAAGAAAAAATCTGAACCTTTACAATCGCTTTAAATTTATTGATTAATTGCTAGTTTATGGGTCTGTGATCATTTATCTGGTACAGTATGTTTAAATCTGTTTTGTTGCATTGCCTTAATACATCTAATTATTCTACCGCCAAGGTACTTGTGGCCTATTTTCTGTGCATTATTATACAGTGGTAGTTTACTACTGCTTATGTTACACAGGTGCGAGTAGGCTTTCAGCTTATAACCAGGTGTGTCAGTGGCAATCAATCATGCCGAACAGAGAACCGATGATCCCTGATGTAGAGGTAGACGCTACATTTCTATTATATTAAATAATCTCTAGTTACAAGTTAAATATCAGGTACTTATACACCCTTGGCCCTGCAGAAAAAAATAAGAAAGACTAGATTTACGAACAAACAAGGCCACACATGTAGGCTGTATCCTATAAGAAAAATGTATGCATTTCCATTTTTACTTATGAAAGTAGCAGTTAGTAGAAGGATATTGTCAGCACAAGTGATAATAAAAAAATAAAGTGAGCTCTTGTAAATCTCCTATGATGGACAGCAGTCAATAAGGAAACAATGACTGGAGGCTGATTGAACATGAATGAGTATTGAGCAGAATCCATGCGGATAAGTACGGAAATAGACATAAGCCAATTAGAAGGTAAATGTTTTATAGCACCAAAAACTCCAGGAGGTAAATATTGAGTTCTTTATTGTGAAAGAAACATTGTACTCTATAGTGCTTTCAGCATCCGTGCCTGCTACACATTACTATAATGTTTCAATGATCTGTCTATTACATTTCTCTAGTCTAGGTACTTAATATTGATTTAGAAAAAATAATGGCAAAATGAAGGGATGTGCTACATATTACCATTTAGAAAAACAGGCTGTGAGATGTACCTGTAGAGTTTCTATTGAGCTGTAGATTCCTATGACTCCCCATTAGATTACCCTTTGAACCCAAGGACAGTTTATCATTTGAAAGCCTTTGCTGAGGGTTTACAAAGCCCCTACAATATCTCATGAATGGCTGAGTTTGTTGGCTGTATAAGGTGCCTATAAGCTAAGCCAGTAAGGATAAAAAGAGTGCGGTTTATGAAAACTATTATTGAGAGTTGGCATATAACTGTTTCAAAGGAGGAAATTCCACCAAATTTCTTGTTTGCCAGGGGAACACAGTGATTTTTGCTAGTAGCTATAATCACTGGCAGTAACTGCATCCTAAAAGTATGACTTGTTGGTTGTACCCAAGTTGATGGATGCTAAACCAGCCGAGATTTGAACTGTCTATGGATGGCTTCAGGATAAAAATTGTTCTATAAAAAGGCTTATCAACAATCTAAATCTGCTTCAAAGGTACCCCTAAAAATAATAAAATTGCAGCTGAGCAGCAACACCTTTGGTGGCCAAATCAAACAAAAACTGATATTTTATATACTGTATTTTCTGGCGTATAAGACTACTTTTGAACCTCAAAAAAATCCCCCAAAAATGGGGGGTTGTCTTATACGCCGAGTATATCATCTCCAAGGTAACCTAAGTATAAGTATTAGTGGTAGATGTAATCTCTCAAGACGCTGGCTGTGTGGGAATCCTGTATCGGTATACTGTATGTACCGTAGCTTCGGCTACATACAGTGTACCGCGCTGAGCCAATCAGGGAGAGCGATGTATTCTATTATTGAATGCAAAGGCTGCTCGGATTGGCGGAGTAACATCAGCCCGCCTCTCTGACTCTACCAATTCGAGCAGGCTTTGTATTCAATAATAGAATACATCACTCACTGATTGGCTCAGCACGGTATGTAGCCGAAGCTACGGTACATGCGGTATACGGGTACAGGGTTCCCACACAGCCAGCGTCTTGAGATTACATCTACTGGTAATACTTAGGGTACCTTGGAGATATTATGAGAGATTACATGTATTACAGTACTTGGGGTACCTTGGAGATCTATGAGAAATCTGATGTTTTTCAATGGTAATGCCTTGCTTCGGAAGGGGGGTAGTCTTATACGGCGAGTATAGCCCAAAACCTATGTTTTAACTTGAAAATTAAGGGGGTCGTTTTATGCGCCCAGTCGTCTTATACGCCGGAAAATATGGTATTTATATTATTAATATAACACGGTTGCCACCAAGTTGAGTTCCTATAACTCTTGGGGAACCCAGTGTTGAAATATCTGCACCTGGTACATCCTGTCAGTAATAACAGTAAAGGATGTAGGAGTAGTAAAAATCATGAGTTACTTTTTCTATTATACTAGAAAATCCCCAGTTACGCGCCTCTTTATATATCAGGTAATTATGTACACTGGGCACTGCACAAAAGAAAGCTACTATTACACTTATTACAATACATGTCCTGAATTTACTTCTATGTGCTGTATGTGTAATATTCACAAGGTTGTTTTATATGGATTTAATATCTCATGCCCACTGAGAAGTGTAAATTTCTAAGGCAAAAATCTAAATAGGCCTTGGGGTTCTAGCTAACTTTAAATCTCATCTACATATCTGCACGCAATAAATTGTGCCTCGGAGGCTCATATTTACATAATTACATTTGAATTAAATATGTGCATTTACATTTTAATGTATAATCATAAGCACAGAGAGATACACTAATACTATTCAGTATTTCTCTTTTCTACATTTAAATGTAATAATGTATATGGCTGAGTCACAGTCACATTGTGCCCTTGCTTCCTGAGGAACCGCTGATTACCTGAAAAATGAATACTATATTACAGTGTTTTAAAAAACACTATTGCACTTGATATTTAGGAGGTAGATTGACTAATTCTGGCCTTGTGGTGCTCAGCAACAAGCTTTCCCTTGTGATTTGTTAACTCCGTAATTGTATGACTAGGAATGATCAACATAATGGAATTTCCTTTTGCAAGAATTTCTATTGAAATTAGGACATTTTAGTGAGATTTTTGCCATGTGATGAAAACATTTAGAATCAATAGGAAAGGTAAAAAGAAGATGGTTTTGGCAGTTTTTAAAGGAGATGTACAGTCAAGGCTCGTTTGGCTGTACATCTCCTATGGATCACAGGAGTGTAGTTTGTTCTGCAGTCCTGTGACCCATTTTCAGCAGAGAGCGGTCTGAAGTCCACTCTCTGCTGACATCACAGATGTCAGTCCAGGCACCGCGTCATCATGACCACAGAGTCGGGATCCGCCAGGTGCCTAGACTGACACCCAGCTCAGCCTCTCAGCAAGCCTCTAAGAGCCTGAACCGGCTGCTCCCTGCCCCTCCATAGCTCAGCACTCCAATGAGTGAGGAGGGAGCAAAGAAGAGAGCTGCTGACTGACAGTCAGCAGCTCTCTGCTCGGGGAGGTGTCAAAACCGAGCGATCAACAGTGCAGAGGTGCCGGAGGACAGATGCAGCATCGGGCCGATGCTGCATCCACCTAGGTAAGTATAACTCGGCAATAGCCCCATACTTATCTTTTAAGTGTTTAGTGAAGGATAAAGGTACTCCTTTCAGCTATCCTGGACCTGTTCTTGTGCCCAAAAACCCCTAACCTTTCAATTAACACTGACCATCAGGCCAATCCTAATGCTAGCCCAACCCTAAAGATCATCCTAACAACAACCCTTACACTGGGGTTGATTTACTAAAGGCAAAAAGAATGTAAATTTTGCAAGTGCAGTTGCTCCAGAGCTTAGTAAATGAGGGGAAGCTCTGTTGACCTCCATCATTCAATCACATAGAAACATAGAAAAGTGCTGGCAGAAAATGACAGAGTAGTCCATCGAGTCTGCCCATTTTTTATATTTTTTGTTTTGTATTTTTGTTTTTTTTTTATATATTTTTTTTTTGTTATTTTTTGTTTCGTTAACTTTGTTGTCTGACTATAGATCTATGTTTATTCTAAGCATGTTTGAAGCCACTTACTGTTGACTGTCTCACTCTCTCTGCTGGTAGTTTATTCCAAGCATCAACTAATCTTTCCATAAAATAATACTTTCTAAGATTAGTTTTCAACTTCCCTCCAGTTAGTTTGAGGTCATGACCCCGTGTTCTTGATTTTGGTTTCATATTGAAAAAAACTGCCTTCTTGAACCTAATTCACCCCCTTGATGTATTTAAAGGTTTCAATCATGTCTCACCTTTCCGTTCTTTCCTCCAGAGTGTACATATTCAGTTCCTAAAGTTGCCCCTCTATATGTTTTTTCCCCCAAAATGTTCACCATTTTTGTTACCCGTCTCTGGACTAGTTCTATCTTATCAATTTCTTTCTATGAGTGCTCCAGAACTGGACACGGTATTCTAAATGAATCTCATTAAAGATCTATATAAGAGAATCAGAACCTCCTTCCTCCTGCTGCTGATCCCTCTAGTGATGGATCCTAGATTTCTATTTGATTTTCCCACTGCCTGGTCACACTGCTTATTTTGCAATCATCTTAAAATACCCCCACATCTTTTTCCTCTGTGGTGCTGGGCAACACTGTACTCCAAATGCTATACTCTCTCAGGGATTCTTTTTCCCTAGGTGCATTATTTTACATTTAGAAATGTTGCAATACAGTCTCCACTGCTTTGACCAATCTTCCGGGGATGTCAAATCATGTTCCATGTTACAGACACCTCCACAGATATCAACCCTATTACACACCTTTATGTCATTAGCAAAAAGACATACCTTGCCCAACAAACCTTTAGTCATGACACTTACATAAAGATTAAATAAAACAGGGCCTAGTACAGAGCCTTGTGGTGTACACTACTAGTGACTGGTCTCTGTTCTGAGTGAACCCCATTTACAACCACACTCTGGTATCTATCCTTCAGCCAATTGCATATCCACTGAACCACCCAAGGGTTAAGTGATAACTTGTACAACTTTTGTATTAGATAATTATGTGAAACTGTATCAAATGCCTTGCTGAAATAAAGATATGCTATGTCCACAGAACCACTCTGGTCCAAAACATTGGTAATATAGTAAAAAGATGCAATCCGATTTGGCTGACATGATCTGCCCCAGTGGTGTATAATTCATGTGTGCAGGGTGTTCACTGCAAAAGGGCCCCGAGGAGGTGGGAGGCCCATTGTGACCCACCCTGCACCCATGGATGATCTCCTGGTTGACAGTCAGGGATGATCGGTGGGGCAGTTGCTAGCACCAATCTCCCTGCATGACTTTTAACCTGACAGCCGCTTCTCCTCTCCCTTCCCACGACTGTCAGCTGAAAGGTCAAGCAGGGAAATCTGTGCTAGCAACTGTCCCCACCAGCACACTGATCATCCACGACTGTCCCCATGTCCTCCTTCTCCGGCCCCTGTGTGCTCCTCCTCCGACAGACCTCCATGTCTTTCTCCTTCAGCAGCCCTCCATGTCCTCCTCCTCTGGCCACCATGTCCTCCTCTTTCTGCCCCCCTCTGTATCCTCCTCTTCCCCCGGCACCTCTCCGTGTCCTCCCACTAGCTGGGGATCTGTGATCTGTCACTACCGATTACTCCTGTGTCCTGTGATGACTGAGCATAGTAAACTGTGTTTATGTCTCCTGTTTATTCATTTTCAATGCTGAGGCTGCTGAGAAAGAAACCCTACTGACCCCGTCCACTGCCCCATTGTGAAAAAATGAAAAACAAATTGAATTGTAAAAAATAATTACATTAAAATAAAAAGCTACTGACACCATCCACTGCTCTACTGATACTGTCCACTGCACCATAACATCCCCCCTTCCCCCTTCCCAAGAAGCACTCTGTGAAAAAAATGTTCTCAAAAATTATAAAAAATAATAGATAATGAAATAAAAAAAACAAAAAACAAAACGGCTGGCACCGTCCACTGCCCTACCCTACTGACACTGTCCACTACCCCCCCCCCCCCCAAAAAAAGAAATCATTGTAAAAAAAATAATACAAAAATAAATTTTAAGAAATAAAATTGTAAAAAATAAGAAAAATAAAAAACATTGGCACTGTCCATTGCTCCACTTACACCATCCACTGCCCTATGAGACTGGTAAAGAGGGAAAGGGGCCAACAGTGAGTACCTCTCATTTTGATAAAGAGACTGCTACAAGAAGGATATGAGTGCATCCTTTAATGCTGCATATGTCTAGGCAATGTAGCTCTAAATGGTCCCTAGGCATCTATTTTGCCACTTCTGCTGGCCCTTACAAACAAGAGTTTTACAGATGGTGGTTTACAATTTTATTGACACTTGTCTTATTTGAAAAACACCGATTTCAAATGAAGCAACTATCAGCTAAAGGCTAATTCTGATCCTCAGAGGTAATTAAAGTCCTATGTGGGGTTCAGCCCTAAAGCTGCTGTCCTAACATGACCATTCCTGTATTCTGTATATTCTTTTTCTATAATTGCTGTCATCCAAGACTAGGTACTCTACTACAGGTCTGAGAAAGATACATGTACATGTCTCACTGTGCCCTTCTTATCTGCGTCCAACTGAGATTTCAGCAAAATTGATTTTCTAGCCAAAGGTATTTTATCGATTTCAAATAAGATGTTTGATGCTACCTAGGTGAAATTTGCTTATTTTTTTGGAGGTAGTGGGGGATTAAGGGTCGTTTAGCATATTTCCTTTAGTGTTATATTTACCTGTGTTTTAAACCCTTTTTGTGTACTTGACTGTTATTTGTGTAAATTTCTGTCAATTTAATTTTTTTTCCCTTTTTTAACTTTCTGTTTGGAATTTTCCTGGGAAAAAAAGTAAAATAATGAGACTAGCAATCACCATTTTTTTAACCCACTGCAACCATAAAAACACCCTAATTTTGCTATCCACTAAGGAGAAATCTTTCAAAAATATGTTATTATTATTAATAATATACAGGATTCATATAGCACCAACAGTTTGAACAGCACTTTACAACATAAGGGCAGACAGTACAGTTACAATAAAATTCAATACAGGAGGAACCAGAGGCCCCTGCTCATTATAGCTTACAATCTAAAATGGAGGGTCAAGTAATACAAAAAGGCAATAACTGTGGGGGGTGAAAGTAGAGAAAATAAAAGTACAGTTGTTAGGAGGAGGCAGGATAGGCTTCTCTGAAGAGAAAAGTTTTCAGGGATTGCCTAAAGGTGGACAGAGTAGGAGATTTTCTCCAAAATTTGGGGGAAATTCTTCTCATCTTAATGTAATACAGAGTCTAAAAGAAGAGGAGAAACTTAGAACTTAAAGCAGAAATATGGTACATCTCAAAAAGAGACACTATGCCGCCCTTTCTCATCTATAACCTTCTTGTACTTACCTTGGATCAGAGAATGCCCATGACCATGCAGAAATTCACATGGTCTAGCTGGCTTAAAAAAGGACCAGAGAGCCACCTAGTATAGGCCAAAGATCCTGGACCAGGTCCCCAGTTGATCTAAGAGGGTACAGTTTGTATGGAGAGGGAAAGAAGGGTTCAAGAGTTAAAATTGAGTCTTTAGTATAGTTATTCTTAAATAGGGATGATCGAACTTTTGAAAAGTTTGGTTCGACCAGAACACCTGAATTTCCCGAAAGTTCGGTTCGGATTCCAGAACCTCATTGAAATCAATGGGACCCAAACTCCTGGAATAAAAAAACACAATTTTGAAGCCCTAAACCCCAATAAATGCCACTAAAAAGTGCCTAGGGTTCTGGGTCATGCCCCAGGGACTATGAATCAGGCAAAAAAAAGTTCTTAAAAATTGTTGTTTTTTGATAGAGAGCCAATTATTGAAAAAATGATTGAAAAAAAAAAATGAGATTTCTTTGGATTTAGTGTCTGGTGGGTCTAAAAAGTGTACCTGTGAAGTTTCAGCTCTGTAGCATGTCCAGAACCAGAAAAAAAAAAAAAAAAAAAAAACGATTATTTTTCTTAGAATTTCAGTAGCACAGGGATGGTGTTACCCTCCTTTCACACCTGGGCGTTTTTGTTTCAGGCGTTTTTCAGGTGTTTTTTGAAGGCTTTTGGAGGCAGGCATGACATCTGAACTTCTGTATATGCGTATATATATATATATATATATATATATGTGTGTGTGTGTGTGTGTGTGTATACAGGTCACCCTAAACTACACTACAGTCACCCTGACATGGCAGAGTTCGGTCACCCTGATATGGCAGAGTCAGGTCACCCTAAACTACACTACGGTCACCCTGACATGGCAGAGTCAGGTCACCTAAACTACACTACGGTTACCCTGACTTGGCAGAGTCAGGTCACCCTAAACTACACTACGGTCACCCTGACACTTAAAACTATTACTACAAAAACAAGATTATTGAATCTAACTATAGTGGTATATAGTACCCTAACTACACTGCATATCCCTTTCCTCACACTAAAAGAACAGCTCCATACAGCAGAAGATAATTGCAAAATGACACTGGAGCTTTACAAGAAGCAGGAGAAACACAAATGCTTCCACTCTCTTCCACAGCCTCTGTATTACAGTGCTAGAGGTTTGGCGGGGCTATGTTATATACTGGGGGGTGTATTCACTCCTGATTGGCCTCTGGACCCCATAGTCACTCCAATCACATTCCTAGCAGATTCCTGCCCCCTCAATTGGCTTTTACTGATGATTCTGGGCCAATCACGGGCTTTTAAAGCCCAGTTCCTGTCCCATTGCATTTTGGGCAGTTCTGGTGTCCGAATTCCGAACTTTTACCGCAAAAAGTTCGGAATTCGGCCGAATTTCGAACACCCAATGTTCGGGTCAAACCGATGGTTGACCTGAACCGTTCGATCATCCCTGTTCTTAAAGTGGAAGAAAACTCTCTCTTTCACCAGAGAATAAACCTCAAACCCCTTTGCTTTTTTCTTTGCAAAAGTCTTCCTAAAGGTTCAATAGGTAAATATTTACCATCTTTCCCATAATAATATAGATCACACTGCTCCTTCTCCTCCTTAAATTGGTGCCATATTTAGAGAGTCCCTAGCGCTTTTTTCTCTGTCCATACTTCCACCCACAATGGAAGTCATCCAAAAATCCCACGCAAAGAAAGCTAAGCCTTGCTGGGAAGTGAGTTCCAATGCTGGGACTTGAGCCTGAGCTCATCCCAGTAAAACTCTGTAAAGATCCCAGCCAGTGAGGAGGCTGGCAAGGATGGCAAACTGAGCTGGCACAGATTCACGTCAGATGCCAAAAATAATCAAGAGAACTCTGAAAAGGGAGAGCTTTAGATGTTAATAAAACTATTGATGTCATGTACTGTATATATTTTATTTGATTGAAATTTTTAAAAAAGAGACTTTATTCTCGATTTAATTGTCCGGACAAGGAAGTAAGGGGAAATCTCCAAAAGCAACACATAGATAAACAAAAAAGCTTTTCTGTAGTAGAGTACGTGAAGGCTACAACCCTTGTCAAATTTTTATTCTGTCTGGTGAAACCATTGTCCCTGCTAATGAGTTTAAATCTCTCTAATGTAGCCCCTGATAGCAGTGAAAACCAAATAAGGGGGTATAAACCTCTCCTACAAAAAATGGAAAGGTGACTTAACACTGTACACCCTTCCCACCCCCAATCACTGCTATACCTACCTTTGGTGGTGATTATCTGTTAGTGACCATGCAACTTGAAATACCATCTATTCTTCCCCTTCTTTCTGTGGGGGTTCATGGATGGACCAGAGTTTTTGCAATTTGTCAAAGCAGTCACATGCCAACACATGCCGGTTCATGATGGAAGCCCTACAGAAGGAAGGGAAAGAAGAGCGGGGATTTCAAATCCCTGGGCCACTAAACCAGCTGTGTGGGCACTGATAGCTCATCACCTATGAAGGCATGTGCAGCAGGTGCCAGGGGGTTGGGGAACAAATAGGGTGTTAGTTCACCTTTTCATTTTTTGTGAAAAGGTGAACTTAAACTTTAAGCTTGTGTGGATGGGACAATTTCGCAAATATAGATGGTTCTGATGTCATACCAACCTACCTTTGACCTATTTTGAAGCTGCATTTGCATTCCTGTAGACCTAGATGGGGATAATCAGTTCTAATACGAACAAATCTGGAGTTGATGAAAGACAGCAAGTTATTTAAAGCGGAGTTCCGGCCTCAAAAACCACTTTGGGCCATCCGCTTGCTCAAGGTCACCTGAAAAATAAATGGATAGTCCCGATTTTTTTTTGTTTACTTACCTTGTTATTGAAGAAAATGTACTCACCTTTCTTCCACTTCCTCCCTCTGCGGCCGCGGCCCGCGCCGTCTCTTCCTGCTTGCATTGACTCCTGGGAGCTGAACGTCATCGATCCCAGGAATCAATGTGCCTGCACCGGCAGTCGTCAGTTCTGGTGCAGGCGCGTCATTCCCTGCTAAACAGCTATTGGGCATGCCCAGAAGCTGTGCAGGGATGACGCGCCTGCCCCAGAACTGACGAGCGGGGCTGGTGCAGGGCATTCTGGGACCAAAGAGAACACGGAAGAGGACGGAAGAGGACACCGAAGAGAACACTCCGGCTTCAGCTGCCACACCTGAGATGGCAGCGCTGGACAAGACATTTTCAAGGTAAGTATTTCTTCTAAAAGGTAAGTGCAACCCAGGACAGTTCAGAGGCTATCCATTATGAAATGCACTAGCCCTGACTGTCCAGGGGGTATTTTTATCTTAAAAACGTTTTCGAGGCCAGAACTCCGCTTTAATCAACCAGAAACCACCCATAAATGAAATGTCAGCTTTGGGTGAACTATACCTTTAAAAGCACATTGTAAACTATAATCTCAGGTTTCTGAACAGAAAGCTAAAGTCTAATTTTAAATGATATGGTTGGATATACTTTTTTTATACCATGTATGCACTTTGCAATGTAGATACAAAATCCTGTATCGGAAAAAACTTTCTGTGACTTGAATGTCAGCCTCAATCAGCAATTTAAACACACGTGACTAAAGGTCATTATTGGCAGTCTGTACTTTACAAAGTTCTTTTGCATTAGAAAAAATGACATAAGCACTAATTGCACATTGCTAAAATGCAAATGCATGCAAATTAAGGGTGCTTTTAAAAAAAAGTCTATTATTTCTGGAAAGGGCGGACTAAATGCATGAGCTCAGCGAGTCTGCAAGGTAGATAATCATTCCAATTAATTTTATGTGCGTTGCATCACCCTGTTTGCGTCTGTTTCATTCAATTTCAGGCCATGGTGATGACGATGTGAGCAATCTCTCTCACTGCATTGGAAGCGAAGAATAGTTGCTTCCATTAAAACATGCAATTATTTGCTTAAAGGAAACCTAAATTAACTGAAACCTGAGGGTTGCTATGGCTGACCTCATTTTAAAAATTCTACTTGGCTGGAATAGTCTGTGAATCACTAAATGAGGATACAGATTTAGAGTCAGAGTGAAGTCAGAGCTTCTTATCAGAATACTTGTTCCAGGTCTATGCCTCACAAAGTGTTGAAGCCGTTGGACAAAACAGCAAAGTCAGATAACTGCCATTTTTAGAAAGAGAGGTGAGCAATGGCAGCCTGTACCCTGGACACTATGGGGTTGATTAACTAAAGGCAATAAGACTGTGCACTCTGTATGTGCATTTACACTCATTTTCCTTAGTAAATGTAATCTGAGAAAACTTCACTTTGTAAAGAATACCCAATAGGTGTAAGGAAAATTAAAAAAAAGCATTTTTGCTTGCACATGATTGCATATTGGAGATCCACAGAACTTTTACTACATTTACTAAGCTCTGGGGAAAATGAGTGCAACTGCACTTACTACTTACTACTTAGTCTACTTGCCTTTAGTAAGTATGTTGCAGTAACTCATTTGCTTTATTGCAAAGCATTACTGTGCTTAACCACTTTACGACCGCCTGCCGCAGTTATACTGCAGCAGGCAGCCGCTCCTCCGCAAACCGCCGTAGGTATACGTCGGTCACGTGCAGGGAGCTAGGAGGTTAGCGGGGAAGCCGATGCAGCGGGCAGGCAGCTCCCATTGCCACCTGACACCCGCGATCGTTCCCCGCTGAGAGAGAAGGGATTTTGTCACATCCAGTTTTGATCTCAAATAATCAACTCAATACCGGCTTAAATAAGCATCTGATCTGGTTTGGAGGGCAGACCCCATATCTAGACCCCAGATCTCTCCGTAAAGAAGACCTGTGCCAGCTAGCATCCCTTCTAATAGCAATAAAAGTGTTAAAATAATTATATACCGCCAGTTTAACTTCAATACCCCTTGTTAATCTATGAAACACTTAACCTTCCTCACGCTGCACTTTATTTATTTACTTTTTTCACACACTGACCCGGACACGTAAGTTTCTGCCTGGCTACAGATTACTTGTGTTTTGCTTCTTTTTTCAATTGGCAGACGGTCCGTGTATTTTATTTTAATTTATTCATCACACTTGTATCCGGTGTGGTATCTCCCAAACAGATCTGCCCGGTTACAGCTTACTCCCTTGTTTCCCTGTTTTTAATTGGTTAAACGGTCCGGTCACCTGGCAACCAGCCTATACAAATAGGCAGCGGAGACGACGCTATTCACGCACCTGATGACGTCAGCTCTGACGAAACGCGTAGTGCGCGATTACGTCATTTCCGCCCCACTGCAACGCAGATCCGGGCTCTGACCCGCACAGCGTCCCGGAAGCGGCCGCCAACGAGGGACTCGCGGCCCCTACTGCTTGGATGCCCGTTACCACTGTAATCTATGTGAGTACCTGACTTGTATACTTTAAAATAAAGCTATTTTTCATAACGGTACATCACTATATCAGTACTTCTTCCTTATAGGCCTGTCAGTCTGACATCAATAATATGTAAACTTTTGGAGGGGATGATAAGGGACTATATCGTAGAGTATGCTAAAGACAACAACATCATCAGTAGTAACCAGCACGGGTTTACAAATGGGCGATCTTGTCAAACCAATCTCTTAGCATTCTACGAGGAAGTGAGCTGTGAGCTAGATAGGGGGAGACCAGTGGATGTGGTGTACTTGGATTTCGCTAAGGCGTTTGATACAGTTCCCCACAAGCGCTTAATTTATAAAATAAGGTCTGCAGGTATCGACAGCAGGGTTTGCTCTTGGATACGGAATTGGCTAAAAGGCCGTGTCCAAAGGGTAGTAATAAACAGCGCATACTCAGACTGGTCTGAGGTAGTAAGCGGGGTGCCCCAGGGCTCAGTCCTGGGACCAACCTTGTTCAATTTATTCATAAACAGCATTGAGGACGGGATCAGTAGTTCGTTATCAGTTTTTGCAGATGACACAAAATTGGCCAGGGCAATAACTGCACAGCATGAAGCAGATATCCTACAGAATGACCTGGACAAAATTACGGAGTGGGCAGCGACATGGCAAATGAGGTTTAATGTGGAGAAGTGTAAGGTTTTGCACTTGGGGACCAAAAACATAAAAACACAATACACGTTAGGAGGGGAACCCTTGGGGGAATCAAAAATGGAGAAGGATCTGGGAGTCTTAGTTGATGATAGATTAGGCAACAGCATGCAATGCCAAGCGGCAGCTTCCAAAGCCAACAGAATATTAGCATGCATAAAGAAAGGGATGTATTCCAGAGATAAGACTATAATCCTTCCACTTTATAAAACTCTGGTCCGACCGCATCTGGAGTATTCTGTCCAGTTCTGGTCGCCAGTCCTCAGGAGGGATGTGTTGGAGCTGGAGAAAGTCCAGAGAAGGGCAACTAAACTAATTAGGGGGTTGGAGGACCTTACCTATGAAGAGCGGCTGCAATCGCTCGATTTATTTTCCCTGGAGAAAAGACGTCTGAGAGGGGACATGATAGCAATTTATAAATATCTTAATGGGGATCTCAGCTTAGAAGAAAAGCTGTTCATTCGAAGGAATTGCATGAGGACTCGAGGACATACAATGCGATTAGAGGAGAAGCGTTTTAACCTCAGGCAACGTGGGGGGTTCTTTACTGTTAGGGCTACAAGATTGTGGAATTGTCTACCACAAGAGGTGGTTTCTGCGGGTAGTATGGTGACTTTCAAAAGACTCTTAGACTTACATCTCAAGGATCAGGAGATTGAGGGCTATGTTAGATGATTACAGTCACACACACCTACACAGGTTGAACTGGATGGACTATTGTCTTTATTCAACCTCACCTACTATGTAACTATGTAACTATGTAACTATATATCACCATCGCCTACACCCAAGAGGAGATCCTATCACCCGGTACTAAAAGGGGGATATCCCCTCCCCCCTCCCACAGGAGCCTCATAAGACCACGCTGCAATAAGGCTTGTTACCCCTGTAGGGGTACATACCTCTGGTGAGTGCGGGAGCAATTGGAGGGGTGCACCTGTGTGTTTTACCCATCACCCACATCACCCCCAAAAGCACTGAAAGCACCTTACTTTCACCTGAATAGTCATCGGTTATCGATTATTGCATATTTGTTCCTTTCACTTACGGACTCATTCAGCAACAAAATAGACTGTTGATCCGTTTTTTGGGACTAACCATTCACTGCATGAGCACTATTTATTATTGCTTTTATTTGTTAAGAACACAGATGTGAATGTATTGTATTTATATTTTAGCCCACAGAATATTATATTGAGTGTGTCTTTATTTATATATTTCTTTTGAGATCAGCACATTTATTATTTATGCACCTTGCACTAAAACACTTTACAGACACCTCCACTAATTTATACATCAATTTTGATATCGCTTTTACACTGAAGTTTTATTAATTTGCACCACTGCACTTTAATCAACCATATCCATTTGGATCACCTATAATTAGGCAGCGCCACTTTACCTCACCTTGCCCACTTAAAAAAATTATAATTACAGAAACAGTGTCTTTTTTTTTTTAATCAAATAAATAATTACATTAAAAAAATTGTAAAGCGCCCCTGTTCCTACGTGCAAATGTGAATGAGCACATAGGTCTCGTACACATACATAAACGGCTATCATACTACACATGTGTGGTATCACCAGAGATGTATAGTAACTAAGTAGAACTACTTCACTACTGTACTTAAGTACCGAAAGGCGCTATCTGTACTTTCCTAGAGTAGAATTTTTTTCTCCTACTTCCACTTTTACTTCACTACATTTTTTCGATGATTTCAATACTTCTACTCCGATATTTTTTTTTTTTGTGCTGCATAGTTACTTGTTACAATTATAAAAATTACCACTGCCAGAACAGTAGATGGCAGGTTTCATGAAGCTCAAAACATGTGTATTATCAGCGCATACGAAAATAAATGCTACTGTATGTATAAATAAAAGCTGCATTTGAAATAATAAAAAACAATATGATGTTCAAACTTTTGACTTCTTTCTTTAATAACTACATAACACAGTACTTGTACTTTTACTTTCAGTACTTGAGTAGCAATTTTTTTTTCAAAACTACTGGTACTTTTACTTTCAGTACTTGAGTAGCAAAATTTAAAAAAAAAACGACCTGCAATACTTAAGTACAAAAAATGTTGAATACTTTAGTACTTCTACTCAAGTCACTTTTTGATTGAGCACTTCCACTTCTACTCAAGTCACT
Source organism: Pelophylax lessonae (assembly GCF_965119305.1). Classification (NCBI taxonomy): domain Eukaryota; kingdom Metazoa; phylum Chordata; class Amphibia; order Anura; family Ranidae; genus Pelophylax; species Pelophylax lessonae. The sequence goes on along the minus strand of NC_138772.1, from coordinate 493,418,964 downwards.
TTTTGATCGAGCACTTGTACTTTTACTCAAGTATGGGTTTCGAGTACTTTATACAACTCTGGGTATCACCGCAAACATCAGAGCGAGGGAAATATTTTAGCACTAGAACCCTTCTGTAACTCTATACTGATAACTTGTAAAGGCTTTTAAAGTGTCGCCTATGGAGATTCTTAGGTACCATGGTTTGGTGCCGTTTCACATGCAGACGCAATTTTAAAGTGTGACATCCTGTTTGGTACCTATTTACTCAACGTAATATCGTCTTTTATATTTTACTAAATAATTGGGTAGTATATTGTGTTTGTGTGCAATAAAATCACTAAAGTTTATTTTTCCCAAATAATTTGAATTTGAAAAACAGCTGCATAAGTATCGTGTAACATAAAAATATGCAACACCCATTGTTTTTTTCCCTAGGGCCTCTGCTTTTAAAAACATAAAATGTTTGGGGGTTCTAAGTAATTTTCTAGCAAAAGAAAATTTGATTTTTACATATGTGAGAAGTGTCAGAACTGGCCCAGGCAGGGCTGCTGATAGGGGGGGGGATCACCAGTCCTCCTGTAGGGGGCCCGGGCACACAGAGGGGCCCCACTAGCGTTGGTGTGGGCAGTCAGAGGGGCAGTTACAGAAGAAAGCCCTGTGCGGCTCTCTGCAGCAGCTGAAAGCCAGTTTTTCCCCCTTCTGCCAGCTTTCATCTGCTGCAGGGAGAGGCACAGGGCATCATTCTTGTAATTGCTTCTCCAACACCAATCTCCCTCCCCGTTCTGCCTGTTTCTGATCCACCACCCCCCCCCCGTGTGCCCCCCTTTCACTGTGCCCTTTCACTGTGCCACCCCCCACCCCTCCCTCCTACAGGCTTCCCTGTCCTGTAAAAAAATAACAAATTGTAAAAAAAAAACAAAAAACAATAAAACATTCTAATAGAAAAAAAAAGTAAAATAAAATAATTGTAAGCATTTTAAACATTTAAAAAAATATATAGTTTTTTTTTTTTAAATGCAAAAAAACTATTTAAAAGGGCAAATTCACACAGGTTCTCTGTTATGCTTGTGTCCGCGTGTATTTTTTGTGAAAATATTGTCTTTACATATTCAGGGGGTTCCCTGCCAGGTAGGCTGTACGGGGCCCTGTGATTTCTAACAGCAGCCCTGTGCCCAGGGCTCAAGTTGAGTTTGAACTGGCCCGGGGCTCAATTTGAGTTTGAAAAACTGCTGCACAAATATTGTGTAACATAAAAATATGCAACACCCACTGTTTTATTCCCTAGGGCCTCTGCTTTTAAAAACATATCATGTTTGGGGGTTCTAAATAATTTTCTAGCAAAAAATATTTAGATTTTTACATATGTGAGAAGTGTGAGAATTGGCCCGGGGCTCAAGTGGTTAAAAATGCTAGTTGACTCATTGACCCAGATGGCTAAAAAAAAATCCTTATTTGCACCCACATGTTCCATATCAGTAATTAAGGGACTGTTTATGATGTAATGCGGGTAGTGTGTGGTATAACACATTATACTATGCATTACCATAATGCACAATAATGAATGCAACTAAGTGTAGTGCATTAAACTTTGAAAGCCATTCCAATATATCTAGCCTTTGCACAACAAGAAAAGTCTGCTTTTCTGGTATCCTTTCAATGTTCTGCTGTGTACCATCTGTGCATTGCGGTGCTCTGCAATGACAAAAATGCAGCAGCTGTATTAAGACACAATGCATGTCAATGCATGTGCAGTTACTGCAACACAGAGGAACAATGTGAATGGGCCCCTAGAGGGCTGAATCTAGAGGATCCGCATCCACATAACTCTGCCTGGGGTACAGCCATCACTGGGAGAAGGGGTAAAATTCTCAGAGGGACAAAAACAGCAATTAGAACCTGACAGTAAAAACAATCTTGCTCCCACACTATAAAAAGGTTTAGGTTCATTTTCCAAAATGGAAAAATATTTCTTTGTTGACTTTCATATATAGTTACATAGTTAGGTTGAAAAACGATACAGGTTAAGAGCCCATTCAGACTAGCGAGACACGACTTTGGGGGGGGCGACCTGTGAAGTCGCGTGCACCGCTGTGCACCGCGACTTCGGCCCGACTTGCAGAGACTTCACATAATGGAAGTCTATGCAAGTAGCCTCCAGGTCGCCCCAAAGTAGTACAGGACCCTTTTTCTAAGTCGGAGCGACTTGTGTCGCTCCTATTAGAACGGGTCCTGTGCTAATCAATGGACCGCGACCGAGCGCGACTTGTCAGGCTGACAAGTCGCCTGACAAGTCGCGCTAATAGGAATGGGCTCTTATCTAGCTCATCGAATAGAAAATTTAAACAGAAAACCTCCATATACAGAACACTCTACCAACAGTTGTTCCAGAGGAAGCAAAAAAATAAAAGGATTGCCCAATTTGCTTCAGAGGAGGAAAAATGCATTCTTTTCTAAACCCTCAGGAGGCAATTTTCCCTTGCTCAATTAGCCCTGGTGTTTTACCTATAAATGTTAGTATCCAGTTATATTTAATATAGTGCATTTAGGATAAGGAATGCATTCAGATCTTTTTAAAACAATCGACTAAACTGGCCAAGACTCGTTCTTAGGAGTCTACTCCACATTTTCACAGCTCTTACTGTGAAGAAGCCTTTCCATGTGTGAAAGTTAAATCTCTTGTCCTCTGTAATGACCTGAATGTGAATAACTCTACACCAAGTTTCCATGATCTTTAGAAGCACTAAGCTCTGCTATATTGCCTCCAATTTGAAGTGAACCTGTGCCTTCAAATTTCCCTGGACAGGTTTCCTGTAAAATGGACTGAATGTAAAACCTGTGCAATGAGGTTCTAGGTTGCCTTTACCATGGATCTGAGGTTAATCCCGCGGGTTCGAGATTTGCAGAAAAAATATTTGTATGGATCAGTAAACAGTGACTGGTTATCAAGTAAAATGTTAGAAATGTGACATCTGACAATGCTCATACCTCACTGATATTTTGCCGTCAACATTAATTTCATCTATCCCCCAGTCATATTCTTATACTAAAAGCACAGATCTGCCTGCACTGTCACAAGACGTTTATTATTAATCTAGAGGAAAATCAGATCACATTTCTACGACCCTTCAGCACATGAATGCCTCATAAAAATGGAATTCGCTCTCATGGTATCATCTTATATGTAGGTTATGAAAGAGTTCAGAATTCTTTTATCACTGTACTTGAAACACTTTATGATCAAAGACAAACCATCACTGACAGTAATAAAAATCTATTCATTTGACAATAATACAGCAGAATGAGAGATCATTCCTGCTCACTGCCCTCCTGTAAGCATGCCTCCTGTAAACAATAGCGTTCCGATTGTCTGACTCCCCTCTTACAATGTAAATATTATCATACAGGGCACTAGGGGTCTAATATCAGGAAATGTCTTCTTTTCTCTCCATGCAGACTTCTGTGAGCCGTTTGCACGAACACCTTAATAAATAATAGTATTTTTTATTTTTATTGTTATTATTATTATTCTAGTGGTCATTTTTGCCCGGGGAACTAATTTGCATAATTCGAACCATGGGTAGGATTCAGATGCTACAACAAACATGTACTCCATATCTGCTTATATTTACAGC